>NC_137819.1:1495000-1995000 GCF_963921795.1 Nannobrachium achirus | reverse complement strand
GCGTCCTCAGTAAGAACGCATGGCTAGAATTCCCAACCCTGTAGTCTCGAATCCCAGCGTGACTTCTTGTTTTCCCCTCGTGTGTTGGCACATGCGCATTACAATGACAAGACCAAGGCTGATATTAAGGCTGATATTGGGACTACCCAGCTCCTGGTAGTTGGTAGTCTGACTACTGAGCCTTGGCTAAGGCATGACAATATTGATAACAGTCCCATCCCAAGGATATGATAATGCATGTATCAGGTGCGGGAATATACCATTCTGTCAAGATGGGGAGAATACAAGTGTGGAGAATAATTATAATACCTTGTTAAAGTGACCATTTTGTTACAGTTTGCACTTTATTTTACTGTAATTTAATAACATAATAAACAGCACAGATAGACAAAGAGACATTCATGGATTTATATTTAAAAGTGACTTTTATTTTCCCCCTGGACCCAGGGTATGGCAGCTGCATACCAGGGACATGCTGGGCAGAGTTGGAGAGACCCTTATTGAAAGGGCTATAAGGGCTATAATCGAGAGAGATCTCTCTCTATAGCGCTGCTGCTACTCAAAGATTTGCCATTTCAGATCATGACAAGTGGCCAATTACATGAGTTATATTTCGTTGTTGTCGGGTGGAAACCTTGTATGTCCAAAACCGTTTGTTTTGTATTTATTATTTTAAAAATGATTTAAACAAGTGAAAACAGCCGATCTATAAGCACACAACGCCTAGCACCGTGAGGCGTTGTGTGCTTGTAGATCTGCTGTTTTCACTACTTTTGTGCGACGGCCTTGTATGATGAAGCAGGGATTTGCTTTGCGAAAAAATTTACAAATTTGAAACTTGGAGATACGAGGTTTCTGCCCGACAGTGACGATTTATTTTGTTGGCCTCCCAGCCCCCAAAATGGAACGAAGGCCGTCATTTTATTTTAAATGTTTTCCTAATGGCCGGCCTGGACCGGCTGGGACTGGACCGGCCGTTCGGGAGTTGTCCCACTTTCTACCACTTTTTCGAGTCACGTGTTCAAATACTGGATTCTGATTGGCTAAATTCCGGAGGTTATGAGAGAACTACTGCCGCAAAGTTGTGTGAGGACTTGTCCGAGATCAATGAGCCTCAGTGTACATCCGGGGACTTCAGGAGGTAGTCGGAACACCTTTCCCCCAACCAACAAATGACCGTGGCAACGGTCCTATGTTCACTAACGTGCATGCTATAGTCGCCGATTTATTTGGATCCAATGCAATCCGCCAACTTTAAAGCCCCTTTTCTCTGAACCTATGCCTTTCTGGAAGCGAACAGCCTCTATTTACGGCCGGAACGGTACTTCTAACTGACGTTAGCTTAGCTGTAAGCTAGACGCATGGATTAGTATGGAGTTGGCGCCATCTGTTGGTGAGTAGAAGATGTTGTTGGTGGAACTATCTGCTGTCTCGCGGAAGTTTTATAGGCAATAATGATTGTAACTTAAGATCCTTGCAAGTTACAACTATGTGTTTTCTTTCATGTATAAGGGAAAAAGTGGTAGAAAAGCTATTTACCACTCGGGGTTGGACATTATGCTCTGATAATGTCCTGTGTTAGGGTGTTATCGGACTCGGCTTCGCCTCGTCCGATAACACCCTAACACAGGACATTATCAGAGCATAATGTCCTCTCACTCGGGGTAAATTGCTTACTTTCCCAATGGCAAGCACGTCCCTGCTGCATACCCCTGCCATACCCAATTGACGCCCCTGCGTGGCCAGACTGTTGCCTAACGCGATATGTAAATGCTCAGGGCATACAGTCTGGGAGACGGAAGTTCTAACGATGAGTGTGAGATAAAGCGGATGTGACGCACCCGCTCCCTTGGTGCAGTAGCGATAACAAGTCCTATTGGAAGTGTTATGTCTCATTTCAATATTTTTGGTGCGTTATTTGTCTTTCTCTGGTGTTGTTGGTGTTACTTCCATGATGTTTTCAAATGTTTTTGTTGAGAGCCCGCACATGTCCATGCCCGGGGTCAGAGGAATGGCCGCTCGCCAGGTGGAGGGTTAGGACAGGGGGAAATGAGGGTTATGATTTAGTAATATATCTGATTAAATAGGTAGTGATAGGTGTTGCTTAACAGTACACATCTGAGAAACACAATGATAATAAGGTTCACTGTTGTAACTTAGTTATCAGAGCATTGCATGCAGGTACACTGTTAGGTTGGAAATAACTAATTGACTTTGTGCATGAACAGACAACGGAGTAGTATGTGATATTGTGGGGCTTTTGCACCTCTTGTAACTTCCTGTATGTACTGTCTGTCTTCTTTGAAGAATGTTCCACACAGCCCGTGACGCAAGTGATTGCTAGAGAAGCGTTTAACCACAAGCCACCTGGGGTTATAGTGGGGGCAGATAGAAGACAGGCATTACTGTAGTGTATGAACTTTGACCAAAGAGTTTGTCACCGAATGTTGCATCATGGTGGAAAATGTATCTTTGTCTTCGTCCTGCAGATCTTGCAGGATGGCTAACTGTCACGTACACTCTGAACGGATGGGTGGGGGGGCTGTGCCGCCCCCCCATGCATCTCTGGGGTATAAAAAAGGAAAGCGCCTAAAATACGCTCTCTCTTCTTTTTGGATCGGACAGACAAGGAATCTATACTTTTGCTGTGCTTGTTCTATTTTTTACTTTCTGTATTTTCTCTCTAATAAAACAATAAAAGCCCTTTTTACTTGGGAACCAAATAGTGTGTTGCGCCTCTGCTCCATCCTCGGTAAAAGGTCATCTGCCATTTCCATCTCTTTGTAGGATTATTCCTGAGTTTGGGTGAGTTCAGATATACTGTATTATCTAGAATTTCATAGCCAAACGGTTTAGTCTGTTGTCATTTTAACGGTCTTGCATCGTCCTGTCCCTCTGGGAGCTCGGGACCGCTGCTGGTCAGCAGGCGTTCGGAGGGGGCTTTGCTCTCAGGAGAGCGAGGTTTACCCGGCCTGGTGATCACCGGTGGGAGCTCTAAATACAAACAGAGGGATTTGGATTGCGAGACCAGCGTGGCTGAAACAAAGCCTGCACTCTGCTTATCACAGGTGGTAATCTTTAGTGCGGTGATATTGAGAAGGGAGACACGGAGAAGAAAGTGTGTCAGGATACACTCTCTCGCAGGTGCATGAAAAAATCCTTCATTCATTGAGTGTCAGAAATAGCTCTGTTCTCATCCATGTTGTAAAGTCACTTTGCTCGGAGATAACTCAGTCTATAAAGAGTGCGCCAGGAGTAGATTATAAGACGTTGATGCAGTGGTGTTTTTATGTGGTTTATTTTACAACGCTAGAATATCCATCTAATTACATCAGACGAATTCAGCCGAAACACAGATATAAGTGAACTGTGGTGTGTGTGTCCCCATAGTTGTATTTTGTAGAAAATCCCCTCAGCCGATTGTAGTAGCGCACAGTCGTGGTCTGAGGGTGGGGTAAGCCACCAGTGAACCCCTGAAGCCACCGCTCAGCAGCGTAACAGTATTGTAAACCCGACCGCGTGAGGTGCTGGTGTGCTGTGAGCTGGGGCGTGTGCCTCTCGGGGGGTCATTTGGTCAGCTTATTCTCAACATGGCGTCCCTGGGTGGACACCCTCTCTTTAATGGTGTGAATAATTGACAGGTTGATTATTTTAGCAATCATTCAGAGGGGGTATTTAGTAGCCACCGGCCACAACATATAATCTACTCCGCATGGTGGTAGGATTGTTATTGACGGGGACTTCTTATTATATGTACGGGTAGTGGTACATATAATACTCTAGTTCTAACAGTGTGCTGTATCTGGGCGAGTATCCACACGACCAGAGTGAAAACAGGGGCTCGGAAAGCGCGCCGAGCAGGCTCCGGTGGGAGACACAAGTATCTCTGTCAGGGACTCATGGAATAGAGAGAAGTCAGAACTCGCCAATTTACAATGGCTACCACCCACTTGAATCCAGGCGAGTGTAAGCCTGGTTCAAGGCCACCTTTGGTGGTGTCGACCGTCTCTGGTGCATGCCTAGACGGTCACGATGAGTACCTAGAACTAGGACGGTTACTAGGTTTCCCCGAACGGGGAGAAGAGCTGTCTGCCGGACAAGGCGGACACTGCCAGGTGAAGTGGCTTCCCGCAGGGGAGGAAACGAAACAAGAATGTCAGGGCCCAAGAGGCCTTGAGAGTTGGGCAGGGGACCAGATATGGGTCCCCGGGGAGTGGGAGCAACGGAGAGAGGAGTTTTCACTAGAAACACCCCTTCTGCTTGAACGCCCCCAGCCATCGAATGGTCAAAGTGCGGAATTGGTTCCGCGAGTATTACAAATACCTCCCCGTGACTACACAGCCACGAACAGAGCCATGTCAAGGCTGATTGTCCGGGGAGAGAGAATAGAGGAGATTCGGCCTATTACAAGGCCCGCGTGGGTTGTGAATCCCACAAATGAGCGATTAAGCGGTGGAGGGGGAATGGCCCAGTCATTTGAGAACCTGGCAGGGTCGACCCTCAAACAGGAATGCCGGAGGTATGTACACCCGGTGACTGGTCCACCGCTGGCTGACGAGCACATAGTGCTCACGGACGCCCATGCGATGAGAGACATGGGTTATACACAAATTATACATGTGGCGTTGACTAAATGCAAGCATGGAATGACAGTACGCGAGCAGCAGCTAAAATTAGACAGGTACTATTCTAAACTGTTTAGATTTGCTAATGCGCGCTTTGTTGCACGGTTGGTGATGACTCTATTTGGATGCGACGCCTACGGATATGACCAGGGAGCGTCCATTTGGGCATTCTTAAATGCCCTGGAAAGAGATGTAGGTAACCTCCGAATTGAACTACTGGTGCCTCATGCCATGCTGGCAGAGGTTATTCGTAAAATTCAGCATACCGCGACACCTGACCTGCCCCCTTATCGCAACATCTGTGGGGCCTGTGTGAACGTCCTCCTTGCCCGACATTTCATGCAGTATCAACAGAGACCATTGCAGGCTCTGGAGAGAAGTACTGCTGAGGGGGTGAGTGGGTTCTGTTCACAGAGCATGCCAGATCTAGGGCTCTAAAATGACATTACAGCCTGGGCTGTAGCTGCCGAAATACCTCAGAAATGTGCGGATCACATCCCAACTAACGTGAGCAGCCGTGGGGCGGAGCAGGCTCTCAGCGGGCCGATTCTGGTGTTCATGGTCATGCGTTCTGTCACTGTGTGTCGGGCTGGGTTGTGTGTTTGCATTTGCGGCGTGTGGATTCTCTGTCACGCAGAAGGTGCACATTCTGGTGTGGCAGGGAACCCGCACGTCGGGGATGTGGGCGGGCAGTGCAGTGTGGCATGTGGTGGGGGAGTGTAGGATGGTGGACATGGGAGTTGGACTGTGGGAGGCTGCGCCGCCGAGTACCGCCATATCAGTTATTCGAGACTGTGTGGCATAGGCTAAAGTGAGGTGCAGCAAACCAACACGTATAGAGCTGGGTAAAATAGCCGTAGAGGCCGGGCTATATGTTGTTGGATGTTTTCCTTTATGCAGTAGATTAGTTAGTTTTTGTTTTGATTCCCTGTTTATATTATTTTTTTATAGTGGGCCAGTTAGATTATTTTAGTTTTCTGGTATAGACCCAAGGGTGAGTTTTCAATTAGTTATCGCGTTTTTGGCCGTTATTGTTGTTGCTTAGTTCAGTTCACAAAACTGGTGATTTTTGCGTTGTTGTTGATGGTAATAATTATAATAATCATAGTTAAAATAGATAAATAAATAAATACCTAATAAATAGTGATAATGATAGTAATAAATAATGTATAATGTAAAATAATGTAAATAGATGTTAATATTAGGTCATGATTCCCACTGGAGTTTGAAATGGGCTGGGCGAAATGTTCGCCATAAAGGCCCCTAAGGGGGCGGAAGAAGCATAGTGCATAGACCACTTTGGAACAGTCCAGCCCAGATCCAGTGGTCTCGGTATCCCTTCGCAGAGCCGGCGAAGGGGAGCTACCAGGTATTGATATACCGCAGAACATAAGTTCAAATAGGCCGGCGAAGGCACCGGTCTGCTTCATGAAAATTGATGAAGCTGCAGGAGGGCTCACGGGACCTACCGGGCCCTCTCAAGATGCAGGTAACCTAGAAAGGGAGAGAAAGAGAAATCCACCGGTTAATGGGTCTTTCTCTTTCCCTGATCCCCAGGTGAAGTCTTGGGGGTGCACAGGGAATTGCGCGCCAGGAATCCGGCGCCGAGGTACGAAGCCAAGGACGAGATCATGGATCATAGCCCTATTCTTGAATAGAGCAGTCCTTGGCCCTAACCGACAGCAGTGGAAGATTTTGGTATAAGTCCACGTAGATCAGGTTGGGAAGACTGAGTGAGTAGCATGGCTGCTGCCGAGGATCTTAAGTGCGGCCTAGCCCGAGGTCCTGACGCTGACCTGTCGGGGTGTAGCAGTGCTATGCCGGGTCAGTGCCTTGGTCTCCTGTCGGGCGGGGATGGTCTGCCTTTTGCTCTGAGGTGCGCAGGGATGAAGGTTTTTATTGCACTGTCTCCTGGTATAGATGGTAAAAACGTTTGGCTTGCGATTGAGGATGGAGTGGTGAAATCAACAAAATTGGGGTATCTCCCCAGAGAGGAAAAGCAAACGCCCACTGAGGTGGGCGTTGATTATGTTAGGTGATTGTGTTTTGTGTTCCCTGCCAGTGGGCGTGACCCGGTGGAGTGGACCACAGATGGCCAAACCGAGGGAGGTCCCCCCAGGCGGGGCGACCAAGCTCGGGGCCGGTGGTTTAGAGCTCATCGGGGCACGTGAAGGCCCTAGAGGGTGCCGCGTGCTGCTGTGCAGGGATTGTTATCTTGCGTGGGGTGGCCGGACGGCCATCTCCAGTTATCCTCCCATGCCCAGCAGCCGAGTCAAAGAGTGCAAGTGTTGCTGGGATGGGACACATCTGTTCCCTTGCCCTCTCCATGTGGGGGTCAGAGTTTTCTCTGGAATACATATAAATCGGGGTGAAGGCTTCCTACACCCTGGAAAAGCTCTGGCACGGGAAACTTTGCTAGGAAAAGACAAAATATGGTTCCACGGGAGCACGGAGGACCTTGACTTCCTCCTGCTCTCGGAAATCGAGAGGATGGTGAACGGGCATTTTCCCCCGTGGAATCCATCCCGGAAGAGTCAGGTTAACACGATGAAGGGGTCGGAAATGCTGTTAATTGCAGACACACCTCCTCGTGCATTGGTGCTGGGCAGGACTCCTGATGGTCTAGAGAACGAGGCCATTAGGGGAAGAGCCGTTTGTATGTCGGTTCCTGTTCTGATCAAGAGCATGTTAGCTGCTCGGCACCAGTTAAAGATACAGTGTGAGCCCAACGAATTCGCTACCGGACGTAGTGGGACGGGCGGAGAATGGGATTGGCTGACTGAACATTCCCGATACAAGCACCAGAGGTTGCGGAGGGAATGTTTGGTATGGCACCTTAAGGTGAAGGAGGCCCCGTTTGGGAAGAAGGGCACCGCAAGTGAACTTATGACCAACGGAGGTGTCAGCCTGGATAACCACAAGGGTTTTGTCTGGGCGAAATGTGTGATCGTGCTCGACACCACAAGTGATGGGAGCGTAGTGTCGATGTCCACCAGCTTTTCGCCGGAAGTGCCCGAGAATGGCACCAAGGCGGAGACGCAGAAGAAGCTGGAGAAGAGGAAGGCTAGGATTATGCAACCCAGCGGTAGGGGCGGTTGCTGGAGGAGGTTTCGGTCCAAAGGGTAGGGACTGATCCTGTCTTTCCCTGTATTCCATCCTCCCTGCAGGAGGACGGAAGAGGGGGCGGAGGACACAGGGTCAGCCCGAAATGGAGTTTAGGCTACTAGAACCTGACTCCCCCCAGCCAGAACCTGCATCTCCTCCAGGGATATCACCGGAAGCAGATAGAAAGAAAGAAAGAAAGAAAGAAAGAAAAGTGTCACAGTACAGATATTTAAATTGTTATGTAAAGTAGCGGGGATCGCTATTGCTCTGGTGATAGCCTTTGGGCTGTCTAAAGCGATGGTTAATCCCCAAACGCGAATGCAATGGCACTACACCCCACCCGTGCTTAGTACTCGCATGGGGGGGGGGAGGTTGCCGATGGTCGTTGAGAAAATGAAAAGGTTAGCACATACACTGTTGCATGTGCGAGAATGGAAATTCTCTCCTCGCCAGAGAGGTGAGGGGGGGAGAGGAGGCAGAGATAAGCTTTAAGTAGGTCATGACCTATGGCAGGTGCAGAGTGAGCACGCGTCATGGATCTCACTGATCTCACTGAGCATTTCTCTCTTTCATTTTACTTTGAAGAGTGGTGTGGCAATAAGAGCAGATTGTCACAGGGGCAGGAGGAGAGCTGTGAAACATTGCAGCCACTGCCGAAGAACAGTAAATGGCGTCTGTCGAAGGGGCCGAGAGACCGCTTTCCCCTCGTGCGAATTTCGACGAGTTTGGTCGGGAGTTGGAGCTTCTTATGTCCAGCCTCCCGGAAGCTCAGAGGGAGCGGGTGATAGGAGTTATCCAGAGGAGCCTGAGGCGATCCTCTCCGCGACCTCCGGACCCGGGGCTGCAGGACCCGACGGTCTCGTCAACGGAGAGTAATGGTCCGATAGGGACGCCTCAGCGAGCTGCCTGGACCCCAGGCAGGGGCCCGAGAAGTCACATCCTCCCTTTGAGGGGGAGGAGTGAGTGGAGACAGCCTATAAGTAGGTCACCACAGATGCCAGAATAGAGTGAGTGAGCACAGAACCGCAGTGCTTGCTGAAAGTAGGTGACAGTAGCTCGTGGAAGACAATGCTACAAGTGTCGAATACTGGGGAGGCGGAGGTCATCCACCTCCACGCTGAGGAGGAGAGCGGCCTTCTGAGTGCCGAACCACAGGAGCCTGAGAGCTCTGAACCGAGTGAGACGCGGGCAGGCTCGGGGAGTCCACTGCAGATTGTGAGTGGACCCATTCCGGCGCCGTCCTCCGCGTCCGAAGTGATCCTGGTGGACCCCCCACCCTCCGGAGGAAGAAATGCAGCGCCCAAGGGGGCCTGGCTCCATCGGAAGGTGCAGACGGGGACCATGGGGAAGAAGCAGCGTTTGCAGCTCTGCACCCTGCAAGGTTTAAGATTGCAGGACAGTGCGCTGGAAAATCCGAGAGTCTGGGAAACCATTGCTGGAGTTATTCCCGGACGAAGGCCATACTGGGGCCCTTTCAACGAACTAGGGCCACGGGCTTTAGCCAACCTGGACACCCAGTCCGAGAGGAAAGGTGTCACGTTCGCGTTCCTTGAGGGGGAGGGCTGGGGTGACATCACCCCGGCCAGAGTGACCACCTATATGGTACTCGAAGGTGACATTAAGAAAGGCCAAATCTGGGCGAGCGTGGAAGCATTGCTACCTAAAGAGGGTGGCTTGTTCGAGACAGTCGCCATCTTGGGACCATGCCCACAGCCCTTGAATTTCGAGTTTGTTACCGGCTGCAGTTACATGCCTGGTAGAGGCCCGAGAGAGAAGCAATCGGGCGGAGGGGAGGTAGAAGTTCCAGCCGTCCCTAAGCCTGTACCGAAAGCAGTGGTGGCTCGCCGGACGGGAGATGGACCCCCACGGGGGTCGGGTGAGGGCCACACTGTTGGGACCTCAGAGCAGTCCACACCGGCTGGCTCAGGCCGACGCAAGAAGAAGAAAAAGAAGCGCCAGGGCGATCACCTCGAGCCGTCGAACCGAGAGGACAGTACTGGACAGGGGCCCTGCCCGCCCCGCCCGGAGTGGGGCGGAGACCAGGGAGGCTACCGGGCTCCCCGCCCAGAGTGGGGCGGCGACCAAGGAGGCTACCGTCCTTACCGCCAGGAGTGGGGTGGTGACCAGGGAGGCTACCGTCCTTCTCGCCAAGAGTGGGGTGGGGACCAGGGAGGCTACCGTCCGTCACGCCATGAGTGGAGCGGTGACCATGGTGACTACCGGGCCTCCAGACAGGACCGGAGCGGTTGGACCCACTCTCATCCTCCGGCTCACCAGCAGGTCATCCCACAACCACCTCCCCAGCAGGTCAACCCACAACCACCCGTCCAGCAGGTCAACCCGCAACCAGCTCAGCAGTTGGCCAACCTGCCACCAGCTCAGCAGCAGGTCAATCCGCCACCACCTTCAACGCAGGTCTACGGCACACCGGCATATGGCCCACCTGCAGCCAGCATGTCATAGCCTTATATAGGCTATGACATGTATAATGGAGATGTGCTGTATGCTTAGATTTAGAATGAAACATGACCTGATGTTCCCATCCAATACTTGTGCTGAATCCTATAGAATGAGTGTGTGTTGTCTTAGCTCAGGCCTGGGGGTGTACAAGGAGGATTCGTCGTGGAGAGGCAACCGGCCATGAGGGGGTGTTGAGAGCCCGCACATGTCCATGCCCGGGGTCAGAGGAATGGCCGCTCGCCAGGTGGAGGGTTAGGACAGGGGGAAATGAGGGTTATGATTTAGTAATATATCTGATTAAATAGGTAGTGATAGGTGTTGCTTAACAGTACACATCTGAGAAACACAATGATAATAAGGTTCACTGTTGTAACTTAGTTATCAGAGCATTGCATGCAGGTACACTGTTAGGTTGGAAATAACTAATTGACTTTGTGCATGAACAGACAACGGAGTAGTATGTGATATTGTGGGGCTTTTGCACCTCTTGTAACTTCCTGTATGTACTGTCTGTCTTCTTTGAAGAATGTTCCACACAGCCCGTGACGCAAGTGATTGCTAGAGAAGCGTTTAACCACAAGCCACCTGGGGTTATAGTGGGGGCAGATAGAAGACAGGCATTACTGTAGTGTATGAACTTTGACCAAAGAGTTTGTCACCGAATGTTGCATCATGGTGGAAAATGTATCTTTGTCTTCGTCCTGCAGATCTTGCAGGATGGCTAACTGTCACGTACACTCTGAACGGATGGGTGGGGGGGCTGTGCCGCCCCCCCATGCATCTCTGGGGTATAAAAAAGGAAAGCGCCTAAAATACGCTCTCTCTTCTTTTTGGATCGGACAGACAAGGAATCTATACTTTTGCTGTGCTTGTTCTATTTTTTACTTTCTGTATTTTCTCTCTAATAAAACAATAAAAGCCCTTTTTACTTGGGAACCAAATAGTGTGTTGCGCCTCTGCTCCATCCTCGGTAAAAGGTCATCTGCCATTTCCATCTCTTTGTAGGATTATTCCTGAGTTTGGGTGAGTTCAGATATACTGTATTATCTAGAATTTCATAGCCAAACGGTTTAGTCTGTTGTCATTTTAACGGTCTTGCATCGTCCTGTCCCTCTGGGAGCTCGGGACCGCTGCTGGTCAGCAGGCGTTCGGAGGGGGCTTTGCTCTCAGGAGAGCGAGGTTTACCCGGCCTGGTGATCACCGGTGGGAGCTCTAAATACAAACAGAGGGATTTGGATTGCGAGACCAGCGTGGCTGAAACAAAGCCTGCACTCTGCTTATCACAGGTGGTAATCTTTAGTGCGGTGATATTGAGAAGGGAGACACGGAGAAGAAAGTGTGTCAGGATACACTCTCTCGCAGGTGCATGAAAAAATCCTTCATTCATTGAGTGTCAGAAATAGCTCTGTTCTCATCCATGTTGTAAAGTCACTTTGCTCGGAGATAACTCAGTCTATAAAGAGTGCGCCAGGAGTAGATTATAAGACGTTGATGCAGTGGTGTTTTTATGTGGTTTATTTTACAACGCTAGAATATCCATCTAATTACATCAGACGAATTCAGCCGAAACACAGATATAAGTGAACTGTGGTGTGTGTGTCCCCATAGTTGTATTTTGTAGAAAATCCCCTCAGCCGATTGTAGTAGCGCACAGTCGTGGTCTGAGGGTGGGGTAAGCCACCAGTGAACCCCTGAAGCCACCGCTCAGCAGCGTAACAGTATTGTAAACCCGACCGCGTGAGGTGCTGGTGTGCTGTGAGCTGGGGCGTGTGCCTCTCGGGGGGTCATTTGGTCAGCTTATTCTCAACAGTTTTCTTAAACTATACACGAAGAAGAATACCGGTATACCGCTCGAATGACTCTGTCTGTGCTAGTATGTTTCTGTTATGTGGGACTACAGTTCAGTACAGCAGTGGCTACTTCCGATACTCGCCCTTTGGGAATTGTAGTTCCAGACTCTATCTAGCATTCAGCAATTGTGGAATAGTTGTCTGGCTACGCGAGACTATAGTGAGTTATAGGATGGGTAAATTACATTACAATTCCTAGTTGTTATAGGATGGGTAAATTACATCACTCCTCCTAGTTGTTATAGGATGGGTAAATGACATCACTGCTCCTAGTTGTTATAGGATGGGTAAATTACATCATGGCTCCTAGTTGTTATAGGATGGATAAATGCAGAAGACGGATTTCACCTATGCATAGGCCTATATCAAATAAAATGAAACTGGTCCTTTCTCCTCTCCTCTCCTCTCCTCTCCTCTCCTCTCCTCTCCTCTCCTCTCCTCTCCTCTGATTATTTTGGAGGTCACGGCCTGAAAAGGTTGAGATTACCGCTGCCTTAGAGAACAGTTCTTTAGATTTAGACATTGAAACATCCCTATTGGATTACCATCTGTTGTGCGACAAGCAAAACAGCAAATCACCTCTGCGACGCGTGAGCTTGTAGATCAGCTGTTCTCGGCACACGGCACCATGGAAGTATCAATCCTATAGAGCTCATAAGGCGCTATAGAGATGAGGCAGTGCTGGATATACTCCGAATAGTTTTACCTCTACCCTCCGTGTGTGCGTATGTGCGTGCATTCGTGTGTGTGTGTGTGTGTGTGTGTGTGTGTGTGTGTGTGTGTGTGTGCGTGTGCGTGCGTCCAAGCGAGCGCCCCTCCCAGTCTGTCGCTGGGGGAGACACGCCTTGTCTCCACTCTTCCTCTGTCGATCCAGACAAGCCCCCCCCCCCCCCCCCCAACACACACACACACACACACACACACACACACACACACACACACACACACACACACACACACTCGGAGGGCGACCGCAAATATGCAGCCGTGCAGCAGACAGACACACCTGGATCACCTGCCCCTGCCCGACTCCCCCTCCTCCCCCACCCTCTCTCTCTCTCACACTCTCTCTCCACCCTCTCCTTGATCGCCCCCTTTCTCTCGCTCCCAGCGCCCACATCGTCGTCTTTATCGCTTGTTTTTCCCCCCCGTCTTTTTTTTTCTGTTTGCCTATCAAACCCCCGTGTGAAATAACCCAAACAACCAACCTAAACCCCTGCCTCGACAGCCCCTCCGTAAGCCCCCCCCCCCCCCCCCCCCACACACACACACATTTTCTCTCCTCTGAACGAGCAGACAGCGTTCGCTCTCCGTCGTCACTCGCCAATCAGTCGTCTAGCCGTCCACCTCCTCCCCCCTCCCCTAAATGCCTCCCCCTTGCTCCTTCCCTCCCTCCCTCCCTCCCTCCCTCCCTCCCCGTTATCGTTCGGTTTAGTCTAGGCTCAGCCAGGTGGGGGTGTTTGCAGTCAGGGGCGTCGTCACAAGGGGGGGGGGGGGGAGTGGGACTGAGTTACTAGGGCCCAAGGTGGAGGGGGGCCTTAAATATTTTATACTTCAGCTAATGAAAAATAGCAGATCTACAAGCTCGCAGCGTGGCACAGAGAGCCGCACTGCAAGCTTGTAGATCTGCTGTTTTTGAAAAGTCGTGAAAATGTCTGCAAATCTTTGAATATATGTATTTTTTAAGCAAACTTTTGTAACTCAAATTTTGATTCTGGATGGTCCCCTGAACTAAATGTTTTGAGATGGGGGTTTGTGGCCAAATACATATCATTTTGGGGGTCCTTCACATGAAACGGTTTGAGCACCACTGACATAGAAATATAGGTTTTCAAAAAACCTTAGAAGGATTTTTTAATATTGAAAGACTTCAAAAATAGCAGATTTACAAGCTCGCTGTGAGCTTGTATATCTGCTATTTTTCAATAAAGCACAAAATAATGCATGATAATATGTTCCCAGTCTGAATGGGTTAAGCCCCCTCCCACTATGAAGAACATTCATGGGGGGCCCGCAGTGAATCCTTGTACCCTGGGCCCAGAATTTGTTGCGACACCCCTGTTTGCGGTTGTCTGCAGTGTGATGTGTGAGAATACAGTAGAATATAATAATTATAACGACACCGATACATGACAGACGTAAAAAAAACACCAACGTGGATAAAATCACACGCAAAAAAGGCCGACGCTCGTTTCCCCAGTGGTCCACACAAAGACACTCAACGCCAAACCAATGACAGGACCGGGTATCACTCATGCACTCAAAGCTCTTCAGCACGTGTTTAAGCATGTAAAAAAAGAAAAGGTAGAAAGTATATTTTTCTAGTCTCTAAGGAGGCTATGTCATGGTGTACAGGGCCTACCGTCGTAAACATAGGTGTACTTTAGCTGTCTCTCTCATCCTGCCAATGACATGGCGCACGGCGCAAAAGTCCCACTTAAGCCGACGAGAGAAAGGAACAGCTAACCTCTAAAATTATACACGTTGAAAACTGTGTTTCTTTACAGACCTGGAATTTGTCCTCTGCAACTATGAACTAACTATTAGGAGTAATTTCTCTATGGAGCATTCAGGGGTCAACTGCTCTTGCTCAGGGAAGCCTTTGACACACAGACTGGGTGACGGCGCCGCAAAGAATTATGATAAAGATGAACACAGGAAACGATTATAATACAATCGAAACGAAACAATTATACCAATTTAAACCAATTTTAAACGAGGGGAATCATTTTGGAGGTGCACGGTTCCCGGTGGTTCCGGCTTGTGGTTCTCCGGGCCGCCTGATGACGATTACAACAAACTACAGCATAACGTAAAGTTATTTCCTCTCCCGACCAGATCAGAAACCCGGCAATGACAGTAATCCCAGGCTATATAGTTGCCAATAGTAACAAGCCGGGACTCAGGCATAGACAGTGGCTTGTGCGCATAGATCTAGGATAGATGGATGGAGTGAGTGAGTGAGTGAGTGAGGAGTGTGTGAGTGAAGGGGCGGCAGTAGAGATGGGGATGGGGTGGGGTGCTGTTTTGGGGGCAGCAAAGTTTCAGCACGGCTAGAACTTGACGGCCCGCAGCAGCCGGCGGTGTGTTTGCACAAGGCCAAATCCCGCCGCGCGGCGCTCCTCTAAGCCCGGACCCTGGGAAAGTTTGTGGAGCGGCCATTGAGGTCCAGTGTGGTGGAAAGGGCATTGTCTGGCCCGCTGATCCCCCCCCCAGCCCACCGGACAGAGGGGACTGAGCCCCCTCTCAACCTCAAGCGCCCCGGCGAGGAGGTCAGGGGTGGGGCGTTGGGGTGAGGGGAGTGGGGTGAGGGCGGGGCACCCGCAGCGGGGCGGTGGCGTTTCGTCGTTGTCGGGTGGGAACCTCGTATCTCCAAGTTTCAAATTGTTCTTTCGCAAAGTAAAGCCCTGCTTCATCGTACAAGGCCGTCGCAGTGTTCGTCTGTGTGACACAAATAAGTCTTCCCCCTCCCCTCCAAAAAAACAACTAAAGCGTCTCAGTGTCATTGTTTTCATCAGCCAGTGTGACAGAGCTAAAATATCGTCACTGTCGGGCAGAAACCTCATATCTCCAAGTTTAAAATGTGTGCATTTATTCGCAAAGCAAAGCACTGCTTCATCATACAAGGTGCACAAAAGTAGTGAAAACAGCCGATCTACAAGCACGAGTGCTCGTAGATTGGCTGTTTTCACAAGTTTAAATCATTTTTTAAACTGCAAAACGAACGGTTTTGAACATACAAGGTGCCGACAATGACGATATGCTCGTCATTCCCCCCCACTAGCACCTTCTATCCTCACAAAGTCCCATTTCTGACCATTGTGTCTTTCTCTGGTTTTGGGAAGGCGGAGGTTAAAAGCATCCCACGGGTTCTCAAAACAGGCTGTCTAGATTTGCTGCCGTCGCTGACGTCATCGACGGCCGTTTTTGAAGAAAAACATTTTTTTTTTTCAAAAATGTTGCAGATCTGCTATTTTCAAATAGACTATAGGTATAAAATCAGGGCTAAAGTGGTTTAATGTTTTATAATAACATCATTTATATCTGCAAAGTAACTAGTAACTAAGGTTTTCAAATAATTGTAGAGGAGTAAAAGTACAATATGTGTCTCTGAGATGTAGTGGAGTAGAAGTAAACGTATTGGAAATTGGAAACACTCAACTAAAGTACAAATAACTCAAAATTGCACTTAAGTACAGCACTTACGTAAATGTACTTAGTTACTTCACACCACTGCTAGCCAGGAACCTGGCTGAGCCAATAAGGAGCCTATGAACGCTGGCTGAACGTTGGCACTGCGGCACTGTGGCACGCAGCGCCGAGTTGGCAGCCACTGAAGCCCCCCCTCCCTCCCTCCCCTCGTCGCTCTCTTTCCCAGCATTCCTTTCTCTTCTAAAAAAGATAACAAGCCGTCGGGGCTGCACTGCGCGGTGGGAGGCTCTTGGGAAACCAAAAAAAAAGAAAAAAAAAAGCCCCCCGGAGCGAGACAAACAGGATGGGAACTGGCCTGAAGGTGGACGGTTCTGGGCACGGCCGTGCCCGCTGCCAGCCAGCCAAGACCAAAGTGCAAGGCATGATGGGTATTTATAGTTCGCTCGGGCCCAAGGCTTCCTGAGAACGAGGCGAAGGCGTCTGCTAAAGATAGGGCTCTGAGTGTGTGTGTGTGTGTGTGCGTGCGTGCGTGCGTGCGTGCGTGCGTGGTCAGAAATTGTGAAAATAGCAGATCTACATGCTCACAACGCCGCGCAACGCGACGCATTGTGAGCATGTAGATTGGCTATTTTCACAATGGAACAGATCAAGTCAAACTATAAATGTAATGACAACTCCTACAATACAAGTTTGTGAAGGGTGGGGGTCCCCAGTTCGAATTATGATTATTTTGGGGGTCACGGCCTGAAAAGGTTGAGAACCATTGGTTTAAATTAGAATTTTAGATTTACGCCTGCAGCCATAGGAAGAGATTTGAGGTTTTGAGATTAGGGTTAGGTGGATGTTGAGCAATCATAGCTTAGACGTAAGGGTTATGGTTATAGTAATATCCTCACGGTTAGTAATGTCCTTACAAGAATAATAACTAGTAAGACGCCTCAGGGCGACAAGCGACCTCGCCCTAAAAGGGCGAGGTCAGCACCACATCAGTGATAGGGACATCAGAGATGTGGACATCAGGGATCTCCATAAATGGGCATACAAGGGATTTGTTCCCCTGGCATCACAGGGACCTCCATATCTCCATATATGGGCATACAAGGGATCTGTTCCCCCTGGCATCACAGGGATCTCTCTAACAGGGCATCATTAATATTGATGACATCAGGGAACTCCATAGATGGGCATAAGAGGGATTCTGTTAGTGTGACATCACAGTGAAGCCAGAGCATGATGTCAGAGCGGCAACTCAGTTCTGTTAGAGCGGTTCCCCTGACATCACAGTGACGTCAGAGCATGATGTCAGAGCGGCACACCCATAGACCATAGAAATGTGTACACGTCTACGCGGACGGAGCGAGAGGTTTCATCCTGAGCGCTGCTGTAGTGTGGTGATGATGATGATGATGATGATGATGATGATGATGAGTGTGAGGCGGTGTCCACTTCCTCCCTGGCCCCTCCTCTTCCTGTTTCTCATCTGGAGAGAGGAAGTGGTAAAGAGGAAAGGGGGGGGGGCCTTCATTCCTCGCCCGCATCCCAAAGATTGATTAGAGCAATTCAAAGGGAACGCTACCAAGGCTGGCACGTGTGTGCCGGGCCACATATAGCTGCTCAGGATGTTGTTAACAGGATGAAAGTTTGTTTTCCCCTGGAAACTCCCCCTTATAGCCTCTTCCTCTCTGTTCCCTAACCAGCCGTGTCAAATGTCTCAGGAGGAGAACACATGCTTGGGGAGTGTTTTTACATGCTCACTGGAACATGTGTGTTGTGTTGACCATATATCATGAAGCATGCTTCAGGAGACACCTCGTAGGCGCCAAGTTTGCACGCACCACTTTACACGGCGCACAAACATGGTGAAAACATGTTTGCAGTCAGCAGGGTTGACGAACTTGACACTATAAGGTCAACCCCTGCAAATTCCCTGTAGTGAAGACTTTGAAGGATGATATTGTGAGTCTGGATAGCCTTGGATGTGAACTGCAACTGGACGCAGAGTTTCTCGTTTATTTTGGGGTTTTCTTGTTTCTGTCATGTAACACGGTTTTCTCCTCTGTGCTCAGATGGGGTGAGGAGTGTTTATAGACGGTTGTGCATGTCCCCTCTCAAACGAGCCTTTGCCCTGTCGGGCAAATCCGAAAGCAAACTCGTCCTCCCCAAAAGTTGTATTTATCTGCCTGGGGCAGGTGGGCAACCCTTAGTGTCAAGGCCTTTTCATTCATTGAACAGTTTTCTTTTTACTGTTTATAATTGTTGTTTAATGTAGTTATGAAAGCAGAAAAAATTACATATTCTTGAAAAGAAGTAGAGGAGATAAGATGAACTCTGACAAGGTACAATAGCCATGTTTGATGTTTCCATAAGCTTATTCGAAAATAGGAAGCGAATGATCATAAATTCGCATTAAGACAGAGCGAATTTAGCCTGTTTCCATTTGCGGGTGTCATTCTAATTAGCGACGGTCGCATGAGTTGATCGGGCTGATTTTCTTCAGACCAAATCAAGACTTGAGCACTGCACGACTGCTGTGACACAGTGCACACTCATCCTGCAATTTTCAGCGTCCTCTGGAAGGTGGCCGATCTGCAAGCTCACAGCGGTGCGAGACGCAAATGCGAGCTGCTGTGAGCTTGTAGATCGGCCACTTTTGGTGCGCAACACCGTGTGATGAGGACGGATGGCTTGACTCCGGGCTCCGGGAGGTGAAAACGGGAGGATTTTTCCATGTGTAACGTGGGATAACGCTATACAATGGACGTTAAGCAGCAGGGGAAAGTGTTAAGTTGGAGGACGATGTGGACCCAGAACATCATATTCTATTCGCATTTATTGTCTGAACCGTTTCCATTCACAAATGCCCATTTAGTTTATTCGATAAAGCCTCAAAATCCACCTCCTCCAAGCGGATAAAGGTTTTTGCGGATAATGAAAGTTTATTCGAATTTTGAAGTGTTTCCATAAAGAAAATTAAACTAATAACCCTTAATGCACATTAAGAGGCTTTATGGAAACGCCACTATAGTCATAGGTTGTCCTACAAATACCTAAAAATTGTACTTAAGTAAACTTACTTAGTTACTTTACACCACTGGTGCAGTGTTTCTAGTTGTTTACATTTGGGTTTTCTTGTATCTATCATCTAACACGGTTTTCTCCTCTGTGCTCAGATGGGGTGAGGAGAGAAGCTATGACGGATCGCTGAAAAAATACTGGGTAAGATCTTTATTTTTTTCATCTTTATAGAATCCATTAAAGGACAACATCATTATTTTAGATAGTCATTAGAGAAAAGAAAAGATGAGTGTTAAAATGTTTTCATTGACTTCTTTCTATCGTTTTAGTGATTTTAACTATTTTCATTTGCATGCATGCCCCCAGGTTGGGGGCATGCATGCAAGAGGCTAAATATGTCTTAGTAGTAGTAGGCCCATTCCCAAGATGCACCACAATCTTTCTTGGGCAGATGACTTATGGGGGCTGCATGGTGTAAATAGTAGGCTAATATAGAAATTGATAGCTTATTGTGTCTAAAAATACATATTTAGCCACTTGTACGCATGCCCCCAACCACTGAAATCAAAATACTAAAATCGCTAAAACAATAGAAAGCAGTAAATGAAAACATTTTAACACTCATCTTTTCTTTTCTCTAATTGCAATGAAAAATATGAATCCTTGTTGTAAAAAAACACAGTTGTCCATTAAGTCTTATTTCACATGATGATCAGATATAAAATGTCATTGTACTTTCTTTTTTTTTTTTTTTTTAATTCATTAGGGGTGTAACGATATAGTAACTGAATCGAAAAATCTATTTTAATTTGCAATGATCTACTATATCGTTTTCAAAAGCAAAATATCGTACCGTTTTGGCTTTGTATCGTATCGTTTTAAAATGCAGTAATCGTATCGAATTGTTTTGCAATGCAAATAATTGATTGTATGGAAACTAAGTATTTGTGCCTTGTATTTGGCAATTTTAAGAGGGAAAATTAAAAAAGGGGTCTAATTACCTTTCCATTCCATATAGCTACTCTTGGTCTATCGATAAATGTGTGTAATCTCTGTGTTCATGTCAAGGTGGATTTGTCCATATGATTTGAAATATAATGTCCATGTATTTGCTAGATAATCACAGTGTTTACTTCCATAATAATAGATTTTTTACACGTTTTTACACAGATTTCATTTCTTTGCTAAATAGTAACTATATCGATTTTAACTCATTGAATCGAATCGTATCGTATCACCATGAATGAACCAATATCGTCCATGTATCGTATCGTTAACCATGTATCGTGATACATATCGTATCGCTGTTAAAATGTATCGTTACACCCCTATAATTCATACATTTAAAACATGTCTTCATCCTCCCTTCCAGATCGCCGCCAACTCCTGGGGGAAGAACTGGGGCGAGGATGGCTACTTCCGCATCGCCCGCGGGGAGAACGAGTGCGAGATCGAGGCGTTCGTGATCGGCGTGTGGGGGCGGGTGACCATGGAGGACATGCACAGCAAACACCACCGCCACCACCGCCGGCGCAAGTAGAGCGAGCCGCCTGTACTCGCCATGGACATTGATAACCATCCCCAATCACCCCGAAAACCGCTGACCCCCTCTCGAGTCCCTTCCCCTTAAGCACCGTCACTGGAGAGCTTCACCTTCAGCCACCTCATCCACCGTGCCGGCAGGCTGGGGGTGGGGGCGAGACAACAAAATGACCCGTGGAACCCCTTCTGGTTGGTCTCTGACTAGCCAACCAGCAGGCTCTTTCTGCCCTGTTCAGCCCCGATTCCAACCCTGGTCCCGCCTCATATGGTTGTTTATGTAGAATGTTCTAAAACATCATTTTGGGAAGGGAAAAAATAAGTCACTATACTGCACCTGAGATGCTCCTTTCTACTGAGACCGAGTTTAAAATAAGAATTGAACACACAGAACATCAATACGATCGCAACTGAAAAAATACATTATTTCAACGGTAGTGGATGGAGAAACAGCAACCAATGGGTGCGAAGAGGAGCACAACCACGGGCGGGACTTGACAAAGGGTCAGCGTCACTCTGTGGTGACCCCCCCCCCCCCCCCCCCCCCCCCCCCCGAAGCATCTACCCTCAAAACCCCTTCTCCCTGCCCCACGCTTCAGGGGAACGAGCGCCCCACCCCTCCCGGCTCTCTCCCATTCACCCCTGTATAACTCAAGGCTTATGGCATTACAAACCAATACGTTGCCTTTTCT
Source organism: Nannobrachium achirus (assembly GCF_963921795.1). Lineage (NCBI taxonomy): Eukaryota > Metazoa > Chordata > Actinopteri > Myctophiformes > Myctophidae > Nannobrachium > Nannobrachium achirus. The sequence goes on along the minus strand of NC_137819.1, from coordinate 1,973,562 downwards.
GGCATGACAAAGTGCCGCATCAGGCACCTCAGGACTTGACTGTTTTCCAAAGACCACCGGACACTTCCCAGAATCCTCAGCGTTGTATCCTTCTGGTGAAGACGCACCGCTCACGTCACAGTTTTTATTGGTGAGCTAATCCTAATAGGCTTAGCTCACGATCCTAATAGGCTAAAAGCACCGCAGCCATTTTGGAGAGAAGTTGGGTCTTCCTTCACAGGTGTTGCCAATGACACTAATGAGGGCTCTGTTCCATTTCATGTAGCACATTGGTTCTCCAACATTTTATTTCAAGGGCCACCAAGCCCACCATAACTCTGAGAGTGTACAAAATGGAACCAAATGGACCCTCACAGGTCTATTTGTACACTCTCAGAGTTACACACCTTTTAAGGGGTCATTTGAACCCCCAAGGAACCATGACTATTTCTGGACCACACTTTGAGACCCACATGGTGTAGCAGAGTGTTTCCAGTGAGCCAACATGCACCCTGACTCTGTTTGACCAGAATGGAACAGAGCCTTCATTAGTATCATTAGCAACACCTGTGAAGGAAGAGAGAAGAGACCCAACTTCTTTCCAAAATGGCTGCTGTGCTGCATATAGCCTATTCCTTCACCGTTCTGCTCTTAAAAAAAATGTCAAACTGAGTATCGACTTTACTCTCTCGCTTTTAAATCTGTATTCAAGTCTTTGCTGGATCTGAATCCAGACGGATAGATTATTGGAGGACAGAAAGTCAGAGAGGAGGATTTATGTAGACACCAAATGAGGCCATTTCCCTTTCACGCATGCACACTCACAGTGAAAACGAGCCTTTAAGTTATACACACACACGCACACATTTATTCTGTACTTAAGGGAGGACAGTTAGTAGCTATAGACGGTATAGTCGTCCTCACATTCCAATAAAGTAGAACCTTACACTGGAAACGGTAGGGGGTTAGGTTGGGTTTTTTTGTTTTGTTTTTGGGATGGTAAAAGCTATAGTGTTTCGTGACATGTGATGCCGCCACCCTGCAAAGTAATTAGATACATTCTTTAAAAAAATACTTTGAGCGTTGAGGCCATATCAAGGGGTTAACACAGCAACAATAGTAGAGCAGAACAGTTACCGTTTAAGACTTTTATCGATGAAACCGTGGATATGCGCATAGATCTTCTCCATCACGTGTCAATATTAGTAAGGGGAATCGTCAGCCGTCAGAAGAGTACCTGAGACGAATAACAGTCTAAGTCCATATTTGATTTTCTTTTTTAATATACCGGTAGATATTTTTTTGATTTAACCGACTGTAAACCACAAACTAGTCTGTTAAATCTGTTAAATTGTTAATGCACCCCCCCCCCATTGTGTTCAATTGTCTGTTTTGTTATCTGCTCCCTTTGTCTGCTGAATATTGCTTGTACGGACTTATACTGTTATTCCACAAACTGTTGGAGATATACTGTTTTTCCTCTTTCCATAAGTATTATGTCTTATACAATTCCTAATATATATGAGTCAAGTAAAAAAAAAATCGAATTCAACAAAATGAGGGGGGAGTACATTAAGAATTTAAAACTTCTAGTTTGTGGTTTACAGTCTGATAAATAAAAAAATTAAAAATCTATATCCAAAATGTTTAAATATGGACTATAGCTATACGGAATAAAGCTATATTCGAATGACATGTGCATTAATGAAATAGATGTCACTGGGCCTTTGAGCTGGAGTAGCATTTGCATAACATCTGCGGCAGATATTAGCATTAACATTCCTTTAGGTTAGTGGAGCTCAACTCGCTATAGGGAGCTAAAGTAAACGATATATCCTCTTTTCGATGTCACAACCCAATCCATAACATAATGCATGGGTCTTCAACAGGGGGTCCGGGACCCCTGGGGGGTCCTCAGATTTACCACAGGGGGTCCTCCAAATCTTTAAGTGATAGAACGTTTTTTTCTCCTTTTTTTATATAAACCTCTTGAACCCTAGCATCCATATTCTGAGAACTATAGCCAAAAATAGCAGATCTACAAGCTCACAACACCTCGCGCTGCGACGTGATGTGAGCTTGTAGATCGGCTATTTTTGGTAAAGAGCTTTGGTGTAGAGGGGAAAAAGAGCAGACAAAGTCCAGAGTGAAAGGTCAGGATTATTAAGTATTGACGGTTCAAGTGGCTAAATATCTGAAAACACAAATTCACATGAATCCAAAATACACTGACGATTGCCAAACAATGAAACTATTCGGAATCTACGGTAAGGTTCCCTGCTTCATTTCTCTCCCTCAACTAAGGGGTCCTTGGCCTGAAAACGATGAAGACCCCTGGCGTAATGTAATGCAACGCAAAGGTTGTTGTTAGTCAGCGACACTGAGAGAACGTTTCGCGACCAAAGGTATTGGATCAAGAAAGACCCGACATTCGAGAAACAGTGCTTTACCGGATGCTGCTAGATATGGCACCTGAGAACTCACCATCAACACCTATGAATTCATGTTGGAAACTACCACGCTGTCACGCTTCCCAAACCTACTGTACCATCTCATTTCTTTTTTTGGAGAAAAAGAATTAAAGGACAACTCTGCGCTAAATAACATCTAGGCTCATTTTCCTTACTTATATTGATCCCAAAAGAATGTCCATGGGGTCTATTAGGCAGAAATGCCCCCCCCCCCCCAGTTTCCCCCAGCAGAACCCAGCAGCCCTCATAGCATAGAGTGGAGCCTATTAACACTTACAGTGTTACTGTATTAACATTAAAAGTATTAAAAAAACACATACCAGCATAGAATCTGCAGAGTGTGATGTCTCGTGTGGGACAATGATGGCATGGATGCGTGTGAAATGACAACTAGTAACACATTCATGAGAAAAGAAAAAGAAAAAAAAACGCAACACATAGTGTAAAAGCAATAAGCTCATGGGCTCCACGCTATGGGGCTGTTAAGTCTGACATCATTTTGTAGGCAGAGGAGAACTTTTGCCCCCCAAAAAAGCGAATCTTTTTACTATTTTTACTATTTACTAATTTTTAACTCTTTGTTGTTGAAAGGAAAGTGGTATAATTATACTTTAGTCGTTATGTTTGTCTCGGATCTGTTGAAATAACGAGGGACAGATATTGACAATAAATCTGCTTGGAGGTCTGACTACAAAATGATGTCACGGCTTAAAAGCCCCTGGGTTGTGCTGGTAAAACTGTACACCAGGGGCATTTCTACCAGTCAGTCATAGACAGTCATTTGGGAGCATTATAAGGAGGAAAATGAGCCTAGATGTTATATAGCACAGAGTTGTCCTTTAAGGAGAGTTTAAAGAGTTGAAAAGATTGTAAGCAATGTATGAAATGCCTTAAAGAAAACAGTTGCAGTTGCTTGGCCACTGAGAACGATAGTGTCTATAGTAGTCTTAATCTATTCCATTTTGTGTATACCGTGTTACAGTACATGTATGAGCTGAAGATGTTATTATTTTTTTGTTGCTGTTGTATTTTACTCTTTATTTTTTCTTGTTTTGAGATATGTAGTATCTTTCATAACACATGTATCAGTCTGTCTGCTCAAACGCTTTAAAGAGTGCTGCAAAGGTGCTAAAATAAGTGAGCATGTGATTTTACGAACGGCTGCCTACTGGGGAGTGGGGATGGGACGATATGAACATTTCATGTCACGATTATTGAGACAAAAGAAATCGTGATTTACGATATTATCGCGATAATCAAAATCAATTATCCATAATCAAAAAATAGCTTGAACCCTAGCATCCATATTCTGAGAACTATAGCCAAAAATAGCAGATCTACAAGCTCACAACACCTCGCGCTGCGACGCGCTGTGAGCTTGTAGATCGTCAATTTTTTGGCAAAGACATTAAGATAGAGAGTGAAAAAAAGACTATCAAGTACTATGAGTACCTTTTATTATAGAGGGTTTAAGTGATATCGGATAAAAGCTGAATTGATCCCAGTGCATGACGGAGGACGATATCGCGATGAATTAAATCTTCACGATACGCTTATTGTGAGTGTTTTTTATCGCGACAAGCGATAATATCACGCATCGTCCCATCCCTATTGTGGAGGAGGAGGCGGGCGGGTGGGTGAGTGATTCTGCTGCCAAAAGTCTGTTCAATGCTCCATTGTTGCAGTGTCTTTGATTTGATGAACACTTAACATGATTGTACTTACTAACATGTAAGCTCCTTCCTGGAAAGGAATTAAGGGCCAGACCACAGCCTCAGTGTTGACAACAAGCAACAAAGTGTTGACACTAGACTCTTAACGTCTAGCTCACCTACAGTAGTTGCTTATGTTTTTTTTTTTTTTTTTTTTTTTTTTTTAATTGTTTCTCACAACTTAACATTTTCTAGTTCAGTGGTTCTCAAACATTTTGCACCAAGTACCGCCTCGGAAAATATCTGGCTCTGAGGCTCTCCCAAGTTCCACCATAATAACTAATGTTAAAGTGCTACACATACCCTAACCCAGTGATGCTACACCTACCCTAACCCCAACACAGGAGGCATTTATATTAATTATATGAATTACAATTAATATATAATAATATAGACATAGTGATCTCTTCGTGTGTTCGTGGACGCACTCTGCGACACAAAGCCAACGTGTGGTATCGAAAATGAGGCCCCGGCACTGATAATTATTAATAGCCAATAGCCACAGTATTTCGATAGTAGCCTGTAATATTACGTTTCAAAAATGATATTATCTCAGTCCCCTTTTTCTTTTTTGGGGAGAGTCCTTGCGTAGCACCAGGGGGTACGCGTACCACAGTTTGAGAACCACTGTTCTAGTTCATCTGCCACTTGCCTCTCTCCCCTCTCAATTTCATCTCGATCGATGCCTATCGACCAGGTTTTCAGTTCAGTGTCCAGTGTGGAACTCACTTAAAATCAGAACCTAATTATATGCTGTACATACATTATAATGTTGTGGAAAGATCGGCCTCAATGACACGCCGTTAATGGTTGGAGGGTAACTCCCAAAGGTCAGTCAAAAGGGTTCCCACGCTTGCACCTGCAGGAGGTGGAGAGAGAGAGGCATGTGGACACGTAAAGCCCAAGACAGGGGTGTCGCACCACGTTCTGGGCCCTGGGTACAAGGATTCACTGCGTTATGTTGTGCTCTAACTAGTGACAAATAGCAGATATACAAGCTCACAGAGCGGCACCGAGTGCCGCGCTGCAAGCTTGTAGATCTGCTATTTTTGAAAAAAGTCTTTGAAGGTTTTTTGAATAACCTATGTTTCTAGGTCAGTGGTGCTCAAAATGTTTTACATATCTTTTTTTTTTTTTTCAAAATGATATGTATTTGGCCACAGACCCCATGTCAAAATATTCAGTTCCAGGGATCCCCCAGAAGCAAAATGTTAGTTACCGTACAAATGTTCGCTTAAAAAATACATATTATTCAAAGATTTCACAACTTTTCAAAAACAAATATAGCAGATCTACAAACTCGCAGCGAGGCACCATATGCCACGCTGTGAGCTTGTAGATCTGCTATTTTTCAATAGCTAAAGTATAAAATCACCTTGGGCCCTAGTAACCCAGTCCCACTCCCCCCGCCCCCCGCCACCCTTGTGACGCCCCTGGCCCAAGACGTGTGTTCTGGAAGAACAAGCAATGTGCAGAGTGTGCTGGAGCGGTGCTGTGGGCGGACGGGGGAGCGGATAAGGCATGGTCTTATCTCAGCCGTGTGGTGCATTGATCCCATGCACTCACTAGAAACTAGGCATTTCACCTGGACGGACGGACGGGCGGACGGACGGGCGGTCTAGCAGGACGTAGCAGCTGCTCGCTTCCGAGCAGCAAGGCGGCGAGGCCTCCGCGGTCACTAGACGCCCACGGGAAACAGCCGATGGCTTGGTGTGACGTGTCAACAAGGTAATAATAAACCCACAAGGATACGCACCAGGCACACGGTGGAGGATGTAAGGGGCGTTACCAGGGCCAAACAGCCAGTTTTTAGTCCCCTATTCTCACTCCAAAGCCGGAGGGAGAGGCCACAGCAAGACCTTGGACCGTGGAGCTTGGATGGTATTTAGCATGACAATTCCTCTAGATTCATTTCCACGACCAATATCAACATAGATGAGCCCATAGATGTTGATTGATGTCAGTCAATCCACACCCTTACGTTTTGGTGTAGCCTACCTAACCCTAATCCATTTATTGCGATTTGCGTCTGTAAATAATCTTTTGCATTCGCGGAATGACATAACGTTCGCCCACCCCAGCCCGCCCCACGCAGTCATTCAGAAACAGCAGTCCTTATATGGATGTGCCAGTAACACACAGAGCGGAACAATGGCTTGATAGAGACACGTGAGTGGGCTAGTAGTCACGCCACAGAGAGTTTGTATTTCAGCGAAGTGGGCATCATTTTGACGTCTGTTATTTCCACTCGCTCCTTCCTTCACCTGGAAGTTCACTTCATTCGATTTGTGTTCGCTTCACGTGCCATTTGATCCTCAGGACCTGAATGTCCGTTCGGGTTCACCGGTTTCAGCGGCTTTAGCACGATTTGCTGTAGATCACATTGAATGTACGGACGGGTGTGTGAAACACGCTGCCCAGTTTTGTGGAAATTGAAAACTACACTCCAGGGCTAAATCTTTAGTAAATAAAACGTTAGTTTAACCCATTAAGACATAAGTCATTATTTTGTACTTTAACTAATGAAAAATAGCAGATATACAATTTCACAGATCTGCTATATTTTTTAATCATGAAAATGTGTGCAATATTTTTTAACTCGAAACTCTGCTTCTCGGGGTCCCTGAAACAACATATTTTGAGATGGGGGTCCGTGGCCAAATACATGTAATTTTGGGGGTCCTTGACATGAAAAAGTTTGAGCATCACTGATTTAGAAGAAGGATTTAGAAGACATTTATAGAATCGGGTAAAACATATTCAAAGACATTTTCAAAAATAGATCTACAAGCTCGCAGCGCGGCACCATCTGCTATTTTTCAATAGTTAAAGCATAAAATAATGTTTAAAGTGGTTAAAATCTAACGTGAGGTGATCTTCCAACTGGGAGCGTTTCGCTGTTACTACGTGTCATCTTTTCGACACCCAACTCTAACCCTTACCCTAAACCTAACCTCCGCGGGTTGAGTCGCTAACCCTCCCGACGCTCCTTTGTCGAAATGACGGTCGTTCGAAAGAGCGAGATTTCCCCCTTCCAACCCAGTGTGTCTACTGATCGACAATGTAAATAAAGTTATTTGAAGCAGACGGGGGACCGGATTGGACGCTAATGTAGGTGCGCCGCTGTCTTTATTGTATTTTTGAATTGGACACTGTTGCAGTTATACCTCTCTACCCCTCAGGAGACGGAGACAATGGACATAACACTTACAGACTGTGCCTTTATTCACCTCTCTCAGTCAAGCGATATGCTAAAAAAAAAAAAACACCTGCCCTTCAAAAACAATCAAACAAAGAAACAAAAAGCTGCAGCAGAGCTCCCTGCAGTCCCAAGCTGTGTATTTAAAGAGCCACTCCATATTCAGTGACATGTAGACTTTATTTATGACGAGATGTGTAAATTATATTCTTTTATTCTTGCTCTGTTTCCCGTGCAATGTTGTATTATCTCTCTTTTGTCTCTTATATTGTGTGCACTAAATGCTAAAGAAAAAAAACACGCTAGTGTTCGTCTGTGTGACACAATAAAGTCTTCCCCTTCCCCTCCAAAAAAACAACTAAAGTGTCTCAGTGTCATTGTTTTCATCAGCCAGCATGACAGAGCTAAAATATCGTCACTGTCGGGCAGAAACCTCGTATCTCCAAGTTTAAAATTTGTGCTTCATCATACAAGGCCAACCCATAAAAGTAGTGAAAACAGCTGATCTACAAGCACACAACGCCTCGCGATGTTGTGTGCTTGTAGATCTGCTGTTTTCACTAGTTTAGTTCATTTTTTAAATGATAAATACAAAGTGAACTGTTTTGGACATACCGTACAAGGTTTCCACCCGACAACGATGATATGCAGTTTCAAATTCACTCTGATGTTTTGGTTTCCGGAAAACCGGAAATGACTCAAGAAGATGTCTCTTGCTGATATTATGCATAATTTATACTTATTAGTGCGGCAGTGTTGCACACTGAAAACAGGTGATCTACAAGCTTATCACGCATCGTAATATACAGATATAAATATATGTACTAGTCCTTTCCCGTTTGAAGATATGTGCTCAGAATTATGTGCAGTTTGGGTTATGTAGTGTGCACAGTAGGATATGAGGAGTTGAATGTAGGAGTCTCAGAAGTAATGTTGGAGAAACCAGACTTAGTTATCAGTGATGTCAGTTAAAGATGGGGTGCCATGATTTTTTTACCCTCTAAAACATGATTATCTGCTATTATGATTATACTAGAAGGAAGATTTTTTCCAAAAAAAAGTGTACAGAAAGAGTTAAAATTAGGTATTTATGTGGCCACACCCACCAGTTCATTAAGTATGCCTGGTTGTCTTGGTGGGTGGTGACCCAGCTGAAGTTAGCCACACCCACAGTGTTGGGTGAATGGTAAAAGGGGAGGGGTTGATTCTATGATGTAATTGTATCTGGGTTTTTGGACCGGCACTTTTGACCCACAAGGTGGCAGCCTCCAGACAGAAATTCCCACACCAGGGGGTCTAATGAAGTACTGTCAACCTCCTAGACACATGAAAAACTGAAAAAGTACAAAACTATGGCACCACCTCTTTTACTCCAAATTTGGGTACTGTTTCAGCATGCAGCTGTCACCTTGGCGGCGACGCATGATGCGCAGTACAGACGGCGGTATCAGCAATGTCAGTTATCTCCGAATTTGTCCAGAATCAGGGGACCAGACCAGGGACATGCTAAGCCCCTGCTTCAGCCCGGGAAAAAGAGTTGTAGAGGCCCTCATTGCGCGCTATAGAGAAATCTCTCTATAGCGCTGCTGCTACTTTGTCATTTCAGATCATGACAAGTGACAAGCCAGTGGGCCAATTACATTGGGTTATATTTCGTCGTTATCGGTTGGAAACCTTGTATGTCCAAAACCGTTTGTTTTGTATTTCGCACCGCAAGGCGTTGTGTGCTTGTAGATCTGCTGTTTTCACTACTTTTGTGCGACGGCCTTGTGTGATGAAGCAGGGCTTTGCTTTGCGAAAAAAAATACACATTTGAAACTTGAAGATACAAGGTTTCTGCCCGACAGTGACGATTTACTTTGTTGGCCGCCCAGCCCCCAAAATGGAACGAAGGCCGTTATTTTATTTTAATTTTTTTCCTAATGGGAATGAACCAGCCTTTCGGGAGTTGTCCCGCTTTTCCCAATGGCCAGCACGTCCCTGGACCAGACAGGAGGGCGGGGTGGACCTGGGGGTTTGGGCCCCGGGGCGCCATAGGACCCTGCACAGCCCTGCTGTGTCAGCTAGCTCACTCTTCCGTTGCCGAGAGCAATAACTCTGACCATCAGTCGGGGAAGCGGAGCGATGGGTTGAACCTACGTGCATTCATTCAGGATTAAGCAACGCGCACGCACACACACACACACACACACACAGACACACGCGCGCGCGCGCGCGCACACTCCGATGTCACTTGCGATGACTGCCAAAGTCCCATGGCTTATAGGATGTTTCCTCATGAATAAAACATTATTTTAGCAAATCCGTACGGTGGAGTACGTTAATACAATGCAGCTCACAGTTGGAGGCGGTCTCCCTATTCTGACATGGAGATATGTTGACCCTAAGGACACCTACTGGCTGGCTGACACAATGGTTGCAATTAGCGCTCTGTGTCAGGAGAGGCAAACGACAAACATAAAATATACAGATTATATAGGGCCCTATTTTCGTCCATGGCTTACCCCTTGACCCTAATCTGTTTTGCCATTTTTTTCTATTTAGAAAAACATTTCTAAATAGCTGATCTCACACTGTGTCGATCTAGATCGGCTATTGGAAGTATTTAAAATGTTTTTCAAAATAATAATAAAAAAAAGTAGTTTTGGGATAAGGGGTAAGGCATGGATGAAATGAAAATATAGCTCGGTATCTTTTGGGGGTTCCATAGCTGATTAGTATGAGAGTAGGGAGACTCTTTGAAAAAGAATGTAATCGATTCGGGACCTGTCACCACTAGGGCATTCATGAATAGTGATTTTTAGTATTAGAATTATTCGACCTCAACGTATTCGAATAGTCGAATATTCGACAGGACTGGCCACACTGTCAAATATTAAGTAAGCAAGAGACTAACATTGTGAAAATAACCGATCTACATGCTCACATTGCGAGGCGTTGTGAGCATGTAGATCGGCTATTTTCACAATATTTATCTGTGGAACCGAGTCACATCAAATGTAACACTTACAATTCCAAGTGCTTGTCAGGGTGGGGGTCCTCAGTTCAAAAATGTTTATTTTGGGGGGTCACGGCCTAAAAAGGTTTGAGAACCCCTGATATAGAGCATTAACAAACTCATCCACCAGGGGCATTGACACAACTCATTCTTATGACTTCCTATCTAGCCAAGCTTTATAAACTATATATTTTTAAAGAGAAAACAATACAAATAAGCGAATATTCGACTTTGGTGAACAACGTTGAATAGTGACTTTGATATTCGAATATTTGGTGAATGCCCTCGTCACCAGTCTGAGTGTTGAATGGTGCAGTAGGCGAGATACTGAGCTACCAGTGGGTCGTTGTCAGTATTCAATGCGTTGATGGCGGTAGGTTTTTGTCATCATTCAGTGGGAAAGGAAGATTTACTATTCTGTCCCTATCATAGGCGATTCTAGCCTCTTCTACCAGGGGGTGCAAGACAGACCGAGTACGTCTACTAACTCAGACGCTAGCGCGCGTGCGGAAAAAAAATCGGTTTTGTCCTGTTGTTTTAACCTTTTTTACCCAAATGTACCCCAATATAAATTAAAAAAAAGTGCAAAACAGGTGCTTCTTTTTCTAGACACCATGAGCATATGTCTATAGGATTTATTTACTTATTTTGCAGGCAGAGGCAGCACAGGACATATACAGCCAAACATCAAGTTAATCATCAAGCAATCATTTACAAAATGATTGCTTGATGATCAAAAAAGCATTGCACAAGAACAAATAATAGTAGACGAAATCCTTATTACACAATGAACTCCAGCCTCCGGTTTTTGGCTCTTGCATAGCTATCAAATATTTGCTGCAGTTTAATTCCGTGTTCTTTTTCAATTTGTAAAATGCCTATATCTGACACTCTTTTATCAGTCATGGTTGTCCGTAAATACGTTTTCAGTTGTTTCAAAGTAGAGGTATGGTGAGGTACCAGGTGTAGACGTGTTTTAATGTACCGAATGAATCAGAACGATACAAAATAAAAATCTGCAACTGCAACTTTTGCACCCGCGGTTTAGTCGCCTATGGTCCCTATCGTGACATAACTCGGACGGCGCTGAGTCGGCTCATGCGACCTTCGCACCGCTCCACAACGTGACTCGCTCGCTTCCGCTCGCTCAGCGGTGTCTCATGGTTGCCTGTGAAGGCACGCTTCCGTCATTGTCAAAAAACGATACTTTATCCACAACTTTCCCGCGTCCCGTCGTGCATTGCGCAGAAGTTGTGCGGCAGTTTCCGGCGTTGCAGCCGAGAATGATCTACAAGCTCACAACGGTTGCATCTGCGACGCGACGTGACGTGACGTGAGTTGTATGTCTGCTGTTTTCCGGAAGTGTCACACAGCTAATGCTACAGTAAATTCTGGATACGGCGGAGCTACTGAGCGTCGGTCTCCCAATCAATGGTGTGATTAACCTACCTGGTAGCTCAATATCTCAGCTACTGCTCCATTCAAAGGTCTGAAAAGACGTGACAAATTCCCATTCAGTGCGCTAAGGCATATGCACACATAGACATCAAAGGGGGCTTGAGCCCCTGCCCTTTGATCCGTCTGTAAAAAAGTGCCCTCTCCAGACCATGAATGCAGTTTTTACTGTGGTGAAAGAAATGCAAATTCAAGAGAATTGCCTTGTTCAAACTCTCCTGAACTTGAATGCAACATCTCATGTTGAAAGAATAAGAATTGACCTCTCTGTGTAGAAATCCATGCTTAGTTCAAGCACCGAAAATAGCCGACCTCCAAGCTCACAGCGTGTCACAGCGCGATGCGCTGTGAGCCCTTTTAGAAATTTCAGACCCTGCCTCTCTAACATTCTCTGCACGTCCCTGAGTGCGCTGATATCATTCGAATGGGGTGGTGTCGAAGTGTCCGTGAGCAAGACACTTAACATCTAACTGCTATCCGAGCACTGTTCTAAAGGCGCCTTGTCTTCTTTGAAATGTGAAAGTCCTTGTATAAAAGATTCTCTTTTGGGTCTCGAGCTAAACACACTACAGGGAACCACTGTAGTGTTGCAGTGCACACACATCCAGATGTGCTGAGCATCTGTATCACTGAGTGGCCTCCGTTCCAGTCTGGAAGGAGCATAGGAGGAAACCCTCTGGTTTGAGGTGAGAATAATTGCAGGTCCTACAGTATCATCAAACAGAAGAAAAGTGTTACATATGTCGTCGCTGCAGGGTGGAAACCTTGTATGTCCAAAACCGTTCCTTCTTTCATTGTTAATTTAAAAAACGAGTTAAAGTAGTGAAAATAGACGATCTACAAGCACACAATGCCTTGCGGTGTGAGGCGTTGTGTGCTTGTAGATCGTCACTTTTGTATGATGAAGCGGGGCTTTAATTTACGAAAAAAACATACATATTTGAAACTTGGATATACAAGGTTTCTGCCCAACAACGATGATATTTCAACGAACTCTGACACCCCAAAAGCAACCAGGTGTTTTCACTGACAGTAGTGGACTTAACGGTGATAGACGAAGACGACCATAATAGCAGGGGAGCCCTGGCGTGTCTGGAGCTGTTTTCTTTTTTACTTTTATTTTAAAGATAATTCTTAAGAATTGTTTCGGCAATTACTGCTTAGTTAACCCATTTAGGCCTAGAATTATTGAATGCTTTAACCAGTGAAAAATAGCAGATATACAAGCTCACAGTGCCGCGCTGCGAGCTTGTAGATCTCTGTGAAAATGTGTGCAAATCTTTGAATATATGTATTTTCAAAGCGAACATTTGTAAGTCAAATTTTGCTTCTGGGTGGTCCCTGGAACTAAATATTTTGAGATGGGGGTCCTTGGCCAAATACATATCATTTTGGGCGTCCTTCACATGAAAAGGTTTGAGAACCACTGACATAGTAGTGTCTCAAGAACAGACTAACGGAGCTCCAGTTAAGTGAAAAGGACCTTTTCTTTGACGATGGCTGGCCAGATTGCTGACATAGAAACATAAGTTTTTCAAAAAGTCTTAGAAGGATTCAAAAGACACTTATAGAATCAGGTAAAAATTCTAATTTTCACAATTTTTCAAAAATAGCAGATCTACAAGCTCGCAGCGCAGCACTCGGTGCTGCGCTGTGAGCTTGTATATCTGCTATTTTTCAATAGTTAAAGCATACAATAATGATACACAATAATGTGTACCCATTATGTCTGAGGGAGGGACAGGAAGCATGTGTCACTGGCAGAGACACTATGCGTCTGTGACCTCGCATTCCTGTGTCAGACCAATGAATCATTGATAAAAACTGTAAAACTTGTGGAGTATGACCAAATTGCGACCGCCAGGTCGGAAGTTACTATGAAAACCTCCACCGGCTGTCCCTCTGTCTGTCAGTCAGTCCCTCCGTCTGTCTGTAACGTCACACTTTTGGCCCTACTCTTATCTCCGGCACCGTTGCCCCTATCCATGCCAAACTTTGCACACACACTCCTTGGCTGGCAAACCACAACCTCCGCCCCTGATTTCTCACATGCCCCTCTGCTAGTGCCACTATTTGCTTTTTGGGTTGCTTTTTGCAGACCACATTAATGGACACTGCTCCTACAGATGTTGCCTAAAGATCACGCACAGCGGACTGGCCAATTTGTGTATGCATGCGACCTGACGGTTGCTTATCTCTCAATTAGGGAGTCTTACTGGTGCTAAAGTGTAACTTAGAAAGATGCCATTCTGGGACATTGCAAGTGTGGTTGCACTGAGGCGAGGAATCCGATGGGAAATTAATACCGTCTTAACATTTATATTACGCTAGTCCTGTCAGACAGATTGTAGATATAGAGTGAAAAAAGACTATCAAGTAGATAGATAGATAGATACCTTTATTATCCCAAGGGGGAAAATGTGTTGCCCAGAGGCAGCACAGCAGTATAAGGTTATTTACAAAGTTACAGAGAAGTATGAAAAAGATAAAAAGAAAAAACAAGAACAGAGTACAAAGTACAGTAAGTACAGTAAGAGCAAGGTACAACAGGAAAGGGAACGAATAATATATATACATAAAGTGTCTTAAAGCACGACTATCAAAATAATACAGTGCCCAAATCAAAGTGACCATAACAGTCGTATATTATGAGTACCTTTTACCAATTATAGAGGGTTTAAGTGGTACCGGATATGCAGCTTGGCAAATAAAAGGTGAATTGATCCCAGTGCATGATGGGGGACGATATCAAAATAAATTAAATATCCACGATACGATTATCGGGAGTGTTTTTTATCACGATAAACGATAATGTCGCCTATCGTCCCATCCCTATTGTGTGTGTGTGTGTGTGTGTGTGTGTGTGTGTGTGTGTGTGTGTGTGTGTGTGTGTGTGTGTTTGGTGTGTGTGTGTGTGCATTCTTCATCAGACTCACCCAAGGAGAAGTGCAGGACTTTGATCAGTAGCTGCTGCTGCTGCTCCAACATTTCCTGTAATCACAGAATAACATTCACACACACAACCAATGTTTTACAACACAGCTGAACTTTACATCCTGAAAATATGTGATCGGGAGCAAAAAAGAAAAAAATAGCACTTCAATAACTATACACTATAAAGCATTAGTTAAAGCTATACTGTGTAAGTTGCTAAACTAGTGGTCAGTCGCGGTATTGCTTTTTTCGTCCGTTTTTCGCCCGGAGTCACCGCGGACCACCGCCGCGGACCACCGGAGCGGCGCCGCAAACCACCGCAACCGTTACGAATCCATGGAGTGGTAAAACGTAATTTTCTGAGCAGGATTTGGGTAATAAGAGGTTAAGAATCCTTCACCATCGTAAACACTGGTTGCTGAGGGAAGCTACTTCCTGAAGAGTCGGTTATTGGCCGGTAGTGTATCATGTGTGTATGATCTGCGATGTGATTGGCCAACGTATACACAACGTATACAGATGATGCAGATTACGTCATTTTGCCGGGAAATCCCGCCCCTGTCACTGCTAAGAAGAAAACATATAAAGAGAAGGCTTCAGAAGCTGAAAATAACGGAGTGGGTGTTCTAAAACTTTAGCGATTTAACAGTTAGGACAATTTTAAGATTTCTTTTATAAAAAAAGTTACATGGTATAACTTTAAAGTTATACTATGTAACTTTTTTTATAAAACAAATCTTAAAGTTGTCCTAACTATTAAATCACTAAAGTTTTAGAACACCCACTCCGTTCATTTCAGCCCCTAAAGCCTTCTGTAAATATGTTTTCCATGATCCTGGCTGGGGTCCGGATTTCGCTGCAAAATTACGTCATCTGCATCATCTGTATACGTTGTGTATACGTTGGCCAATCACATCGTGGATCAATCACAGCATGTGCTGCTTCTCTTCAGGAAGTAGCCTCCCTCAGCAACTAGTGTTTACGATGGTGAAGGATTCTTGCCTCTTACTCCCCAAATCCTGCTCAGAAAATGACGTTCTATACCCCTCTACGGATTCGTATCGGTCGCGGTTTGTGGCGGTGGTTTGCGGCCCCGCTCCGGTGGTCCGCGGCGACACAGGGCGAAAAACGGGCGAAAAAAGCAATACCGCTACTGACCACTAGTTTAGCAACTTACACAGTATAGCTTTAAGCATTAGTAACTAATTGATTCATCATTAATTCATCATGATTAATAAAGTATGAACTCATGATGAATTCATGATGAATCAGTTACTAATGCTTAACTACAGTGTTAACTAATGGTCAGTAAATGCATAAATAATGCCTTACTAATGATGAATTCATGATGAATTCTTTAGTTACTGCTTAACTAATGCTCTATAGTGTATAGTTATTATAAAGTGCTACTAAAAAAAAACTTGATGGGGACATTTCAGTGAGAAAAGTATCTAGCAATACAATGACATTTGGAGTGTTGGGGACGTTACTTTGAAAGCGTAACTTGTACAGTTACCCAATCTTAACAAAACTTAGATGTAAAATCATAATTTCGCTTGTAACTTCTTCTAACTTGTAACTTGAGCCAAAAATGACCCAAAAAGTATCTCAGTTACTTGACGAGTTACAGAAATATGAATGTAACTCAGTTACCAGCAAGTTACAGCAAAATGAAACTTAGTTATGTAACTCAGTTACATGTAACTTTAACTTCCCCAACACTGCAGGACATTTGACAGATAGCCTCCTGTAATTTATTTTGGGAAAGAAAAAAATGAAATACCATAGGCTCACATGAAGTCTCATTTTAAGTGACACCGGCCTCTTAGGGAAGTTTTATGACCGGTTTTGAAAGAATCCGGTAGAAAGAAAGGGACACAATCGTTGTTGAGTTTATCTCATGTCAGCAGACAGACATGGGGACCAAGTATGGAAAGTTGGACAGAGCAGGCACATGCATGCACACATAGACATCGAAGGGGGCTTGAGCTCTCCTGACCAGTTTTTAGTTTTTACATATAGTAAAACAGTTTTTACTATGGTGAAAGAAATGCAAATGCCCCTCTCTTCCCATGCCATACCTGAAGGCAGCATTCAAGAGAATTGCCATGTCCAAACTCCCCTGAACTTGAATGCAGCATCTTATGTTGAAAGAAATGCCCTCTCTGTGTAGAAATTCATGCCGTTACGCCACATCTCAGTAATGACTTGATTATGCTTAGTTCAGTGTGGTATCAAGCACTGAAAATAGCCGACCTCCAAGCTCACAACGCGTCGCAGCGCAACGCGTTGTGAGCTCGGAGGTCTGCAATTTTCGATAATTATTTTCACCAAACACCCTTTTAGAGATTTCAGCCCCTGCCTCTCTAACAGTCTCTGCATGTCCCTGGGACAGAGGGACAGAGCGTCCCCTCACTTGCTGTTTACATTTCTCTCATTGTTTTGTGCGTCACCAGTGGACCAAGTATTCATGAGCTCACTGCTTCCACACACACACGCACGCACGCACGCACGCACGCACGCACGCACGCACGCACACACACACACACACACACACACACACACACACACACACACACACACACACACACACACACACACACACACACACACACACACACACACACACACACACAGTGGTGTAAAGTAACTAAGTACATTTACTTAAGTAATGTACTTAAGTACAATTTTGAGGTATTTGTACTTTACTTGAATATTTCCAATTTCCAATACTTTTACTTCTACTCCAGTACATCTCGGATCCAATTGTACATTTATTTTAAAACTTGAGTTAATAGTTACTTTGCAGATATAAATGATTATATCATAAAACACACATTAATCCACTTTAGCCCTATTTTATATACTTTGGCTATTTGTAAATATAGCAAATCTACAAGCTCACAACGCGTTGCATAGCGACATATTGTGTGCTTGTAGATCGGCTATTTTCAAACATTTTGTACTTTTACTTTTGGTACTTTAAGTACATTTTGATGCCAACACTTTCATGCTTTTACTCAAGTTAGGCCTACATGTTGATTCTGGACTTTTACTTGTAAGGCTGCAGCCACACCAAAATACCTAGAGTGAAATCCGCCAATGCATTTCAATAACAATGGAGCGGTTTCATGCCAGTACAGGATTTCGGCAAAAAAAAAAAAACGCTCCATTCTCATTGAAATGCATTGACGGATTCCACTAGAGGTATTTTGGTGTGGCTGCAGCCTAACAGAGTATTTCTATATTGCAGTATTGATACTTTTACTTAAGTAAAATATGTGAGTACTTTTTCCACCACTGCACACACAACCACCACGGAGGAAGTTCTGACTGATTAAAACATCCAAGCACTGGAACAAACGACCCATCAGCAATGCATTATTTAAAAAAAAAACAACCCTGCTCCCACAGACATTCAGTGTTTGGAGGAATACACACACACTTACACCCATGACTCACCCATAAAATATGTCATTTATCTAAAAGGATCCCTAGGTAATAAGCCAAATATGCCTTAATACAGGGGTCTTCAACGTTTTCAGGCCATTCCATTGTTTGACAGCACAATCATCAGTGTATTTTGGATTCATTTCAATTTGTGTTTTCAGATATTTAACCTCTTGAACCGTCAATACATAATGAACTTGACCTTTCACTTTGTAATTGATCTGCTCTTTTTCCCCTCTACACCAAAGCTCTTTGCCGAAAATAGCCGATTCTGAGAACTATTCTGAGAACTTAAGCTATTTTTGGCTTAAGTTCTCAGAATAGTGACTCTGACATGGATTGCCATATAAACACACATGGCTCTACTGAATTCAACAGTACCAATTGTGTAAAGGTAGCTTGTATACTCATGGACTTATATCACTAAACGTATATGGTGTCCCAAATGAGTGGTAAACAAAACTGTCCTAATACAAAGTACAATTTCACACTGATTAATTTTATTTTCAATTCACTTATCAAGGGTTGACATTTTTTAACAAATTACCTTGAGTAGAAGTCCCTGAAATCTATGAAATTACCCAAATTGAGAAAATGTTAAATTGTATGCAACTTCAACTATAGGGCAGACTGGCAGAGAAACGTGTAGGCCTACAGTAGAAATACTAACAATTATTTAGCAAACCTGGCTGAGGGAAACCAAGCTCCATCCATTTGAAGCTGCACCTATTCTCTATGTATCTTATTGCCTACACTACATGGGCTTCTTCATAAACAGGTCAATCATTGGAAATATTTTAGAAAGTGAAAAAAGAAGGTCCTAACCAAATCAAAGAATGACCTAGATTAAATTTCTATTTAGTGTAATAGAGCCTTTCCAAAGGTCTACATTGACATTGTATTGCGTATGTTGTGCAGCACTTTGGTCGACCCTTGTGGTTTGTCAATGTGCTCTAGAAATAAAATTGACTTGACTTGACTTCACTTGGCTTGACATTAGCAGTACCCTGACCCTGTTTAACCAGAATGGAACAGAGCCTTAAGTGGTATCAATAATATGGTTACTGTACATAGAGCATGTACCGTAATTCTAAAAAGCAGACTGCAGAAGGCCTTCAATGCATATACTTAATGTTGTTCAACAGAGAGATGGTGATGTTGATGTTCATAAAACCCTGTCTCCATATACAGATGATATACTTTCTTTCAAAATTAAGTGTATCTTATAATGTTTCATGTACCATTGAGAAAACTATTCCACTAAGAATAACAATAGTGCGAAACAAGTTGCAAATGCTGATAGACTGAGTATACTGTACATTCACCAGTCGCAAGAAGACTGGGTAGGGTTTATACAACATTGTTTAACATAAAAAAGATAGTTTCATTTCTGGGTAAGCCAGTACAAGACCAGAACATTGATAGCCATTATGACTGGTATAGGTAAGAGAATATTGGCAAAGATAATTCTCTATATAAATTAAAGTGATGATGACAATAAACTAAGAGTTATGGTGACATACTGAAGACATTGAGGTCTGAGGAAATTCCAACACATTAAATAAAGTCCTGGAAAAGCTCATACAGCATTACAATTTGTAGAATGACACAGAAAGTCCAAAGTGTGCTCTTGGGATATGCAATGAAAGAATCTGCACATCTCCAAGAAAAGACAGAAGAGACGGAAGACTCTGGTAAATGGTGCATTTGTATAGCACCTTTATCCAAGGTGCTTTACATAAATTGACAGGCAGGTCAAGATCTTTCTGATATTCTGCAGATATATTGAGAACAGGCATGGACCAATGTCTTATGTATGTCATCATATCCCTTAGTTTCAATTCACTTCAATTTCTATAGAGAAAAAAGGTTTTGTCAATGACTTCAATGAACCTAGAATCTTTGCCATAGATACTGATCTGCCGTTGTTCAATGACCAAGACAGCCTGTTCTGGCAACCATACAGTATATGGAGATCCCTGATGTCATCAATATTAAGCCCATATTTGGCAATGCCCATATATGGATGCTCCATATGGCCAAGACAGAATTCATTTGCAAATCAACTGCTGACTATCATCACCTGGATATCTATATCGACACTGATGCAGACATTGACGCAGACAATGCACCAAGCTTCCGGTGCCTCAGCCGAGTGTGATTTACAAGTTCTCAACGGGTTGCATCTGCGATGCGACATGAGCTTGTACCGGTATGTTTGCTGTTAAACCGGAAGTGTGATGCAAATCTCCAGTAGACTTCCGCGGAAAGAGGTGGATGAACTATTCAGAATTGAACGACTTGCTTTAATCTTGAGCATCAAATGGATGGAGGTTGGTCTCTTAGAGATGAGGAAAAACTATGTTGTGTCTGGTTCTACCTCCGGTAGGGGTATCTCAATTTTCTGGACCCAGAGTCACAGGCCTACTAGGGTTCAAGTGGTTAATATCCAAAAGGAGGAAAAAAAAGTTTCTATCACAGAAATATTTGGAGGACCCCCTGTTGTAACTCTGAGGACCCCTTAGGGTGGACAGGACAATAATAGGTATATGAGGTATGGACAGGACAATAGTAGATACAGTATATGAGGTATGGTCAGGACAATAATAGGTACAGTATATGAGATATGGACAGGACAATAATAGGTATATGAGATATGGACAGGACAATAATAGGTACTGTATATGAGGTATGGACAGGACAATAATAGGTACTGTATATGAGGTATGGACAGGACAATAATAGGTACTGTATATGAGGTATGGACAGGACAATAATAGGTACTGTATATGAGGTATGGACAGGACAATAATAGGTACTGTATATGAGATATGGACAGGACAATAATAGGTATATGAGGTACGGACAGGACAATAATAGGTATATGAGGTATGGCCAGGATAAGAAGCCTTTAGGAGGAGCATTTTCTGTGTGGGTTTATTGTTCTCTGCATGATTGCCATTCTCCACCATACTGTACACACACAGAATATACAAAACCTCTCACCAACACTTTAGATCATCAGTGAAACAGAGCCTGCCCTGCTGTAGACCAGTGGTTCTCAAACTTTTGTTTTGTGACAAGGACCCCCGATTTGGTATGTATTCGCCGGTGGACACCCATCTGAAAAGTTTTCGTGTCAGGGACCCCCTGGAACCCCCTAAAGAACCCCCCAGACCCCACTTTGAGAACAAATGCTGTAAACAATCTAAGCACTATCCAGTGTGTGGGTTTATGGAAGGATGGGATATTTCACTTATCTCTAACTCCTATGCAAACACTTCATATGAGCTCAGGCACAGTTTGTAGCTTTGACTTTCATTGGTTTAGTGCTGACCTCCACTGGTGGCATGAGGAATTGAATGCATTACACACTAACTACTAGCCTATTTGAAGAGGAACTTTAGTAATTGGAAACATATTAACATTTCCTTTCACACAAATTGTTTAAAAAGAAAAAGTAGGGCCTGGACCGCTGGCGTACTGGTCCAGGCACCTAGACTGGTAATAAGATGCACTCTCTCAGCAGGGGCGTCATTTGGGCCTCCATTTGGGCATTTTCATAAAAAACATAATTGAGTCAATAATGCGTTTTTTTCTCCACCATGAACGTTTGCAGGACAGTACATAGATGAATTAGGCCTACCATCTGTGTAGAAACAAGACAGTAGGTTGTCTATTTTTGGCGTGCAACGTCATGTCCATTCAACGAGCCTAATCGCACAGACTCTCTCTCTCTCTCTCTCTCTCTCTCTCTCTCTCTCTCTCTCTCTTACTCTCTTACTCGTTTTGACAGTGTTTAGTCTTTCAATTCATTATTTCATTAAGTTCACTCTCTTATTCATACTGGTGCATTATTAGGCTACCTAACCTGTGGAGTAGGCTATTGTTTGTTTGCAGTCAGGGCGGTGCATACAGTAGAATCAACAAAACTTTACCTAAAAAAACACCCATAAACGTTATCCCTTTTGTAATGTGTGTGTGTGTGTGTTAGGGCTTTCACTTCAAGTATTTTTTACAGATCGACTAGTTGAAGACACTGGTAGTCGACTAGTCGACGAGTCGTTAACATATTATGTCATAATAAAGAGCGCTGTGGCACGGCTTTTCACAGCAGCCAAGTTACCATGACAACGGATACTCACACAAACCCCACGTGTGCAAGTTAGCGCAACATAACAAGACCAGCATTTCACAATCGCCACATCCATTTTAGCTGCTACAGTAATAGAAAGCCATGCTTGGACTCACCAATAGCTGCTGTCTCTCGTAAAGCACATATTTCCATTTGATGGTCGGCTAGCCAGGCTAGCTCGCTACACAACACAAACACTCCTCTGTCTTTTAATTACTTCTAATCAAACGAACGTGCGGAACGTCTGTCGGTCTGTTCATTGTAGCAAGAACTGGGCTGTCCTGTGTGTGTGTCCTGTGTGTGTGTGTGTGTGTGTGTGTGTGTGTGTGTGTGTGTGTGTGTGTGTGTGTGTGTGTGTGGATAATAATATTCCGTTTGTAATGGTTGTTAGAAATAAAACAACTATATTCGAATTGAAATGAGTTTGCTAGGTCTTCATAAAAAAAATAATTAAAAAAATCGACCTAAAAGATCGACCTAAAAGAAGAAAAAAAAAGTAGGATAACACGTTACTGCAACACCTTACTGCAAGGAATTCAGAATCTCAAAAAGACACTGGCATCCCAAAAAATATATTGACAAGAAGTGGGTAGAGGAGAAAAGGGTACAATCATCTGGTGCAGTGCAGGCAGGGCAGCAAGTCCACTGTGGCCTCAGGGAAGATCGTTTTTTTTGGGGGGGTAAAAAAAGGGCCAAACTGAGGGGTCACAGCAGGCAGCAGCCATGGTCAACTGACTACCTTCATTAAGGACACAACATAAACAGCCTAGTATACAAAGTACAGTATGTACCCACAACTCTTTGCCCAACAATAACCACAACACAACATAGACAGTCTAGTAAACCGTCACCTTAATCAACTAATGGCCCAAGTCATTTTTTTAGGAATTTTCTATTTTTGCCTATAAGTCAGTTCCGCATGACACTGTATGTGGCCACCTCTGGTAAAACCCTAGCCGCAAATTGCAACACTAGATTTATTTTTTTAATCGCTATTTGATTGTATTAAACAACGTCAACCTCACTAATATTTGGGCTGTATGGAAAGCCTGAAGGATCCTCTTTCTATCTGCAAAGTGTTTGTTTCATAAAAAACCACCGTTGACATGTTATGAGCTACTCTGTATCAATAAATTCAGTTCAGGTGATTATGGAGTTTGGAAGTGCTCGTGGGAAGTCACTCAGCAGTCCTGTGTAGTGTGTACCACCTGGTTCTAAATGTCTCATAGCCTAATACAGGAGGCAGCGGGACATGGCGTTATAGAAGACGAGTGCTTCCAAAGTTCAACACTTAAAAGAAAACATGTCTGCTTGGATTTATTGACAGATATAACTCATAACATGTATACACTGGGGTTTTTATGAAACAAACACTTTGCAGATAGAAAGAGGATCCTTCAAGATTTCCATACAGCCCCAATATTGGTGAGTTTGACGTTGTTTAATACGATCAGATAGCATAAAACTGTTTTGATGCATTGGCTGCCTTTGGGAGGTAATGCAACCCTAGATTCAACCAATTTAAAATAAAAGATCTAGTGTTGCAATTTGCGTCTAGGTTGCAATACCTCCCATAGGCAGCCAATGCATCAAAACAGTTTTTTTGCTGAGTTTGGCTGAGTTCAATATTGACGTTTTCGGGGGATGTATGGTGTAAATGTATGCTACTTAGTATTGATAATATAGGAACCTCCATATATGGGCATAAAATGTATGTTAATTAGTAAAGCCAAGCAGGGCCTTGGCGAGTTAGGGCCTGGGTTTGATGCCTTGGGATCTCCATATATGGGCATAAGGGGGTACCCTAACAGTGCATCATCTGGGAATGCCCATACTGTATATGGATTTTATTTATTTTATCCTTTATTAATATATATTGTGGCGTACGGGAGGCAAGAGACCAGTCAAAGTTCACAGGTTAAACCGTTTTATACTGCATTTATTTAGAAAAGAAGGGAGAATAGCATAAAACAACTTAAATGTACTTCAATTCAACAAAGGTAATTGGGGCAGGCAACAGTCTCTGGGCTGGGCGGTGCCAGGAGGCACAGAAAGGGGGGTGAGTACTTGGCCGGCTACTCAGATACCTAGGGGATACTCGGATACTCAGGTAAGGTCGCCCGCCTTCCAGGAGGAGCGGTAGGAGCTGCACAAGGTGAGTAAACAGATACTTCAGGGCAGGTGAGTACAGCAGATAGGTACCGGGACACTTTAGCAGGTAGGGCCAGGTGAGTACTTAGGTAGGTGAGTAATCAGGTACTTTAGCAGGTAGGGCCAGGTGAGTATTCAACCAGGTAGGTAATCAGGTACTTTAGCAGGTAGGGCCGGGTAAGTACTCAGACAGGTAGGTAATCAGGTACTTTAGCAGGTAAGGCCAGGTAAGTACTCAGACAGGTATGGGAGCCCAGGCAGGCCGTTGCCTCTTCGGCTCAAGGTAAGGGGAGTATTTATACTCAACATAGGTTCTTCCTTTTCAGGGAAACAAGCGTCCATTCTCATGCCATCATCATCATTATTATCATCAAGCATGCATGCCATGCCAGGCTCGAGGGTTGGAGCGGGACAGCCCTGCGGCCTGAGAATCAGAGAAACTACCATTACTATTCAAGCTTTTCAACAACAATCAATGACTGGAAGGAATTGTGTGGCCGAAAGGCTCTTACCGCAAAGCTGTGTTCCCGCTGCACAGGAGGAGGAGAGGAGAGGAGAACTGAGGGCTAGGCAGCCCAGGGAGCCTACTTTATGTGTTTGGGGTGGGGCACTCACAGGTGCCCTCTGATTAATCTGATGAGCCAAGTTCATTGGCAAGCACCGCCCTTCAGTGACATGGCCCCAAGGCGGGTGCGGCTTCCTCTGGGTGCCTCTGTCTCCTCTCCACTTCTCCCCTGTGTAACACAACTTATAAAAAGAGCGGTTAGAGACCGAGACGCCACAATATCCATATACATATACATATGGACTTAATATTAACGTTTTCAGCCTGGGATTGATGACATCAGAAATCTCCATATATGAGCATAAAAGGGATTTTGTTTCTGGGAATGCCCATATATGGACTTTGTATTGTATTTTATCCTTTATTAATAATATCTATCCATATACATACAATATATTGTATGCCCATACATGGATATCCCTATCTGAACCAGCCACACAGATACATGGAGATCCCTATCTGAACCAGCCACACAGATATGGGCCATGCCTTTGCCATCTGGCCATATCAATGACATCAGGGATCTTCATATATGGGCATAAAAGGGATACCCATATATGGACTGTCACTGTGATATCACCTGTGATGTCACAGTGACAGTATAGATATCCAGAGTTGATCTTTGATGAGGTGATGTCTCATCAAATGACATCACTTCCTGTATGGAAGGACGGAAGCTATGACATTTCTCATGGTATACTGCGACCTACGCACCTTGCTCATCATTATGTTGCAGGAGATTTGTGGTATTGTAAATAGATGAGAACAAGACAGCTAGAAGTAATGTTTGCTAATAACTACCTTAATTTAATCCTTTGTTGGAGAAACCTATTTTTTGGACAATGGATTCATATGGTGTGGTCAGACCAGGGGTTGTGATGGACATTTTGATAAATGTTTGATTTTTGTCACGGACATACAAAATAGCTTGTCATTATGTTTAGCCAAGTGAGGGAGTGAAGAAGGTTCACTCAAGGTTAGAACAGAAGGGCACCATGGGATGTTCTGCTCTGGGCATCAGTCTCATTGTGGGCATGAGATCTATTTAGCCTTTTCGTCTTATTATAGACTGCAATTCAAATAATGCCAAGAGAAAAAGACAATAGGCTAGTTAAATATGTATAAAGTGTATTGTATAGTGCCCATCAAACAATAATACAAACTTTATTACTTTATTTATGATGATTGCACAATTGACTTGATATTTTTTATATCAGTTGGAATTTCAGTTCCTTAGTTTGAATTTCTTCTCAGTTCTCTGTCTGCTGGAAATGATGTGTGGTTTGTCCACAAGTCCTTCTTTGTGCAGTTCTTGCTGATGAGTCAGCCCTGAAAATTACCCTTACAGGAGGCCAACGGTGGAGGTATCACTTCTGCCTTATAGACAGGCCAGAAGAGATCACCCCCCCTCCTCCCCCCCCCCCCCCACTCTGTATATATAGTGTTTTATACAATATACTATATGTATTGTGATGATATTTGAATGTTTCTGGTGCTACTATATATGTTGATGAATTGAATACCAAGGACCCCAACGGAAACAAGACAGCAAGGTATTTGTTGGTGTGTTCCTGTACTACATTTTTGTCTAATAAAATATTCAATCAATCAAAACAAATACTTGGAATAATGATGAGAGAGCTCTGTACAGTTCCATGTATGGTACACAAATACACAAATATACATTATTATTTTCAAAACCAGGCAAAGAAGCTAAGTACACAAATACATGGCTGAGATCATGTTTGTTTCCACTTTGGCTTCAGACAAACAAGTTCTAACAGGACAGGCATTCTGATCAGGGTACTAAAGTATAATCTGATTTTTAGTAGTACCCTGGTCCATTCTATGGAAAATAAGGGGTTAACCTTGTTACTAACTGCAACAGAAACATTTGTTGTTTCTTAACTGAGAGAGATGAAGCAGGGACCCCTTAGCTGAGAGAGATGAAGCTGGAACCCCTTAGCTGAGAGAGATGAAGCAGGTACCCCTTAGCTGAGAGAGATGAAGCAGGGACCCTCACTACATGTTGGATTATTGTTAAATGTGTGTTTTCAGACACTACTTCAATACTTAGTGAACTTTGGCTTTGACTTAGTATTGGTCTGCTAATTTTTGAGCAGTGCAAACTAGGGTTGCCAACTCCCAGAGTTTCAAATACGGGACACTTTCTAAGGAGACATGCGCCGCCAAAGGCGGCGCCGAAAAATCGGATATCTTCGGTTATAAAGTTGGCTAAAACGAGTATTTTCCTATATTAAATCATATTTTTCCTTTCACAATATTAATTTGGGTGTCTTTGGGGCGAAAAATCGGATATTTTTGGTTATAAATTGGCTAAAACGGGTATTTTCCTCTATTAAATCATATTTTTCCTTTCACAATATTAATTCGGGTGTCTTTGGGCCAGCTAACCTATTACCTTAAAATCATGTAGTGTAGTCCTATATTGTATTTCTCTCAATTTTCCAAAACATATCGCCTAGGTCTACCTGGTCCTAATGTGCCCACTCTCTGGTTACCCAACACTAGTTTAATCATATTGGCATACAGCAATAACCATTAGGTTTTAAAAACAAAATCAACGCATGCTTATTTCACATACCAGCCTGTCTGGGGTCGCTTTAGTTGGCAGACAAGATTACTGTAGTGTTCCCAGGAATACCAATATCCATGGCTTATTTTCTGTTGCTTGCCTGCTTTTTCACCTTTTTGTTTAGCCTATCACCTATCATAGATTCATGTCTAATATGTTTGTACACAATCTTCTGGCACACGTTTTTTTTAAGACATTAAACAATGTTCTGAGCCGAGCACTGTCGTATGGTCGCTCGCACGCACTCGTATCGTCTCTCGCAGGCAACTTGTGGAGTGAACCTACAGCCCATGCTTGGGAAGGGAGTGTGTAGGGGGCGGAGACTGTGTCTTAGCAACACTGTGTTAATAAGCCAATCAGCTGCTTACAAACAGCGCAGCGCCTCTCACAGCAATGGGATGCAGCACTTGTCGTCTCAGAGGAGAGCAGAGTGGAAGTGGAAGCTCTCTGACAGGCAGAATCGCTGTCATTTCTCAATTAAATCATCCCTTCATTCATATTTATCCCCCAACCTTAAAATACGGGACAAAGAGCGTCCCGTTTCAGTTCAATACGGGACACGTCTTTTAGTTTCCAAAAAAGGGACGATCCCGTATTTTACGGGACGGTTGGTAACCCTAGTGCAAACCGCTCCTACATTTCACTTGTATTAGTACGGAATGTATTGGCCAAATATATTTGTACAGATCACAAGGAGATTGGTGTGTCATGTTTTCACCTCTCACTTCACAAGGGATCACCAACATGATAACTTATGGTGGACATTTTGTTGTTTTATATTTGTATGCTAATCGTTGATCTTTGTGTATGTAATAGGGGTGTAACGATATAGTAACTGTATCGAAATATCGTTTTTAACTCTCCCCACGCTTTGAACGATAACGCTCGCCCCATTTTTTACAGAACCTCGATGCCAATACGGCGCTCGTTCGGTTCGTTCGTCTGATGACTGTAAGCTGATGAGGGGTCGCGCGGCCGTTTACTGTAAACACATTTTCCGCTGTGATGGTGTAAAAAATCCATTATGCATTAGATCAACGGAGAACAATTCACTTCCTTGTTGATTTCCTCTGGCCCGGAGGCTCTGTAGCCAGTGACTGCTCTGAATGTACGGCAACACATAGCAGGACAATTCACATTCATTCTCGCATGACGCCGCCCTCTGCTGCCTGGCAGACCAAAGTGCACTATTGCACAACCAAAAAAAATAAAAATAAATAAATAAATGTCTGTCTG
Source organism: Nannobrachium achirus (assembly GCF_963921795.1). NCBI lineage: Eukaryota > Metazoa > Chordata > Actinopteri > Myctophiformes > Myctophidae > Nannobrachium > Nannobrachium achirus. The sequence continues at coordinate 1,944,681 of NC_137819.1, read as the reverse complement.
TCTATCTACTATAACGTCGCCAAGGTAAGACGCTTTTTGATGGCGCCAGACCCAATAAATAAATAAATAATCTGGCAGTAGGAGAGTTAACTTAAAAAATCGAAGTATATCGAAATGAAAATAGCTAAAATCGAATCGAATCGTTTTATTTTGTATCGAATCGAATCGGCAGTGCAAAGAATCGATTGTATCGATACTACCTACTTGTGCATTGTATTTAGCATTTTTAAGAAGAAAACATTAAAAGGAGTGGTTTAATTACTTTTCCTTTCCATATAGCTACTCTGGTCTATCGATAAATGTGTGTAATCTCTGGGTTCATGTCAAGGTGCAGGTTTGTCAATATACAATGACCATGTATTTGGCGGATAATCACTGTGTTTACTTATTTATAACCATAATAGTACATGTTTCCCTTAAAAACCTGCACTATCCACACCTTTCACACATATTTAATTTCTTTGCTAAATAGTTACTATATCGATTTTAAATCATTGAATCGAATCGTATCGTATCGCCATGAATTAACCAATATCGTCCATGTATCGTATCGTCAACCATGTATCGTGATATGTATCGAATTGTTGATAAAATGTATCGTTACACCCCTAGTATGTAATCTCATCAGCATTGGTGAACCTCAATGCACTTTTCGAGAATAAATAAAGGTTTCAATCAATCAAAAAACATTTGCTCAAAATCAGATTTTTGCCTGCCGTATACCCACCCTAATCAGCTATGCACTGTTCACAGAGGAGGCACATTAATTCCACAGCAAAGGTCATTGGGATCGGTATTCAAACCCGCCACACACTGACAGGCATCAGAGCCTATATGGTATGCACCCGGCTGGACCGCTAAGCCAGCGGGCACCCCTTTATTAGAAGATTTGCATGGAAATAGTACAGGGCAGTACAGTTCAGGTCTACTAAAAATGATTTAAACCAGGACAGTGTAACAGTGTAACACTTTCTCATCATTTACATTTTGTATGATTGAAATTATGATCTGAACATTTTTGCATCATTTAAATTATGATTCAAATGTTATAAGAAATTCATCTTAGCCGAGTAAGTTTTAGTTTATTAACAAGATAATGACCAAGTATCCCACTTACTGTAGCTGTGTATCCCCCTCCCATTTACACAATGGCCCTCATTTATCAACGTGGCATAGACCAATTTTTTTGGCGGACTGTGGGGTCTCTAAACTTATACAGTAGCTACTGTACACCCAACGATCCACCTGTGCCCCCAGCGCACCATCCTCACGCATCGGATTTATTTTTGCCACCGGGAGTTCGGAGTTAGAACCATCCCCTCATACAAAATAGCAGATATACAAGCTTGCAGCGCGGCACTCAACACCAGCCAGTCCATAAATGCTTAGAGCCTAATTCGTTCTTCAACCACTGCATTCAGATGACTACCTTAGTTGCCAGGTTATCTGTCATTAATGTGGCTAGCCCGTGAGTCATGACTATGGGGAATTATGATTACTTGTAAACCCAATAAATAAATATTTTCTTTGGCGAGTACCTACTGTAATTGTGTTTGGATGACTTGCTCATTATTATGTTGCAGGAGATGTGTGGTATTGTAAATAGATGAGAACAAGACAGCTAGAAGTAATGTTTGCTAATAACTACCTTAATTCCCTGGAAATAGCAAAACGTGTGTTTAATCCTTTGTTGGAGAAACCTATTTTTTTGGACAATGGATTCATATGGTGTGGTCAGACCAGGGGTTGTGCTGGACATTTTGATAAATGTTTTATTTTTGTCACGGACATCAAAATAACTTTCAGTTCCTTAGTTTTCTTATTTTTCTCAGTTCTCTGTCTGGAATTGTTTAGTCAAATGACGTGTGGTTTGTCCGCAAGTCCTCTTTCGTGCAGTTCTTGCTGATGAGTCAGCCCTGAAAATTGCAGGATACCAAAGGAAGTATCACTTCTGCCTTATAGACAGGCGAGAAAAGATCACCCCCCCCCCTTTCCCCCTACTCTGCACGTATAGTGTTTTATACAATATACTATATATATTGTGATGATATTTGAATGTTTCTGGTGCTACTATATATGTTGATGAATTGAATAGGACCCCAACAGAAACTAGACAGCAAGGTATTTGTTGGTGTGTTCCTGTACTACATGTTTGTCTAATAAAATATTCAATCAATCAAAAGAAATACTTGGAATAATGATGAGAGAGCTCTGTCACTGCACACACACACACACACACACACACACACACACACACACACACACACGCACGCACGCACGCACGCACGCACACGCGCACGCGCACGCACACACACACACACACACACACACACACACACACACGCACACACACACAGTCAGCCTCAGCCAACCGTTCGGTTGGAACCGCCAGACAGACAGACAGACAGACAGACAGACAGACAGACAGACAGACAGACAGACAGACAGACAGTAAACCAGTCAGTCAGTCGTCCAGTAATGTTCAATATGCTCCAGTGCAACAATGTTGAGTCTAACAGATCTATAAGCTCACTGTTGATCTGTTGTATAATGAAGTATGATGCAGACTAGGAGGTGAGGCAGAACAGCTGTTTGACAGATTTACACTCTGCTCAATCTAACAGTTGAACAATGTTCTACTATTTCAAATGCTATTATATAAATTACAACCCTACCAGACTAAGAAACTTATACCTGTCGTACTCCCATTCCCCATTACGACGGATGGAGGATTACCCGCAGCTGACAGATTGTAATTTAGAAATAAAACAATATCGGGAGCACTTGAAAGAAGAGGAGTGATCCGAGCACTCAAAACAGTTAAAAGAGGAGGACGGACATAAAAACAAGGTACTTTATTTGATTACAAAATAACAAAAGCCAACATATATGAGCTGATGAAGACCCTGTGGTCGAAACATGTCGGCTTTTATTATTTGTTTTATAAAAAGGGAGATGACATGCACATCCATGACCCAAGTTGGGCAGGTGCTGAGTGACGAGTAGATACTAGAAAAATAAATAAAACGCTAGTGTGGCACCCCTAAGAGAGTGTGACCACATTTATATGTGCTCTAGTAATTATTTTAAATAATTTCGTTTGGGTACCGTTTACATTTTATTCAGCACGGAACCTTTGTTCTTGGCCCCCAAGCTCAGATGCATTCTGGAAACGAACACAGTCAAGTCCAGTGTTTTCATTGTGCCGTGTTTTCCTGTTTTATTCAGGTCAGTACAGTGGGCAATATCATGATCTACCTCATTAAAAAGGGCTTGATGTATAGTATATTTTCGCTGAATGCTATTTTGTAAATGGGTGTTTGGGGTGACGTTTTGTGATAAAGTAAAGTTTGGATGAAGAGAAACTGTCTAGGGGAGCCGCCATTTTGGGGCTAATGTGCCGCCGGGTACAACGGCATGTTTACGGTCATGAGAGATGTCATTTTGGTACATAACGTGTCGCCGTTCAGAACGGGAGTATTCTGCAGAGTTACTGTAGTGAAATGCACTATAGTATATATAGTTACAGTATATATTTTGTCAGTGTTGTGGAACATAAACACCCCAAAACATACAATTCAGTGTCCTGTGAACAGCACAGTGGTCTAATGTCACGTTTGGTAAACAGTAGTTTAAAGGAACAGTTCACCTTGAAAATACACTTTTATACAGTGTTTTAAGCCAGTAGCTTAAAGGAACAGTGCACCTTAAAACTTGAAAATACACTTTTATACAGTGTTTTAAGCCAGTAGCTTAAAGGAACAGTGCATCTTAAAACAATACACTTTTATACAGTGTTCCAAGCCAGTCACATGCTGCAGGGAAATATGTCTTACTGTTTAAAAAGGTTTAAAGGGTCAATTTAAGTGAATATGTGAAAAGGTGAATTAATGTGATTGTAATTGTGAGTACTTTGAAACTGTGAATGAATATTGTACTTAATGTGAAAATGAAGCACTACTGAACCAAAGACTAAAGACAGAAATAATGAGTGAATTGTATGATGACAGGAATATGATGTTTGATATTTTGGTGTTTAATAAAACCTACAGATTGATGAGAGATGCATTCTGGAAACGAACACAGTCAAGTCCAGTGTTTTCATTGTGCCGTGTTTTCCTGTTTTATTCATAGACAGGATCAATTTTCAGAAAATCAGAACCCCGAAGGCATTTTGCAAATATTTATTATATACAACTGTTCTAGGGGTATTAAGGGGTGCTGAATCCAAATTTGCTGTATATAATGCTCAAAAATGTTCCTAAATGGCTCAAAATTGAGAAATCCAACATGGCCGCCACTGTAAGGCTGAAACTATTTTAAGTGCAAATCTTTTTGACTAAACAAGGTAGAAACTTGAACTAAATCTGTTTTTCTAGGTTAGCCTAAATGGGGAATTTGAAATTCTATCCTAATTTTAGATCAGGCGTGAATAATTGGCTTTAAACTCATACATGTATAGCAGAAAAGGTTCGTTATTGATGCATAATTCGTCAAACAAACAAAAGCAGGATGAACCATGGTTTTATTCATCAAAACTCTTTTGATTTAGATTTTTCTATCAACAAGTCATATATGCAAATTATATATAGTCCTTAAAGGGATATTCCACTTTCAACAGGGAAACAGGGGAAGGGCTTCTCTCCCCACACACACCCATTGTAACTTCAAACTCCATTTTAACCATTCATTAAAAACACCCAATCTTTTTTGTGGTGACTCATTCTACCCTCCTAATACGTGAGCAGGCCGCGTTTTTTTCCATAACCTTTTTCATTTGTTTTTATTAATTATTTGGGAAAATGGAAAAAATTATTATTAAAAATAAATGAAAAATGTTATTGAAAAAACACGACCTGCTCACATATTAGGAGAGTAATATGAGTCACCAGAAAAAGATAATGGGTGTTTTTAATGAATCTATCATGGTTTAAATGGAGTTTGAAGTTACAATGGGTGTCTGTGGGGAGAGGCCGAGGGCCTGGTAACATTTACATCAAATATCTAAATATTGAATAAAGCAAATTAAAAACTGTTCAGGGTGTTCATAAAAGCCTGATTAGACGATAAAATTACCAAAAGTTTTTTGAAAGAGAAATATCCCTTTAATATGAAGGTAGGCTACATTAATTTAGCCTATTTGCAGTCATCAATATTTCGAGCAGATGTCATAGGCATCTTGCAGCTGCATGCAACCAATTCCACTTTTCCTGAATAGAATAGAATGGATTATAATATAATATAATAGTATTTTACCATATCAATAAAAGTAAATGTACATGGGAATACTTCTTACTGTAATCCTTACTGTGGCAGCTTATTCACAGTCTTCCTCAGTGTTCCGGTAAATGTTGAGTTTTTTTTGCAGTTGTATACTTCCATACATGCCATATGACTCTTTATGGATAGAATAGAAGAGAAGGGGATACAACATTTATAGTCAGCACAAGTACATCAGGGTAGGGTTCATCAATCTGTCAACATCTAAGAGTCTAGAGTATGCAGTCTAGTAGGCAGACAGAGTAGCCGTGGCACTAACTGGCCTTCCTTGATCATCCATCCCATTTCCTCCACTGGAGGAAGATCAGGGTGTGGCAGGTGAGCTTGATTCCATATAGTTGCTTAATAGTGTGCACGCATGATATGGAACCTCACAGCATCTGTGGTTGGTGGCAGAGTCTCTTGGGGACGACTTTTGCAGAATAACTTTACTCGTGCTTTGTTGCATGAATCAACGTCAGGCACACCATAGATCTTACAAATGAATCTTTCTGATGATGTCACGATATCTTCTGTGAAAGGGCCCTTCCCAAGGCCAGCAAGATCAGTGTGATGATGTTCGAACACCTGCCAGGCTTTCCGTGGCCGCTGAACTGAGACACACTGTCACATCCAGTAAGGGCAGGAGTGTGTCCAGTTGATCCTCAGACAGTATCCTGTGAATTTCATGCACTGGGAAAAACTTTGGGTCCTTTGATATCCCAGCTTTCATGTAGACATAGGTACATCTGATTTTGTCAAAGTAAGCAAGCAGTAGTAGAAGCACGTCTGTGTCACGTGCTGACACGACTACTGTTTCCATCAGTGCGTGGATACAGTGAAGGATCGTGTATCAGCTTCCTCGTGGACACTCCTTCCATGCCCTTACTGGATGTGACAGTGTGTCTCAGTTCAGCGGCCACGGAAAGAAGACAGCCTGGCAGGTGTTCGAACAACATCACACTGATCTTGCTGGCCTTGGGAAGGGCCCTTTCACAGAAGATATTGTGACATCATCAGAACGATTCATTTGTAAGATCTATGGTGTGCCTGACGTTGATTTATGCAACAAAGCATGAGTAAAGTTATTCTGCAAAGGTCGTCCCCAAGAGACTCTGCCACCAACCACAGATGCGTGCACACTATCAAGCAACTATATGGAATCAAGCTCACCTGCCACACCCCGATCTTCCTCCAGTGGAGGAAATGGTATTGGATGATCAAGGAAGGCCAGTTAGTGCCACGGCTACTCTCTCTGCCACCTATGCCCAAAGTCTGCAGGGAGTTCACTTCATGTGGGTGTACAAAGGAGTGCCTCAGCCAACGCTGCAGCTGCAGGTATGTATGTATAATAGATTGTACTAATGGGATTTGGTAATTTTAGAGAATATCAGCCTACTAGACTGCATACTCTAGACTCTTAGATGTTGACAGATTGATGAACCCTACCCTGATGTACTTGTGCTGGCTATAAACTCTCTTCTATTCTATCCAGAAAGAGTCATATGGCATGTATGGAAGCATGCAACTGCAAAAAACTCAACACTTGCCGGAACACTGAGGAAGACTGTGAATAAACTGCCACAGTAAGGATTACAGTAAGAAGTATTCCCATGTACATTTACTTTTATTGATATGGTAAAATACTATTATATTATATTATAATCCATTCTATTCTATTCAGGAAAAGTGGAATTGGATGCATGCAGCTGCAAGATACCTATGAGATCTGCTCGAAATATTGATGACTGCAAATAGGCTAAATTAATGTAGCCTAACTTCATATTAAGGACTATATATAATTTGCATATATGACTTGTTGATAGAAAAATCTAAATCAAAAGAGTTTTGATGAATAAAACCATGGTTCATCCTGCTTTTGTTTCTGTTTGACGAATTATGCATTAACGAACCTTTTCTGCTATACATGTATGAGTTTCAAGCCAATTATTCACTTCTGATCTAAAATCAGGATAGAATTTCAAATTCCCCATGTAGGCTAACCTAGAAAAACACATTTAGTTCAAGTTTCTACCTTGTTTAGTCAAAAAGATTTTCACTTAAATAGATTTCAGCCTTGCAGTGGCGGCCATGTTGGATTTCTCAATTTTGAGCCATTTAGGAACATTTTTGAGCATTATATACTTGGATTCAGCATCCCTTAATACCCCTAGAACAGTTGTATATAATAAATATTCGCAAAATGCCTTCGGGACTTTATACAAGCACATTTTCAGAAATTCTGCCTTGTCTATCAGGTTCAGCTTTGTTGATGTGGTACCCAGTAGCCCTGGGACCCGTTACACTAGCACACAGAGGAGACGTCTGAAGAAGAGCAGTGTGCTCGAAACGTCACGACCTGTATTTGGTGCAATAAAAGCGCTTTTTTCGTATGTGAGCCCTCAGTGTGTTAGCGTTATATTTATTTTTCTGGCTTTTATTATTTTGTAATGAAATAAAGTAACTTGTTTTTTCCGTCCGTCCTGCTCTTTTAACTTTTTTGAGTGCTTGGAACTCTCCTCTTTTTTCGAGTTTTATCCCACTGATCCTGGGAGCACCCACCACACGTTTTTAACTTTGCTGTACCTCCTTTGCCTTTGTTTTCAATATCAGGAGTACATTGAGTTTCAGAACAATTACATGCAATATTCCGTCTAGACACCGATTGGACAATGTAGACCAGGGGTTCCCAAACTTTTTTGGCTCAGGACACCCCTATACATATATTTGTGTGTACACCCCTACATTATATTCATAGTTTTCACTCCCAGCATCTCATATTTATAGCATATTTTAGCGATTATGTTGTGAGGAAAACATTGAGATAATAGCCATTTTGGTTAGAACTGACTAAAAATAACTTTGTACTGTAACCCTTTAAAATTATACTAACATTTCTTTAAGTGTTTTTTAAGTTAAATTATCTTGCGGCACCCCTGGACTGCTGTCACGGCACCCCAGGGTGCCCTGTCACCCACTTTGAAAACCCCTGAAGTAGACTCCTTAACGTTTTAGTGAAAAGAACAATATTAATTCTCATTCCCTTCACTACTGTCTCAGTCTGTGTTTGCTCATGGGCAGCAACACAACAGTCTCCAGGGGAACATTATTTGTGTCGCCTCATTCGCCTGACCTTTACAATGAGGCTATAATGTTCTACACAACCTGTAAGAAATGAAGAAGTCATTATTCATGATTAACAGACCTTCCCATTGATAGATGCAAATTCACCAGTGTATTTGTATTGAGTTTCCTCTTACATTTCTTGACGTTACATCAGTTAAGGTTAGGCTGCTTGGCATTCATCAAATGGGAAGTTAAAGCATTAGACTAGTTCACTATTCTTTCAAAGCATTCATCGTTCATCTTCCTCTTTTGCGACTTTAAGTTTTCCAACAAGCTGTAGAACAGATGCAGTCTGACAATGAACTACAATGACTGAGGACGTGCATGTCAACGTACAATGAGAAACATGTAGTCAGAGCTTTATCCTTGCCATTTTTCAAAGTCAGAGGGTCAATACTAAGGGAGAATCATCAGTTTGAAGTTGAATGCTTCATTCGGATTTTGAAAACTGTGTTTTGGCATGTGGTTATAAATGAAGTGATAACACAGAAAGCTACCCCAGATGCAAGGCTATCACATATTTCCTAGTACTAGGTATGTATATACCTTCCCAAAAGTCACTATGAGAATCATTCCCCCCCAAATGGTACCAATGACCCCAAATTTGGGGACCTGGCTCAGAAGAGTATTATGACATAATTATATAGTCACTGCCTGTATTACAATTCTAAATATGCAAATTTTAACCACCTTACTGGACTATATATAGTCTGAACTTTATCCCAACCATATTTCAAAGAGATAGGATCAATAATAAGAGAGAACCATCAGGTTGAAGTATAATGTTCCATTCGGATTTTGAAAACAGTTTTTTGGCATGTTGTTATAAAAGTATAGATAGCACAGAGAAAGCTACCATAGATGCAAAGCTATCACATTTTTCCTATCACTAGAGGTGTATACCTACCCAAACATCACTGTGAGAATTAATCCCCCCAAATGATACCGATGACCCCATATGTGTGGTCCTAGCTCAGCATCCGACAAGCGGATACTATTGCTGTTGCATCCTACAAATCTAACAGAAAAACATTCCACGTCCTGTCCTGTTGAATCTAACAATTTTGTCTGTTAAACTTTGTATTAATTTTGTCTCTTAGATTTGTTGTTGTTTTTATGTTGCACCGTAACCCTAACCCTAGTAGTCCAGTCATTTTAGGCCAAAATTAGGCCAAACCTAGAACAAATTGCAATAGTAGCAAACTCAACTGATTTTGTATCCTCAATATGTCCTTAGTGAGGGAAAAAAAGTCCCAAGAAATCCCACCGGGGCAAAGTTTTGAAAACGACCTATCTACCTTCACTTACTATACACTACAATATAAAGGAAAAAATGACTGAAAAAAAATCTGCTTTAAGTGGGATGTGAGGGGTCAAACTAGGGGTTTTTAATTATTCTGAATCCATTGCAATCATTTGTTTTGCACGAAAAACATTCCTTGGGCCAGAAATGGCCACTCAAAACGTCAATTTTCATCAATTTTCATCAATTTTCAGTCTTTTGGGGTCCGTTTTTAGCCCAAGGAATGTTTTTCATGCAAAACAAATGCTTGCAATGGATTCAGAATAATTAAAAACACCTAGTTTGACCCCTCATATCCCACTTAAAGCAGATTTTTTTTCAGTCATTTTTTCCGTTATATTGTAGTGTATAGTAATTGAAGGTAGGTAGGTCGTTTTCAAAACTTTGCCCCGGTGGGATTCCTTGGGACTTTTTTTCCCTCACTAAGGACATAATGAGGATACAAAATCAGTTGAGTTTGCTACTATTGCAATTTGTTCTAGGTCTAACCCTAAAATGACTGGACTATAGTAGTAGTAGTAGTAGTAGTAGTAGTAGTAGTAGTAGTAGTATATTTGTTAGTATTTATTAGTAAGGGGCCTCGGGTCAGATACTATCACAATTTGAGATAGTTTGGTGGTTAGATTTCTTTTTTATTTTATTTTTTTTAGATATTTTTGGGGGCTTTTTTCTGCCTTTTATTGACAGTAAACAGGGAGAGAGATTGGGGGTGACACGCAGAAAAGGTTGTCAGGATTGAGACTTCAACCTGTGACGTTGCAAAGGCTGGGTTAAGCCCGGATCAGAGTCTACGGTGGAGAGCTATCCACCGCAAATTTGAGGTGGAAAGCTTTCCACCTCAAGTCAGAAAATAAGTGCAGGCCATCATAGTCACGGCCCACGGTGAAGTCCTTTACCCCGTCTAGACCGGTTCAGGTCGACCAATCAGTGAACGGGGTGTAGAGCCTGTCTGTCTGATAGTAAAAACAGAGAGATGTGTTGGGACTTGCGGTGGAAAGCTCTCCACCGCGAGGAATGATGCAACGTTGTAGTTTCATGACTCAAAAAGACTCGAAAAGACTACACCGCGGTGGATAGCCTTCCACCGCGGACCCGACTATGATCCGCGCTTTACCAGCCTAGGTGCCTAGACCACCAGCCTAGGTGCCTGGACCACTACCCTGTGTCCCAGGCCCGCAATTGATTTTCATTACTGTATGGTTCACTTGTTTCTCATTCTGGTATGTTGTCACCTTGACTTTGTTTATGAAGACACGACTTGTTGAGATTACTTTTTGCAATATGTTTTCGAATGCAGTGTTGTAATTTTCTCTGAAATTTGCCAGTGATTGCTGGGTCATGTTGTGACCCAGCAGGACCTCAGCTGTTTTGTGGAAGCATGTCACCCATGGCTCATACCCAGATTCTTCAATTTGTACCTTCAGCCGAAGTCTGTATTTAACGTTTCGAAAGGCGTCATTGCATTTGTCACAATAGTAAAATCCATTTTCCATGGACTTTTACATAGGTGATGTCACCTGTGTCATGACTGGCTCAGGTGATAACAAAAGATTGGGGAGAGGAGACATGGCAAAAGTGTAACAAAGTGTATTTATTAAATGAAGCCTAGGACATTAAACTAAAGAATGCTTCAACACAGCTGAGCTCAACATAGTGTATAAGGATCCTATGAGATGTGGAGTCAGCAATCAGTAGTGTAAGTGTGGATGAGTGGAACATAGTGTGGTGCAGAGTGTTGGATGGAAAGTAAGACTAAACATAACAGAACATAAGGCAACAGGGCTGGTGGAGACAGGTCAGCCTCCTCTGGATCTCTCCTTCAGACTGGCATGGGCTGACTTTTTATAGACTCCTGGAGGCACCGGGCCCAGGTGCTCTCCAATGAGCCATCAGACAACAAGCCAATGAGGCCCCACCCAGCTCACCTATTAGGAGACAGTTAAGCAAGGCAACGAGCCACAATGACCCAGACTTAATGTGTGGGGCATCACACCCCCCCCCCCCTTAAAGTCGTGGCTCCCACTAGGATCCATGACTCAGTAAATAAACAATTTACTTAAGGTACTTAATTTGATTCAATTAAGGATAACAAAAAATGATAACGAACCCATTAACCCCAAATTCAACAATACCCAAAGCAGTGCATTTTACATCGATCAATTTTAACATTAATGTATACCATGGTTTTACTACATTCCAAATAAGTACTTTTCAATGCATTTTCTAACACTAGGAGTGCACTAGTAACACCCCATAGCCCTGGCCCTGCAATACTCCTGGACTCTCCTTCCCCCTCAACGGCTGGATCTGGTGTTTCAGCTATAGCAATGATGCCGTCAAGGAGCAGGACAGGCCAGGGATTGCAACACCAGGCACAAAAAAAACAAAACAAGAGACAGCAAGTATTAGATATTGACACTGGTACACTGGTTTAACAGTTCTACATATCAACCATTTAGTCCTCTACCTCAGTCACTGCCACTGACTGAGAAGATGGACTCACGAGTCACGACCATGGCAAGGTCGCAACAGGTTTACATGACATAACTGAGTAGTTTTGCGAAAATTAGGAGTTGAAATGAGGTAGTTGACCTCTGAAATACGCTCAACAACAGTGTATGGACCTGTAAGCTTTGCTTGAAAAGGCAATAGAGCAAACACCTGCTCACCCGGTCTGAATTTCCGACGTTCAGACCGCTGACCAAATGAACGCTTCATTTTCACTTTAGCATTTGAACAGATCACATTAGTAGGCTTAGAGGAGATAATGCGATTCAACAATGGCGGTGCCGACACATTTTCCCATACACAAGCCCCAGCATGCTCGTTACCCAGGAGAACATCAACCCCAGCCACCGGTAATGCAGTACGCAATGCCACCTCCACCTGGCCTTCAACCAGGCCACATTCGAGATTGACTTTATGTATAGGAGAAGGGATTACGGACATGCCCATACCACGGCTCAACATGGCATCCCCAGTAGCAGACTGTGAAGAGAATGGTAGGAGTGAGTCAAGAACATACGCCGCTGTGTCTCTCAGAATTGTCACAGGCACTTTTTCCTGCGAGCCCACAAGAGAGATAAACCCCCTTTCCACAAACGGTCGATACGCCTCATCTACACCGCCGAGACTACTCTCGCTCTCATGCAGAGGACCTACCGAACTCACATTTGACACAGGCCCAATGGCCGCAGTCGACTTCACCTCCATCGTTCCATCTCTTTGTTTCCATGAATAACAGTCTGCTTTAATGTGACCTTTCTTGCCACAGTAGTGACATGCTTTTTCACCGTCACGGGCAGCCCAACTTTTCCCGTCCTCCCGACTCCTCCGGTTTCGAATTCCTATGGAAAGGCGCGCTGTGACCACCCTCCCCATGGCTGGATGTGACACACTCTCGGTGCGTAACTTGGGCACCCCGCGGTACCCAGTCTCCCAGTAATGGCGAGTGCCAATGTTCGGCCGGCCCTTGGCCGCGGCGGCCGGCCGGGCGTTTTCGGCCGGCCGCTAGTAAATTCGGCCGGCCGCTAGCAAATTCGGCCGGCCGCTAGTATATTCGGCCGGCGGCTAGTATATTCGGCCGGCCGCTAATAAATTCGGCCGGCCGCTAGTATATTTGGCCGGCCGCTAGTAAATTAGGCCGGCCGCTAGTAAATTCGGCCGCCGCTAGTAAATTCGCCCGGCCGCTAGTAAATTCAGCCGGCCGATAGTAAATTCGGCCGGCCGATAGTAAATTCGGCCGGCCGCTGCTATACAGAGTCAAACAATGACAAACAACATTTAGACCGTAAGCCACTGGGGTTGGTCGGTACCAACTGAGGGGATTAATGCTCATAGTGATTTTTGTCATGGTATACATGTCTAGAGTTAGAAAATATGTGATAGCCTTGCACCAGAGGTAGCTTTATGGGTGCTATCATGCATTTTATTTTATAACACTAGGCGAAAATTACTTGGGTCAATTTATGAAAACATACTACTTAACCCCCCTATATAAAAGGTTTTTCAACTAGTTATGTTACCTCTAGGCATGCTTAAGAACACACTAAAGATGTAGGAATTTATATGTCTTATAAAGCCATCATTTTCAAGATGGCGTCCAAGATGGCTGCCTGGAGCTTAAATAGTGTTATGATACTGTTCAACCTATAGAAAGGTGGTATTGGTTATCTGACCCAAGGTTTTAGGGTTCAATGAATGTGGCTGAATCAGTGAAATTACCATCAGTTAATTATTTATTGCCAAATCCATTGTATTGCAATGATCCAATGATTATACATCATTTTGTTAAAAATAACAAATTGTATTTCAGTTGTGTGAGGGAATCTGTGAACGTATGGTGATTCATATGGGTACCTGGGGGGCATAGGTGTAGATTACAGTTATATATTCAATTGCCATTCAGTCTTAGGCCTATGTGCTAAAGGTCAGGTTAAGGTCTCTCACATCTTATCACTCCTTATCCAGGTGTCCAAGCAGGCAGCAGCTATGGTCACTGGTTGACATGTGTTCACCTCACAATTGACATGTTATACAGTCATTCCTCAGCTGCATTGCAATACTGTTGCAAAGTTCAGCGCTGGAAATGCATGTGTTTGCATATGGAGGGCTGACAGGCAAGTTCAGTGGTAATAGTCTTGAGTGTATCAGCTGCACTCTGAAGTGGTTTGTATCAACTAGACCAAAGACATTTGAACAGATACATCAGCAGTCTACTTGGACACTGTGCATCCGACTGGCTGACTTTGGGTAGACAACTTAATTCTTCCTACTGTATACTTCCCATTCACCAGTTTGAACATGCAGGGAGACACCTTGTCAATAGGTTGTCACCTTTTCTCTCATGACACATGATGAAGTGCTTCTTCCGTGCTGGCCATGTGCAATAAGCTTGATATCTCACCCAGTGCCTGCTGAGATGCATGGTCTCCATGCCATAGAGGCTAAGCTAGAACTTGTCTGTCAGCACCATAATGGATTGATTCTGGATCACTGTCTCTGCTCACCAGTCTGGGGAGCAGACTGCCATAAAGAGCAGGAATGATGCTGTCATGACAACACGGTCATGACGCATGTGGGTGAGTTGACTGACGCCTACCCAAAATGTGCAGTAACAGCAGTAGGGAGTCTAAGCACTGGTGTGTCTTGGTTGTAAAATATCGGGGTGTATCCACACACAGAAAGATCACTGCCCTCATCTCTTCAATCCCATTATTGGTAAATGTCCCCAACAATGTGCATGGTAATATCCTTTAACCTAATAAGATGTCATCCTGAAGAGCAAGAACAGAGCAGAAGCTGTTGAGCATGGTGGACACCTTCAGTGCTGTTGATAGATAGGCTACTGCATTTAGTCATGATGAGGCAGACATCACCAAGACTTCCTAAATTCCTATGACCCTGATGCAGCCACCTCTGGAACCTCATCCTTACATCCTTACTGTGTGCCAGTCAGGAGGTTGAAGGCTAGGAGGATGCGATGGGTGGACTTTCTGATCCTGATTATGAGTTGGAGAATACAGATGTAGTTGCAAAAGATACATATTGCCATGTTATTATATAATGTTACTATTATTATTATTATTATTATTATTACCCTTATTAATGCCAGTTCTGTGTCATGCCAATGACAAGTGAAAGATGAATATTCATCAAGTTGTTTCTATTTGTTGTTCTCCCAGAGGTCAAATGTTACCTTGACCTGACCTTTAACGTGTGAGGTATGGATTCTACACATATGAAAACCAAGAAATTAGAGTATCCAGGTTTTCTATACTAGGACAAGTGGATCAAATAGTGGGCATTTTGGATATTTTCTTACACACGCACTATATTTTGTTTAATGAATTTCACAATACATTTCCTTAGAATATATGTATGTAAACATGGTTTAAGGAACTCTTTGTGTGACATCTTTCATGAAAACAAAAGTACATCTATGTAATGTAGTCACTACACTACAGTACAGTATGTTGTCACTGCCTGTAATAGATACCATTTCTAGAGATGCTACTTTTAACAACTTTTATGAAAAACATATAGTCTGAGCTTTATCCTTGCCATTTTTCATAGACAGAGCATCAATACTAAGGGAGAATCATCGGTTTGAAGTAGAATGCTTTTGAAAACTGTGTTTTGGCATTTGATTATAGATGAAGTGAAAACACACAGAAAGCTACCCCGGATGCAAGGCTCTCACATATGTAATAGTCCTAGGGATGTATAGCTTCCCAAAAGTCAATATGAGAATCATTCCCTCCCAGATGGTACTGATGACCCCAAATTTGGGGCCCTGGCGTATTATGTCATAAAAATTAGTCATTGTCAATGTCACTGCCTGTAATAAAGAACAATTCTAGATATGCTAATTTTAACCACCTTACTGGACAATATATATAGTCTGAACTTTATCCCAACCATTTTTCAAAGAGATGGATGAACAATAAGAGAGAACCAACCATCAGTTTGAAGTAGAATGTTCCATTCGGATTTTGAAAAGTTTTTTTGCATGTTATTATAAATGGAGTGATAACACACAGAAAAGCTACCACAGATGCAAGGCTATCAATTTTTTCCTAATACTAGGGATGTATAACTTCCCAAAAATCACTATGAGAATCGTTCCCCCCAGATGGTACCGATGACCAAATAATGTGGAGCCATGGTTCACAGAGGATTATGTCATAATTATAGTCACTATGTTGTCACTGCCTGTAATAAAAAACAATTATAGATATGCAAATGTTAACAACATTAGTGAAGAATATATAGTCTGAGCTTTATCCCAACCATTTTTCAAAGAGATAGGGTCAATATTAAGAGAGAACCATCAGTTTGAAGTAGAATGTTCCATTCGGATTTTGAAAACTGTGTTTTGGCATGTGGTTATAAGTGATAACACACAAAAAGCTACCTCCACTGCAAGGCTATCACATTTTCCCTAGTACTAGGGGTGTATACCTTCCCAAAAATCACTATGAGAATTAATCCCCCCAGATGGTACCGATGACCCCATATGTACGTTGCTAGCTCACGGTCTAATTAAGATGTCTATTGTATGTGTTTTTTCATGGAGAATTCAAATATGACATTATTTTTTGGATAGGACAACTCTAACCTGCATCAATTTGTATTTTTAAATTGCAAATTGTACCCCTATCCATCTAAAAAACAAATTGGATGTCTATTGTGTGTATTTTTTGATGGAGAATTCAAATATGACCTTCTTTTTGGGATAGGACAACTCTAACCTGCATCAATTGGTGCATCAACCTGCTATCTATCTATCTATCTATCTATCTATCTATCTATCTATCTATCTATCTATCTATACTTCACCTTTAGTCCAGAATAGAGTTCAGCCTCAGGAACTTCACACTTGGAACTGTGTCATGACTGTGTCATGGAGCTGAACAGAGCTATGTTAAATACTCACAATGAGTCTGATGGACCAATCAGGGTGGTGGTGGGGGGAGGGAACAACAATAGACAGAAACTGGATAATGCTTTTTTAACTGTCCCACCTAAGTCCCTGCTAGTCTGAACAAACATCGCCTTCCCTCTCATAACACTACTACTACTACTATTAGTACTACTACTAAATTTATATAAAGCTGCTCTTGCATTTGAATTCAAGTCTGACACAAGTTAAGGTTAACTTAGGTAGTAGTTCATTTTGCTGGCTTTTAGGGTCTGTGTGTGAGTGTGTAGGCCCACAAATTATTATAATTGTCATGAAGTGACTCTATCTATCTATCTATCTATCTATCTATCTATCTATCTATCTATCTATTTATTTATACTTCACCTTTAGTCCAGAAGAGAGTTCAGCCTCAGGAACTTGCACACATGGAACTGTGTCATGACTGTGTCATGGAACTAAGCAGAGCTATGTTAAATACTCACAATGAGTCTGATGGACCAATCAGAGTGGTGGTGGGGGGAGGGAACAACAATAGACAGAAACTGGATAATGCTTTGTTAACTGTCCCACCTAAGTCCCTGCTAGTCTGAACAAACATCACCTTCCCTCTCATACCACCACTACTACTACTACTATTAGTACTACTACTACTACTACTACAATTTATATAAAGCTGCTCTTGCATTTGAATTCAAGTCTGACACAAGTTAAGGTTAACTTAGCTAGTAGTTCATTTTGCTGGCTTTTAAGGGCCTAAGTGACGTTTTAGCTTACACGTATTAGTTTTGTATTTTTTTTTTAATTGTTTTGTACTTTTTTATATATATAACTATTAAAATATCAATTCCTTTTAGCTTAATATGTATACAAGTACAGACTGCTTACGCATGTTGTTTTTAATAAAATAGTTACAGTCAATTAAAACTTTGTTTTTGCTCTCCTGTAAAATTCTGAAAATGTCACATAGGCCCTTTGCGCTCCAAGCCCTCGATTTGTTCACTAGACATTAAGTCAAGGTTACTCTTTGGAGTTGAAGCTAAGTGTTTTATTACTTTGTGGTTTAACATTATTTAAAAGGTAAATTCATTGTTATGGTTACTTTAGAAGACTGCTTTTGCATTCATGAGTTAAAAAGAGAGCCAAGCTAATTCAAAGAGTTAAGTTAAAGGAACACAAAACATGACCTAACTCACAGCTGCCATTGGACAGACGGTTACAACATACTCTTATCTTTCAAAGAACAGACAATTATAATTTATTTTATCTATTTGAGACTATCTAGCTGCTCTAGGGGAAATAGAGCATTCATTTGGGGTGATATATTTATCAGCCTATTCAATTGATAATGACCAATGGGTGGCAGTTTCTAAGTAGTTAACCATATAAACATAACAATAGATGTGGCTTAGACATGGATATTGCCCACTCAACTCATATTCTACATACAAGTCTGGAAATGTCTAGAATCAGTAACATGTGGGTGATAACCTACTTCAAAACAAATATGGTTTCATTCAAATGCAGTCAAAGGCTACAGCTTATAATCCAAGCAATTTATGATTATGGCCATGCATGCAAGACATTTCTCCTTTCAATAGCATGTCTCTTACTCTTTTGGTCTCACCGCTTAACGCATGTCTTACACTGATCTTAAAGGGAATGACAGCAGATACTGATTGGTTTGATTAAAGTAACACCCAAACACACCCATGACTAATTCAGGTCTGTTTTACCGTGACACACCTTGATGTGCAGATTACAGAAACAAGAGTAGCAAAATGGCATTGGTCACACCACAAGACCTGGCATTAAATATGACGTCCATAATAGCACTGTATGAATCCTCAGTATCTTGACCAAGCATTTGTCACAAACTCTACCTGAAGGGGTTGTCTGCCTGTATGAGTTCTTATGTTTTCTTTCAAAATGTTCATTAGATTTCATCGTTTTATTATGATTTGTGAACTGTACAACCAAAGGGCTTTTCACCTGCACGAGAGATTGTGTTTTAGTTTATGTATGAATCCTTGTGTGTACTTTTAAATGATCACTACGGCTACAGGCTTTACCACAAACTGTACAAGTAAAGGGTGTTTCCCCTGTATGAGTCCTCATGTGTGATTTCAAATGACTAGTTGTACCACAGCCTTTACCACAAACTGTACAAGTTAAGGGTTTTCCCCCTGTATGAGTCCTCATGTGTACTTTTAAATCACCACTTTTACCACAGCCTTTACCACAAACTGTACAAGTAAAGGGTTTTCCCCCTGTATGAGTCCTCATGTGTATTTTTAGTTCATCACTTTGACCAAAGCCTTTACCACTACTGTAGAAGTAAAGGGTTTCGCCCCTGTATGAGTCCTCATGTGTGTTTTTAGTGCATCTCTTTGACTACAGGCCTTACCACAAACTGTACAAGTAAAGACCTTTTCCCTCGTATGAACAACTGTGTGCCTCTTCAGATTTACCCTGTGCTTAAACATTTTGCCACACTCTTTACAACTAAAACCTTTATTCCCTGTGTGGCTCTGCGTGCAGGGAGTTTGTTTAGACAATGGCAGGTCCAGAGACAGCTTGTTGCTTATAGACAATGTTTGTTCTTCCACAATTTGTGTCATGCATGAATCCAGTGTGTTTACAACTGACTGACCTTCCCTGGTGTCCTCCCACTCATCACAGTCTTCAGTGATGGTCACCACTAATTGGTTGTGATGTTTCACAGTCCTCTACATCAGCCATGTGTTCAGTTGAGGTGCTGGCTACAGCCTCTGTCTCTCTGCTCTCATCATCACCTTCCCTTTTCACTGCTAGTAATGTCAATGTTAGCGTGCATAATTATGGAGTTTAATTGTCGTTAATGGTCAGACATTATTATTGTTGAGTCTGAAAAGAACAGTAGTGTGTAATGATGATGGCTCATTGGTCAAGGATTGGTCTATAGCTACCCGTGAATCAAATGATGAAGAAGTATGGATGCACTGGTGTTTAAAATACCAACAATAATAATGTCTGACCGTTAACGACAATTAAACTCCATAATTATGCACTTAAATCGCATTTGCATGTAAAATCTTTAGAACAATCAATGACAAAGTTACCCACCCAACAATGAATCAGGCACACTTGTGAAATCACACTGGCGAAATTACGGACATAGCAATTGTCCATGTGATTTGTTTTATATTCAGTTTCTCCCAATGATTTTCAGTTCTAGTGTCTAATGCTGATAGCAGCTCCACTGAGTTCTCTAGTTCATCTAACACATTAATTACCTGTATAATGTAAACGGTAACATTAGGGTAAGGGTTTGTATTTACAATGTCCTTCTCCCCAGAAAGAAAGGATATCTAACTTAATTACTTAATTGCTAGTATTGATTAGTCTTCTTTTCAAAAAATACACACTATAGACATCCAATTAGTTTTTTAGATGGATAGGATACAATTGACAATTTAAAAATACAAATTGATGCAGGTTAGAGTTGTCCTATCCAAAAAATAATGTCATATTTGAATTCTCCATGAAAAAACACATACAATAGACGTCTTAATGTTGTTTGTTTGTCATTGTTTGACTCTGTATAGCAGCGGCCGGCCGAATTTACTAGCGGCCGGCCGAATTTACTAGCGGCCGGCCGAATTTACTAGCGGCCGGCCGAATTTACTAGCGGCCACCCGAATTTACTAGCGGCCGGCCGAATTTACTAGCGGCCGGCCGAATTTACTAGCGGCCGGCCGAATTTACTAGCGGCCGGCCGAATATACTAGCGGCCGGCCGAATTTACTAGCGGCCGGCCGAATTTACTAGCGGCCGGCCGAATATACTAGCGGCCGGCCGAGGGCCGGCCGCACTTTGGCACTCGCCCTCCCTCAGCTGATACAAGCCCAAGCCCACAACACGTCGGAATTGTTGTATCTTGTATCTTTTTTTGTCTTTCTTCTTTTTTTTAATTCTTATCCCATGATGTTGTAACCCATTTATCACCTGGTGCCAATTGCCTAAGCTGTAATCCTGGGCTCTGCTCTAACTCTGCCAAGCTGGGGAGAGCCCCCAACTGAGCTCATGCTTCCTTCAGTGCATGAGGAGCGGGCGAGCCACTTCTTATCACCTGACAGGGGGAGTGTCCCCGGTTGGACGTAGCGAGTGGAAGGAACACATTATGGCTTGTAGATCTTCTATGTTCGGTTCACGGTGGTTGTGGTGGGCCGGTCTGGGCCAAGATGCCAGGGCTGAATTTATGTCCCATTGTAGCCCTGCTGCACTCCTTGTGTTTCGCTGAACTAGTTCGGAATTAAAGCCTGTCCGTACCTGAAGTTTAGGTTTTTAGTTTTTTTCGATGCAAGGAGTAGGCCTACTGTATATGTATAGACCATATTCACATGGACTTTTGCATTGAAGAAACAGTGTGACAACGGGGTGGCATTTCATTAACTTAATAGCAAAATGGCTGCCGTGTGAATATGGTCTATTGGCCTTTACAGAAAGACTGGAAGCAACACAGGATGACAAAAACATGAAAGTCAACGGAAAACCTGATTGAGAGTTAATTGATGTGACAGTCAATGGTATAGAGTATACATTGTTATTTTGAGTGTGAATTAATCATGTATGTGACTGTCAATGGTATAGAGTAGACATTGTTATTTTAAGTGTGAATTAATCATGTATGTGACAGTCAATGGTATAGAGTAGACATCGTTGTGAATTAATGTATGTGTGGCTGTTAGCTTGGCTGTTTACTGATCCTGTTTGTTACCCAGGTCACAGCTCTGAGCTCTCTCTGTGTTTAAATGCTTTCACTGCTGTCTGTGTACTCCTGTAGGCGGGGATTCCACTGACAATCAATCAGCAATCACTGACCAGTCCCAGCTTGCTAAAAGCAGTAGCGTCAGCCTACAGGTAGTAGTAGTGAGGACAGAATGCATCCAGGACAGGCTCGGGCTACTTTGATGGAAGGGCCACTAATGTAATCACTCACTCAAGGGTGTCACATTGTGTATCTGCACTCTCAATAGTATTTAGAAATGAATTTTGGAATTGGAACAGCTGAGATCAATATATTCATATATTGACCCATAGGTCACTTTAGGTGAAGGTGGGGACCCGCTTATTGGTCCCCGGGCCGCCAGTTGCCCATGTTATTTCATATTTTGAACGTACTGAAAATTATCATCTTTTACACATAATTTATGTACTGTAAATGTGAAATAATGTAATCATAACAACAATCAGTGTCTCTTAGCTCTATTGAGGCTTTCCATCAAAGTTTCAGCAACACAACAATTATTCTAAGGCTGGGGGTCAGAATCAGTAGCAGTTAATGATGTTCAATCATACAGTATGACATGTTGAGTTTTGATCACACTTATGATGCCTGCAGTAAAAGCCACTCTTCTCTTGCATACAGTACATGTGCACAAGATACAATTAAAACAACCTTGAACATTGCAGATCCACTGCAGGCCAGACTGCAATTAATGGACAACGCTTTGACTGACATGCATGAACAGTGTTGGGTATCGTTACATTTTGAAGTAACTTGTTAAGTTACTTTAGTTACTGACTTGAAAAACTAATCGGTTAAGTTACTCCGCTACCCAATGACAATTGTAACTTGCAGCCTCCTTTTAGCTCATGCGTCCTCTTCAAAAGGCCATCGCTCCCCAGCTTTAAACTGTACAGTACCTCGGTGCCGTGGCGTTGATATGGAGGCTCTATACCGGAGTTAAATGGCAACACACCGGCTCCGAATCCACCGTTGTCCGCCGTCCAGATACGATCCGTCGGATCCGATGATGTACAGTAAATCCACTTTAATACCCTACCGACGCGGACTTTTACACACGGTCAACTAAAGACACGGACGCTACTAATATCTCCCCGTTGTGAGGAACGATCAACACGTAGGCTATATTACAAACGGACGCAGGCAGCTTCTGTCGTTGTTTCGTGGGACATGGATGGAGAGCACCAAGTCAACAGTCAACAACGAGTAGTCAACAACAGTGAGTGAGTTGATTTCCTGGTTTCAAGATGACGCGCGTTGCAGAACTGGAGAGATGAAAGGAATGCGATTGGCTGACATACGAGGGAGGCAGACAGGCAGACAGACAGGCAGACAGACAGACAGCTACACACACCCCTTTCACACGTGTATTTGTTGACAGAATAAGACAGAAGGAGGAAATGTGACTCGGGGCTTCTTTTTTAATCGGTGGCAACAAAATGAACAGTGAAAATGGGACACTTTAAAAAAAAATGGGATTACTTTTTTGAAAATATAACTAAGTAACTAACCGTTATATTGTAAAATGTAACTCGTTAGGTTACTCCGCTACTGCCAAACTAACGTCGTTACGTAATGTCGTTAGTTATAACGACGTTACACCCAACACTGTGCATGAACCATACAAACAATTTATATTATTTTAATATTTTATACATGTGGAATATGCATTACTATTACTGTGTATAGCCTACATATGAACCATGTAAAGATGAGGTCTCAACAACCAAATGTTTGCAAAATTTCCTCCTGACTCGTAGTTTCATGTTGGACCACATTGACGTCACAGATGTTGTTCTGGTAGAGTTTGAGGAAGAGACGACTCCCTCAGATCAACTCAAACACTCCACGTTTGGATGTGAAGAAACAGCGTCTTTTCTTTCAACGTCTCCTCTGCTGATGAAGGTAAAATGACGATTTGAATTAAATATGGTTTGTTTATGGTTATGTCTGAGTCAGAGTGACATGGCTGATGTGGTCCTGCCTATATACATGTGCCATTTCAAAACCTCAAAGGCCTGTCATTGGCAAGACAGTCGCTTTCCAGGGGATTGGCAGAACATTGAGCTTGTAGATCAGCTTTTTTTCCCCAATTTTTATGACCTTCTCTGACTTTGAAGTTTAAAATCTACCTATGAAGGTGGATTCTGCTTTTCAATGGGAATGGAGTAGTTTCTTGTCTTTTTTTTTCTGCAAAAATATACTCCATTCTCTAAAAACAATTATAAAGTTAAAACAGGGAAAGAAACCTGTGCAGTTAATGTTCAGGAAAAGAGCAGTAAAGCCTTGACTTGAAACGTCACATCTTTCTGTATGGTCACATCCACCCACCCGCCGGCCAGCCGGCCGGCCCTCTCATTTTGCAAGAATGCAAAAATAGCTGATCTACAAGCTCACAATGCTTTGCGATGTGACACGTGATTAGCAGCATCAGTTACAGTAATTATACATTTAATTTTATTGTTAGTTCAGTTCATATTTTTTTTTATTCCAACTCTAGTTTTTATAATTTTGTTTGTTTTAATTAACTATAATAAACCTGATTCTGAATTCCTCCTACAGTTACTACCACACCACTCCTGCACTGAGCCCCTACAGACTTCTTAGACAACTGCTACACAACAATAACAGGTAAGTAATATGGAGTTAATGTGCAGGGAGTTGAGTGATTTTCGTGTCTGTTGTCTGTCCCCATGAATGTTCTTCATAGGGGGAGGGGGTTTAACCCATTTAGACTGGGAATGCATTATTAGGCCTACAAGTTATTTTGTGCTTTAACTTTTGAAAAATAGCAGATATACTGTACTATATACTGTGAGCTTGTAGATCTGCTATTTTGTAAAAGTTGTAAAAGTCTGAATATTTTTGAGCCTTTCTATAAGTGTATTTTTTTTTTCTTTTTGAGCGGTGGTAAACCGCTCCTATAAGTGGCTGTGCGTGTGTCTGTAGCCTTTTTCCTCAGCGTTTTGCCATAGTAAAATGTTTGTACGTAGCATCATGTTTGTCTAGTGATGTCATATGTCGTATGTCTGTAGCCTAATTCCTAAGCGTTTTGCGTGTTTGTGTGGCATAGCCTGTACATCCTAGACTCAAATCCTAGTCTGAAGACGTTATGCAAGCACGACCACCGCTCACTTCACATTGGGTGTGATTTTTTTCTTTCAAACCTACAGTATGTTTCTGTCAGTGGTGCTTAAACTATTTCACATGAAGGACCCCCAAAATGATATGTATTTGGCCACGGACCCCCATCTCAAAATATTTCGTTCCAGGGACCCCCAGAAGGAAAATTTGAGTTACAAATGTTCGCTTAAAAATACGGTAGGCCTATATTCAAAGATTTGCACACATTTTCACAAAAATAGCAGATTTACAAGCTCACAGCGTGGCACTCAGTGAGCTTGTACATCTGCTATTTTTCAATAGCTAAAGTATAAAATAATTAAGGCCCCTCCACCTTGGGCCCTAGTAACTCAGTCCCACTCGTCCGACTCCTCCTGCCCAACACTCCCTGCTGACAGGTGCTGCCCCAACCTGTAGGAGTGTAATCACCCTATACCAGGGGTCCTCAAATACAAATCTTGAATGTCCACAAAATATTCTTTTGAAACAGGTCTGGGTCCGGAAAAAAATAAAAATAAATAAAAATAATATATATATATATATATATATATATATATATATATATATATATATATATATATATATATCTTATATACTGTAGTAGGCTAAGATACAAAAAAATAAATAAAAAAATAAAAAAACCAACACTAGGGTTGACACTATGGTCTCTTGCAAGGTTATAATAGTTTTGGATTTTTCCATTAGTTTTTATTTTTAATAGTTTTGAGGTTTTGTTTTTAATTACAGTTTAGTTGCGACCGTAGGTCGCACTTTACTATCAAAACCACCACAAAGTGTAAGTAACTCCGTCCGTCCGTCCGTCCGTCCGTCCCTCCGTCTGTCTGTCAGTCTGTCTGTCACACCTCACACGTCACACTTTTTCCCTGCTTATATCTCCGCAACCGTTGCCCCCATCCATGCCAAATTTTGCACACACGTTCCTTGGCTGCCAAACTACAACCTTCAAGGACCCCCGGAGCTCCAGGGACCCCCAGGTCCCTGGGGGACCCCCAGATGTAAAAAATGACCAAATGCGCAAACATGACCAAATGACCACCCCAACGGGGCTGCTCACGGGGAATTCCCGGGGACCACCGACTCCTGGTGCTCCAGAACGGATGCAAAAGTGGTGGCGCCCCCAGTGGAGGACCCCCTACACTGCAGCTCACATAAAATGCCGTAACTCCGGCTAGGAGCGACCGGGACAGCCGGGGCCGGTACCTATTCGTCCGCCTTGCCGGCGCGGAGACCCCACCCCTCATTTCTCACATGGCCCTCTTCTAGCGCCACCATGAGGCCGATTCTTGCAAAACACATTTTTGGACACTGCTCCTACAATTTTCGCCCTAAAATCACGCAAATCGGTACACAGTATGTCTACACTCATCCCATCAACATGAATCTGTCCCATATAGCGCCACCTCCAGGCCGATTTTTAAAAACACATTTTTGGACACTGCTCCTACAGATTTTGCCCTAAAATCACGAAAATCACTACACAGTATGTCTACACTCATGTCATCAACATGGATCAGGAAGATTTTGGCAAAACACATTTTTGCCCTATTTGTGGAGATAAGTGACCTACGGTCGCTTATCTCCCGATTAGGGAGCCTTACTGGTTTTAATTCGTTTTTAAAGTGAGGTTGCTAGTCTCGTTTCGTTTTTATTTTTTGAAAATGCTTAGTTTTAGTTTAGTTTTTATTAGTTTTAGTGTTAGTTTTAGTATTTTGCGTAATATGGGGTATTTGTCAGGGGTGTGTGTATGCTTGCATACAGGGTGCGTGTGATGCGTCAGTGCAGTAGTACTGTGTAGAAGTGCTTGTAGTTAGTGCATGTTGCATGCTGCTCCTGCTTGCTACTTTCTGCTTTCAGCTACTGCCACCGGCTAGCCCTCCTTGCGGGGGGTGAAAAGAGGAGCCGAGTGCGTAAGCCTCCTCCTGCCGGTACACAGCCTCTCCACCACCAAGACTCCTGCAGTGCCTCCTCGTGGCCAAACATGGATACGTGTCCTTGCGGACACTAAACCAAACTGTAGGGGATCGGGGAGCAGCAGTGGGCCCCATAGGTGAGGTGCGCAGGCCCACCGGTGTGTGGACACGCCCTGGCACCTTGCCAACCACTGTCCCAGCTATGGGTAAATAGCAGGGGGGCGGGTGGGGCTCATAGCCATGGTAGGCAACCCACCTAGGAGAAGGACACTCTGAAGTAAAACCAGGACTGTGAGTAGTTGCGCCCCACAGTCCTTAACCAGCATTGTAAAGCCAACCATGGAGAACAAAGTCATCCCAAATCCTATACTTCCAGCGGCGGGAGTCCGCAGGAGCATCGCAGCGGATGGTGGTGCTGGTCCTCCTCCCGGAGGACATCATGACGACAGGTCCCCAAACCCGCGAGGGAGGGTCCTGACCGATCACAGCACCCCATCCAATGCACTCATGCGCTGTCGGAGACCATTTATAATGGGAACCTTCAACGCGTGTACAGTGAGAGAAGAAGCTAGATTGGAGGAACTAGCACACTGTGCTGAGGAACGGGGGGTGGAGATCCTGGGAGTCCAGGAACACAGGAGAGTGCACACTGATGACCGGATCGTTTACCGCAGAGTGGAGAGATGCACGTTCATCACTGCATCTGCGTGGCGAAACGAGGCCCAGGCTGCAACAGGGGGCGTAGGGCTAATGCTGGGTTCTCGGGCGCGAAAGGCTCTCCGACGGGTTTACCATCACACCGACAGGATCCTTATCGCAGAGTTCTCAGGCAACCCAGTAACAACAGTCATAGTCGTGTACTCACCCACCAACGTAGCACCATCAGAAGAGGTGGAGAAGTTCTACGAGGACCTCACAACAGTAGTCCGAGATGTCCCAGCACACAACTTCCTGGCAATTCTGGGTGACTTCAATGCAAGGATTGGACCAGAGGACGCACCCTTCCCATTCCACGACTCTACCAACCGCAATGGCACATACCTCACTGCCCTTCTCACAGAAAACGAACTTCTGGCAGCGAACACCATGTTCCGTAAAAGAACAGGAAAGAGATGGACCTTCCAAGACCGAGCCTCAGGTATGCAACGTCAGCTGGACTACATACTAGTGAGGCGAAAGTGGAGGAACTCCATCCTGAACGCTGAGCCATACAGCACGTTCAGCTCTGTGGGCTCTGACCACCGCGTGGTCTCCATGGGTGCGACTGAGCCTCAGGGTCCCCAAGCCCAGCCCCAAGATCCGGTATGACTGGAAGGCACTCTCAATCGACCTTGGCCTGCAAACCAGGTATACGGAGGAGGTAAGGAGTCGCTTTCAGCTGCTGGATGAAGGAGTGGAGGCAAGCAGTGAGTACAGGCGTTTCGTTGTTGCCAACGAAGAGGCGACCAAGCTGTGTGTGCCCGTGCTGGACAAAACCAGAAGCTCCCTACGGTCCAAACACCCGGAGGTCGTAGCTGCACGGGGCAGGGTGGAGGAAGCACGGCTTGGCTTCGCACATGAGCCTACTGTGGAGAGACATGGGGTACTGAACGAGGCCAAACAGCTTCTCTTCAGTACCTACGACAAGATCAAAGGGGAGGAACTGATGGAGAGGGTGCGGAGAGTCCAGGCAGCGCATGGTGAGAGGCAGTATGGAGAAGCCTGGAAGGTCATTAATGAAATGACAGGACGTAAAAGGACCAAGGAGGGACAGGTTGAGGGACACAGCCCAGAGGAAAGGGTGACAACATGGTTCAACCACTTCCGAAGGCTGCTGGGAACAACATCAGTTGGGGAGGAGGAAGAAATACCACCATTCCTCCAGAACCTCAACATCAATGACGTTCCCTTCACAGTCAGTGAGCTTGCCATGGCGAAAAACACGCTGAGAGAGGGCAAGAGTGCTGGACCCGACGGCATACCCCCAGAGGTTGTAAAGAACTGCGGTCTAGACAAGATCATCCTACAGTTCTGTAACCTTGCCCTGCTAGGCAACAAGCTGCCTGACATGTGGTCTATTTCCAACATCATCCGCCTAAATCCGGAGACCTCTCGAAGCCAGACAATTACCGAGGCATCAGCCTGACCTGCATCGCTGCAAAGGTCTACAACCGGATGATATTAAATCGGATCCGGTATGCCATCGACCCTCACCTGAGGGAAAACCAAAACGGCTTTCGAGAGGAAAGAACCACAGTAGCCCAGATCTTGGCCTTGAGGAGACTAATTGAGGAGGTGAAGAAGAACAACCTGACGGCTGTATTGTGCTTTATTGACTTCAAAAAGGCTTTTGACTCAATACACAGAGGCACCATGATGAGGATCCTGAAAGCCTACGGTGTCCCTCCCAACCTACTCCGGGCAATAGAGACCATGTATGCAGGAACACGGGCCAAGGTGGTGACCCCAGATGGCAACAGTGAGGAGTTTGACATCCTGGCTGGGGTACTGCAAGGGGACACCCTAGTCCCCTTCCTCTTTGTCATAGTCCTGGACTACGCACTCAGGAAGGCCATCAATGGACGAGAGCAGGATCTTGGCCTCACTATTACACCAAAGAGGTCAAGACGGCACCCTGCAGTAGTCTTGACAGACCTAGACTACGCGGATTACATCAGCCTACTCTCCAACCAGGTGGAGCAAGCACAGGAGCTCTTGAGCAGAGTGGAGTCAGAGTGTGCCAAGGTTGGCCTTCAGCTGAATGCCAAGAAAACTGAGGTGATCACCTATAACATCCAATCAGAACACCCATCTCTGACAACAACAGGAGGCACAGCTCTGAAGGAAGTCAAGGACTTCAAGTACCTGGGCTCATGGGTCAACTCAACAGAGCAAGATCTTAAAGTGAGGAAGCCACTTGCATGGAGGGCCCTGAATGGCATGGCTAGTGTATGGATCTCCAACCTCCCCCGACAAACCAAACTCAGCTTCTTCTATGCGACGGTAGAGTCTGTTCTCCTTTATGGCAGTGAATGCTGGACCCTGAAGCCAACTCTGCAGAAGTCTTTAGATGGGTGCTACACCAGAATGTTACGTGTAGTGCTCAACATCAGTAAGGGTACACATGTTACCAACAAGAATCTGTATGCTGGAATATTAAGGGTGAGCGATAAAATAGCAGCCAGGAGAATGAGACTTGCAGGACACTGCCAAAGACACCAGGAGCTGCCAGCCAGCAAACTGGTGCTGTGGGAACCAACACATTGGCACCGATCACGAGGACGTCCCACACTAACATATGTGGATGTACTCAAGACAGACGCAGGAGCGCAAAGCACCAGCGAGCTGGCCGGATGTATGGAGAACCGGGATGACTGGAAGCGACGATGGAAGGCTCGTCTGAGGACGACCTAGAGAGAGAGAGAGAGAGAGATTAAAAAAGCTCCGGAAAAAGTATTGTTTAAGTGCTGTTCGGGTCATTTTGACCCGTTTTACATTTTCATTTGGAAAAAAAAAGGTAGAAGTTAAACTAGGGTGACCATATTTTCAGCCACTCAAACCGGGACGCAAACCACTGTTGCTTAAAACCGGGACCTTAAAAGCAATGGGCACGTTACCGTGCACGTTCGTGCACGCGCACACACACCGCAGGGATGCAAACGGGCAGTGAGTGATTGACAAACAGCCTCAGTGTTGAATTCAGACACGCAATGAATTTGTTTATGTTTTCTGATTGGTTAGGTGAGCATGTTTTCATGAAAAGAACATGATGAATGTCTATGCAACCTCTGAAAACAGCTACTTTTATTTTAATTCTGGCGAAAACCGGGACAATCTTGCAGTGAATGTTGAAAACCGGGACATATTAGTGTTTTAGAGATATTTGTCGGGACACTGGGACACGCAGCTAGAAAACTGGACTGTCCCGGGTAAAACGGGACGTCTGGTCACCCTAAGTTAAACATTTTTCCACCTGAAACTCACTGGCCTTAAAGATTAGAGATGAACATGTAAAAAACATATTTTTGCACTACACCCATGCTACACCCCCCTCATATGCTTTTAACCTTTAGTGCTGTTCGGTTCATTTTGACCCGGAAGCATAGATGCACAGAAATACACAGTATTATGCCAGAACACAGACACACAGTCACCCCCACTTCTAACACCCCCCTTCCGAAGCCCCATTCCATTGAAAACCTCTGTCCTAGTGTATATATTCAAGTGTATATTCATATGTGACGTTCATGTGTGTTCACATGTGTGTTCAGCTCTATGTGAGAATGATGTCCTGTTCTTGAACCACAAGTATTCAATTAATGCTAAATGCCTAAACTGTAATGGGCATGTTTAAAAAAAAAAAAAAAAAAAGTTAATACAAATATTGTCTGATTTTCATTTTTTCCTATAAGCATGAGCAATATTGCCCAGTATTAAATAAAGTATTTTTTCTGAAAAGTACAAAATGCCCCTAAAGTAACAAATGAAGTTGTCAGCACAAGTAAACAGACACATTCATAAGGGTGTGAAGTGAAGTGTGGTTTATAATTTACACCATCATGCAAGTCACGCTTTAAACTGTCAGTTTGCTACAGTAGGTTCTGCTGACAGGCCTCATCTATTCATTATTATTCATTATTTTATTACTAATTTATGTACGCCTTTTCTAAATATTGATTCAATATTCTGTTTTGTTTTGTAAAAATGCTTTGCTAATAATATGTTTAATTCATTATTAAGCATTATTAAGCTCATTTCACTGACCATGTCTTGGTCACTGAATTTGCATATCTGGCAGAAATTGTTTGTGATCTGAACAGAATTAGGAAGTTTCATTTCCTCAAATACAATTTGACACTTGCTTCGGCCTACACCCCCGTGTGTGTGTGTGTGTGTGTGTGTGTGTGTGTGTGTGTGTTTGTGTTTGTGTGTGTGTGTGTGTGTGTGTGTGTGTGTGTGTGTGTGTGTGTGTGTGTGTGTGTGTTTGTTTGTGTGTGTGTGTGTGTGTGTGTGTGTGTGTGGAATAGACAGTTTACCACAGAATGTACAGTAATATATAAGAATTGAGGAAGTAACAAACATACTTTTCTTCTTAAGAAGTACATGTGGTCAGCTGACACAGTTAAAACCGCAACCAATGGCAACAGGCATTTTGCAAAATATGTATGCTCCGGTTTACAAGGTAGGGCCTGGGGAACTCTAGGGGTCCTTGAGGTGGTTCCAGGGGGTCCCCAGTTAATAAAGAAAATCAACAAAACATCATATTGTTGAGTGGCAGGAATGTTGAGACATACAACTTCTCTCTTTGACCTCACCAACTGGTGTTTTTTTTTTTTATTATTTCCACAAAAGACAAAAGACGAAAACTAAGGAGATTTTCTCTATAATTTTAGTTTATTTTAGTTAGTTTTGTAAACACACAATACCGTTTCAGTTAGTTTTCTTTTTTTTTTTTAAAAAGCTTAGTTTTTATTTTTATTTCAGTTAACTGAAATGTTTTTCCATTCTAGTTTTCGTTTTTTAGTTAGTTTTTGTTTACTATAATAACCTTGGTCTCTTGATGACTGTCTGAATAGATATATTCCTGGCCGTCCCCTCAGGTCCGCTACTGCTGACCTACTTGAAATTCCGAGCATTGAAATGAAAATTAGAAAATACAGTGAAGCTGCTTTTTGTTTCTATGGGCAGACGGCCTGGAACCGCCTCCCATTATATCTAAGGCAGTCTACCTCGGTGGACAGCTGCCCTCAGGTCATGGCCACCATTATTGTTCATCTTACATAATTAAGGATCCCTTTCTTATTTTCTTTTTTTACATTGGCGAATGTTTTTTTTTTTTTGTAGTTTGTTGATGCAGTAATGGTCTTTTTCCATTCTTTTGTTATTAAAAGGGTCTTAGGGGGTCTTTATACCAGGACGCTTGAAAACGCTGCTGGTCTCGTTTTGGATTTAATACCCAAAAAACTTCGCGTTTACACCTCGTTGTTTTTCTGTGTTTAAACGACAAGTTGACAACGCATGAATTCAAGCAAAATTGTGTCATGTTCCCAGCCTACATTATACTGTGTATTTACCCTTCAAATATAAAATATATATTGTTTTTAATGAGACATGCATTGTAATTAGGCTATGCTCCCAAATCCATATTATTATCGTCTGTTCGCATATTCAGTCCCGCTGCGCAACCAGTTGTCTGAAGTTAAATCATAGAGGTTTTTTAGCCAGGTGAAACGCCAACATTTGCCACCTGGAAGATGAAGGTTGGAACGTCATTCATATGGAGCATATTTCTGGACATTATCTACGGGGATGGGCGATATAAAGTCAGAAAAAATGTTCTGTCTCTTCTATCTGCAACACAGAAGCATAACGATATGGTAGAGAGCATGACTAAGCACTATAGAACCTTCACACCATAAGCTACTAGAAATTAATCACAACTTAAATTTGGCTATGCTGTTGAACTTAATTGTGTCTTGTCAAAGAGAGAGAGAGAGAGAGAGAGAGAGAGAGAGAGAGAGAGAGAGAGAGAGAGAAATAAATAAAGAAAGAAAAAAACGAATAGGCTGCCAATTTTTTTTCTTCTCTATAGATCTGCGCATTTACAAGGCTACAATAGTCCCGGGCTACAATGGATAATCATCTACATTGCTTCCATAAATACATTTGAACCCACCACAAAATAACAAACATGGGATGGATATTATAAGCCTTTTCTACTGAACATTGTCAAAAACATAATGTTGAAGGAAGAGCTGTGACAGCTGCTTTCCGATATGGACCAGACCGGGTTGCGAGCTTTATTGATTATTTATCCTATAATGAGGGGAAATTCTTTTTTGATTAATATTTCAACTAAAGCCACATGTATCCTTATCAGATCGAAGGTAAGACTTATTTTGCTTTTGTGTGTAGCGTTATGTGTTGATGTGATCAATAGGCCTACAGTAGCATAGTCCATTATAAATTAAGCCTAATTAGTGGAGGGTCGTGTCGCCCCCACCTTTTCGCTGGCAGAGGAACTTGAACTTGGACTTGCTGCATACAAAAACTTCAACTTGTCTCGTCAAAAAACAGAGGGAAAAAAAAGGAACGAAAAATACACTGGTGTCACATTGACAACGTTCAACGTAGGATATGAATTAAAACTGTTCCGATCCCGCAAAAATAGATGCTGAACGTAATGCTCCCATGTATAATAGAATAAAGTGGTTTACAAGGTTCAATCCATCACGGAATAATAGTCTATGCTAAAAAATTATGTGGAAATATCCACGAAGTGAAACGCTGCTATTCTTCATCAGAGGTAAGAATATACTGTAGCCTAGGCTATAGGGTCACCAGCCTATTCGCCTATAACTTATTCGCCTCAACACATTTGGTCCTTTCGCCTGGCACTTTCGCCATGGAGGAGAGACTTGTCACCGCCGTTGAAGAGCCATTTCGCCTAAATGTTCAAGGGTCCGTCTTTTTTATCCATTTTGCCTGGCTTAAAATGTTAAGTCGAGTGTCTTTAAATAGGCAACGACACGCGATGCAGCGCACTGGCCGGGCTGCCACATGTCTGTCTGTGTGTCAGACAGACAGACAGACAGACAGGTAGACAGACAGACCGAATTTGGCACAGAGCAGAGGAGAGCGCACCAGAACCAGACACAGAAAGTTTATGCTTGTGCGGGGTTGATCTGCGCGCCTCCCACCAGAACAATTTTGCTGCATATCCTCCTATATATTTTACAAACCTTCTTCACCATAGAGCAGTAGGCCTATGATAATCTTCCAAATCAAATGCTATGATGTATATCGGGACGTCATGACTCATTATTTGCGCAGTGCACGTATCAATAATTAATTATTATTTGCTCTAATCTATATGTCTACGCTCAATTCTGCTGTCAGACATGTTTGCATATTATCCCTTTGTCATTTAAATATTAGTGATTGTGACCTGTCAAACGTTGACCATTACACACGGCTATGCACTCCTTAGTAATCACATCAATACAGATAGTTATTGGAATCAGGTGTGTCCAAATAATTAATTAATTGATACTATGTTACACTGATAAGAACTAGATGCGCGCGCAGGTCGGTACCAAAATTAGCCAATGAAACCAGCGCTCCCCAATTGATTACATGGTACAGTCAGCTGTGCATTGAGTCTCAATGTTTGCAAACAAGAAACGGGTCTATGGGAATCATGCATTTCATATGGAAGAATGTGAAGCATTTGCATGGCTCTTTTCTAACAGTTATGCCCTATGCAAGTGCAATGCATATTTTAACTGGGGACCCCCACTGACAAGCACTAAGAGTTGAGGCATTACATTTTGTAACATGGTTCTATTGTGAACATAGCAGATCTACATGCTCACAACCTTGCAATGTGAGCATGTAGATCAGCTATTTTCACAATTTCTGCCTCTAATATTTGACAATTGGTGCTGTGATTCGATCAGAGATGACATGCGCGTGTTCATTTAAATGCATTCCTGCACCTGTGTGCGTAAATGCGCGCAGCGTCCCTCACACAAAAGACGCACAGAGAGAGAGAGAGAGAGAGAGAGAGAGAGGGAGGGAGGGGGAGGGAGAGAGAGAGAGAGAGAGAGAGAGAGAGAGAGAGAGAGAGAGAGAGAGAGAGAGAGGTCTCCTGCTAAATGAAGGAGAGTTAATTGGTAACCAAACAGACCCTTAGGCCTTTATAGATCCTTAACTCTTTAAAATGAAACCAAATTTACGAGCGTCGAGCACGGCCAGTCGATCTCATGCGGTGCGTGAGTGGTTCCCCATCGGCGGGTCCGTGTGGCCTGGCTGCCCGGGGAAGAGAAACTGCGGCCTGGCAGCGACTGTGCCATCTGTGCGGTCTTCTGCGCGAATACAGTGTGCACGCGATTGTCTATTTTCATCATTAAGTGCTGTAAAATGCCAACTGCATTTTAAATGCAACTGTAGAAACTATATATAAATACAAATCGTGGAATTGCATGCCTATTATGCAGAGGCTGCGCAAGCAGATATATAAGCGTCCATTTGGTTACAAACTCAGTGATAGCTTATCCACGACTGAATATGTAATTGTTTGACATATTCCTTTATTTTTTAAATACCTGTGTTGGCACATGTTGTGCAGAATAGACTCATAAATATTTTATTTGATGTTTGGCACAATATAAATTGATTTTGCATAACAAGTGTGCGTAGCCTAGTCAAAAAAGCAGAGATGCAAGCTCACAATGCACTGTGCCATGGCACAGATCTGTTATTTTGGAAACATTTTTGACGCATGACAGAGTAGGCATAGCTACAAAAACTAAGCATTTTGATAACCAAATAATCATGTGGCACTGAAACATTATGTGGGCAATTATAAACCTTTTTGAACAATAAGTTGCATGTTGTTATAATGAGGCATTTAGCTGCAGGTGGTCGTGCAACACCCAAAAAATACAAAAAAGAAACTACGTGTGAAATTGCCTACTTTCTCTCAATTCTACCATCATATTAAACAAATGTCAATTTGACTGACGTTATAGAAATATATTTGTTTAATTTCGCTGTTTTAATATTCAAATGAAATGATGAAAGCAACATGTGTGCCTTGGTAGAAGAAGAAGAGGCTGGGCGCACTGGAAGCTGTCGGCGAGCGCTGGAATCGCGCACGGATTTTCTCACACAGAGGGTTTCACACACAGCGAGTAAAACCCCGGCGAGCAAAGCCCGATCTTGCGGAAGTTCACAGTTTTTGTCGGCGAGCGCCAAAATTGGTCGGCGACAGCATAATCGGCTCAAAATGTCGGGCAGTGTGTTCGAGCCATAACACACACCATTCCTCTCGGGGGAGGGAGATGTGGTTCTATGACTGGGTTTTAATCACAATTAAAAAATAATAATACATTTTCGGTTAGTCTGACACACTGACAGACAAACACACACCTCTCCTGTGCATTCGGGGGGAGGGAGAGGGGGTTCTATGACCAACATCATCATATGCTCCCGTATTTGATCGTTTTCATTGGTTACACAGCTGCAAAAACGATGCGAAACCGCACTAATCCACTTCCAGACCCGAATTCAAAAAAGTATCGGATTGGGTCTTGAAAACGCGTCTCTGTGTGTCAAATTGGCCGAATCACTAGTAAAAACTATCGTCTTACCTATAATTCGTCCTCATGTAAAGACCACCTTAGGTCCTTAAATTATGACTTCACTGTCATCTGGGCTGGGGACTCCTCCAAAATCATTTGGGGACCTCACTTGACTGAAGAGCAACAACCCATTGGGAGAACAGAATGTAGTAAATCAAAGTGGAGCAGAGATATTAGTGCTCTGGTTTCTTAACTGGGATAATCTTCGAATAATTTATGCGTGTGTCACAACATGAATATCGATATGAAAACAAGGTGTCACGTGTCGGAGACGAAGCGGCTCGTGGCTCACTCTAGTACTGAGTACTGCGTGCGGCTCGCTGCATATCCATGCAGAAAGAGAGAGGCAGCGGTCACGGGCCGTCTGGCCGTGGCACCTTGCGACAAACTCTCTGGAGAGAAGATTACAATCCTGCAAACGTATTCAC
Organism: Nannobrachium achirus; assembly: GCF_963921795.1. Lineage (NCBI taxonomy): Eukaryota > Metazoa > Chordata > Actinopteri > Myctophiformes > Myctophidae > Nannobrachium > Nannobrachium achirus. Next base: position 1,907,175 of record NC_137819.1, on the reverse strand, counting down.
GTTGATGATGTTGTGCGTGAATGAAACCCACTGATTTATACTGCTGCCTGCTGCTCCGAAAGCTTCCATGGTCTGTGGTAACAGCCTATCAGCGCGTCGTTGTCATAGAGATGACAACCCATAATACTCTGTGGCCCGGCATCAGCCAATCAGCGCGTCGTTGTCTCTCTCTCTCTCTCTCTCTCTCTCTCACACACACACACACACACACACACACACACACACACACACACACACACACACACACACACACACACACACACACACACACACACACACACACATACAGACAGACTCAGTGCATGCAATGAAGTTAAGTCGGCGGTGCCTCGCGGTCCGGACATGGACCACTGTCCGTCTATTGAGGAATACGGACCTGGAATACACCTTTAATGTTGATTGAGATGTTACTGTATTAGGCCTGATTTACACTGCCAGCCAAATCCAGCCTGAAACAGATGTGTGCCAAATCAAGAGTGGAATCTGATTTGTTTAAAATAGTCTAAATGCAGACAGGTCACATGGAATCTGATTTCAAAACACATAAAGAGAGAAAGATCATGACTCTTAAGTGTTGCCACGGTAACCAAAGTAGATATGTCGACGCAGGGTGGCTTTGGGTTGATTTGTTAAAATCTGTGTCAAATGCACTTTGGGGCCTTTTCCACCGGCAAAGAACCGGTTCTGGTTCTTTCTCCCGCCTATGGGATGAACCAGAGGTGAGCTTTTCCACGAGAACCCGGAGTTGTTTCCAAACCATAAAAGTTGGTTCCGAATGGGAACCACAAAATCCTTGGTTCCTCTGGTTCAATCATGGTTCAATCTGGTGGAAACGCAAGCCGGTTTGCAAGAACGAACGAAGGTTCCAAGAAAGTTGAACCGGCACTGGTTTTGGAACCAAGGTTCTTTTGGTGGAAAAGGTGTGTGTGTGTGTGTGTGTGTGTGTGTGTGTGTGTGTGTGTGTGTGTGTGTGTGTGTGTGTGTGTGTGTGTGTGTGTGTGTGTGTGTGTATGGGGCTCCTTTTGTGCCAGCAAAACGATGCGACGCATCTTGTGCAGCATGGTTTTTGTTTACATATGCGTGCGTGCATGCATGCGTTAGTTCTGCTCCAGTGGCACTCCGGGGCACACGTTGCGCTGCATCAAAGCGTCTGGACGCATCGCGTCTTTACACGATGGTTCAGCGAAGGTACGCGTGACATGTCATGTAAAAAAAAAAAAAGGATGGCACAGCTATAAGGTACGCGTGACATGTCATGTAAAAAAAAAAAAAAAAAATCTGTAAATGTACAGTGATTCTTATATCAATGGTTTCATTGTATTCGTTTTAAGCAGTAACTCATTCCAGTTCAAATACAGACCAAACCATTCAATTCTATGCCATTGCCATCCACTATTGTTGCCTGTTCCTTGCATTTAACAATGCAGATCTAAGAGTTTAAATATATTTTACTCTGTTGTGAGTAAAATTAATCTGATTATTATAGAAGAGGGCTTTGCACATAAAGAGTGCTGCTGCATTATATCCTATATTAATTATATGAAGAAGTAATCCATTATTTGGGGTGACGACAACCAGAATGCAGAATAGACTATTATTAGTTGGCTGAGAATAATGCCACAATGGTTTAAATGATCTAATGTAACTTTGAGAAGCGCAGAGCTGGTCAGAGTCCAATCAGACCAGCTGCGGGAGCGCTAATTGGGTTGACTCGTTGACCTAGGCCTACTTAATTGTGCTATTCGGTGTATAAATTAAAAATGGAAATGCAATGACAGTAGGCCTATTAATTTTATCAAAATATCAAAATTCATTCAATTTGTCCACACATCCAGTGTGGAAGGAAGACAGACAGACAGACAGACAGACAGACAGACAGACAGACGGACAGACGGACAGACTGATTGATTTCATTTTCCCATTGCACATGCATATAGAGAACGTCAAGTCAGTCAGTTCAGCACCACAGCCCCTCATCACACAGATAGACAGCTGTTAAAAGTGGTTGCACTTATATGAAACAGAAATAGGCCTCTAATATTTGACAATTTGGCCAATGTTTAATTTGTCACGGTTACTGTTGAGTGAGAAAATGGTGCATATTAACTCATTGGCCGCCTCCCCCGATAGTCACGAGAAAATTCCAATGTCGCTCCCCGCCAGGCCCGATAGTCCAGAGAATTTGCTTTTATATAATGTAATGTTTAATTACATTATTCTGCAGCCCGTGAAAAAGTTTGAGCTTTCAGTCATATAACGAACCAAAGATATCACTCATCACAGTAAGTGTGTTTGAAAACAAGAGTGTAATAACGTATAAATCTCAATAGAAATGAATAAAACTCCCAATAAACCACAGTGAATGCATTTAGCGTGGCAGAGCGCAGCCCGCAGAGTGCAATCAGCGGCACACTGGCCACACGCATGTAAAGGGATGTGGGGCAGGGATGTGCAGAGAATATTTAGAGAGGCAGGGGCTGACATTTCTAAAGGGGCCTTTTGGTGGACAATTCTATTGAATGCAGCCCTCAGGGGCAGGGGCTCAAGCCCCCTTTGATGTCTATGTGTGTACATGCCTGGTGAAGGGGCTGGCAGAAGCGACAACGGAGCAGCTGGATCTGAGACCATTTTGCACAAATCAAACAAAATCCAGTAAAATGTTCACTTGGAAAGCCATGACCTGCCTCATTGGCCAACAACACACAGCTTCATCATAACCCCCAAAGTCTCGACAACAAAATATTATGTCCCAGGCAGCCAGACAACAACGAAGATCAGAAGATCAGATCAGCAGGAGCGTCACAAGGGAAAAGTGGGACGAGTCTGAGTTACTAGGGCCCAAGGTGGAAGGGGCTTCATTATTTTATACTTTTGCTATTGAAAAATAGCAGAGCTACAAGCTTGCAGCGCGACACTCGGTGCCATGCTGTGAGCTTGTATATATCTATTTTTTAAATCCCCCTATGTAGAAAATTCATGGGGGGCCCGCAGTGAATCCTTGTACCCAGGGCCCAGCACCGACACCCAGTTGGAACAGATCCTCAGCCCACTACAAAGTGTACAAACACAACGTATAGAAAGCCTGGTGAGGCGAGGCCGAGGTTACAAACAACACAATCACCTACTGGACAAGATGCAGTCGGCCGGTCCAGTCACCACCAACCGATCTTCAAGCCCTGCTACGGGAGTGGAGAGGAGAAAATATCCCCCCCCCCCCGGCGGAGTCCTCAATCAGGCGACCATTGTCTGAAGAAAAGCAACGTGTTGCGTCCATATAACTTCCATCGGTATGTAACAAAACTGGTGAAAATAGCAGATCTGCAAGCACACAACGCCTCGCATCCAAGCGCGACCATGGAGCCTGATGGAGGAGTTGTTCTAGGTGTATTATATTCCAGTTATCAGGAAAGGGTCGCGTCCAAACTCCCAGCGGTGGAACAAAAAAAAAGGAGTGAAAATAGCAGATCTACAACGCGTCGCGACAGTGGAATCCAACAGGGAAGAAACGAAAACACGGCGATCGTCATTGTCAGTAAGTTACTGTTGTTTCCATCCTCCTAACCTAAACTAACTGTAACAGTTAGTTTACCTAGGCTAGAAGACTCTTCCTGCTCACTTGGCTGATATGCTCCTGCGTGCGTCCCTATGGCGTGCACGCGCAATCGCGCATGTGCGCGTGTTTGAGGCGTGCCGCGCAACAAGTCCTTGCAGCCTGAAGCCGTGAAGGAAGGAAACGAGCTCGCGCCTGAGGCAATATCACCACTGGGCGTATGTGATCGCTGCAGTCTGTTCCGCTCTAAAGCCCGCCTACTGTATCCGGTTATGTAACACTCACATGCATGCAAGACACGTTTCCGCATCCGGTATAGACCCAGGCCGGATCACCAACAAGCAGAGTAACTTGATTGCTATCAGTTCTCTACCAAGCCACCGAGGCAAGCCAGTAGTTTGCGCACATCAAGAGAGCTGCTCTCATGCTCTGTCAGAGCATGAGAGCGATTCAATTCAAAGGAACGTTATTGGCATGAGAAAACATAGGCTACGTTTACATCGCCAAAGCAAGTGCCACAAATAAATAAAAACAGTTGAATATGGGGAACATATTTACAGTTATACACATAGGCCTTGCCTTATATAAAGTTATACGTTATAAGTGTGTGTGTGTGTGTGTGTGTGTGTGTGTGTGTGTGTGTGTGTGTGTGTGTGTGTGTGTGTGTGTGTGTGTGTGTGTGTGTGAAAATGTGATCTGTGCAAAATAAAACACTTGAATGCTGAATAAAAGGTAAAAAGCTTATTTATATTTGTGTGAAGTCAGTATGACGCCCTAAGGGCAAGAGGTGACCTATTACAGCCCTATTACACTATTCCAGTTATTGCCCTATTACACAATTACACTTATTACACTAGTAAACTTATCTGATAAGTGCCTGACGCCATAAATACAAATATCAACTGAATTATCCACTTGAAAAGCGATCGATCACAAAAAGGTCAATATCTCCAGTTTTATCAATTAGAGCTGGATTTTGGTCAAAAATGGCTATTTTGAGATGGCTGCAACTATAGAAAAAAAAGCTTTTTATTTTATTTTTTTATTTTTTGGTGAGACTAGAGGTTGTCTTCTTTCTTTTCAGGTACTGTAAGACATTGTCGAAAAAACACAGAATTTAGGAAAAATGTCAATATAAAAAAAATATATACATTTTTTTATTAAACAAAATGGCAGGAGAGCCATACAGTCAATGTTAAAATGGCGGCCAATGTGTTAAGTTAATCATCTGGGGACAAAATAATTTGGGTCCCAACCCACAGGTTGAGAAACACTTGTATAGCTCTCAGTTACCAATGAATCAATTAGTGCGGTCATTATTTGCTTTCAAGGAAAAACAAACAATAGATGTGTGAATTACGCCAGTCATTAGCTCCTGCAGCTGTGACGAATATGGTGGACTGATCACCAATCAAGTGATCAAAGCAAAGGCAATTCATGGTGGTAATCGAGGGTTGTGAGTCTCACAGCTGAAACAGGGAACTGCATGACATAACAGTGAGAGAATTAGAAGGTTGCAAATAGGAAAAAGTAGGCTAGGCCTAGTTTCATGACACAGAGAGAGAGAGCGTCGGTGCAGTCATTCAGTCAGTCAGACAGACAGACAGACAGACAGACAGACAGACAGACAGACAGACAGACAGACAGACAGACAGACAGTTGCACCGGGTGCACCGCCACCTAAATCTTCTCCCCCACAATCTCTTTATTCCGTAACGGAATTCATCAATGACGAGGGCTTTCCAACTGTTCCCTGCAAATAAGCCATGTGTATAGGCTATTATATTATGTATCCTATTCGCTATGCCTAATATAATATAGCCATGGGCCGATTTGTGGGTCTTACTTATTATTGTTATTTAATTATTATTGTTATTTAAAACTGATGTCATCATTGAAATAAATATGCCTTTTACAGAACACTTAATGCCTGTGCTTTAATTTATCGCAAGAAAGTTCTAATTTGGTTTGAAAAGTATAGGCTATGAATGAAGAATGAATGAGCTTTATTACCGGTATCATTGTTGCATAAAACAAGTTCAAGAACAACGAAAGTGGAGCAAACCTTTATTGTTAAGACAAAACAATAAGTTAAATTTATAAAAAAAAAAGTATAGATATAGCCTACGAAGTAAAAAAAAAAAAAAAAAAAGTCCCGTCTCACAGCTAATAGTGCATGAGCGCAGCTATATAAAAAGCTGTTTTTTAAGCCTGTGGATCTTTTAAAAAGGCAGCAGTTCAAACAATGGGATAGGTCTTTGATGATGCTGCGGGTCTTTGGCAGTGGTGGAAAAGGTAGCCTACTCAACTGTTTTACTTTTTAATGTAAAAGTATCAATTATGCAATGCAATGTAGAACGGCGAGCTCCATTTGTGTTGAACACCACGGAGCGACCGTCTGTCTAGTCGCCCCGGTTCCAACGAGGGGTCGCGGCGATCCAACGGCCAGCCATTCTGGAGCTCTACGGTCGTTTATAGTTTCAGCCAAAGTAGCCGATCTACAAGCAGCGCGCGCCGGGCAACAGAGTGCGAGCGAGGAGGTGGACCAGAGCTATAGACAGTTACTGCACTGCTAATTATTTCAAATAATAAACAAACAATTAGGTGTGGAAGGGCTTCAGTCAATGAATCAAAGAGAGTCCGAACATCGGTTTACTCCCCTGGGAGATCAATGATAGGCCAAGGCTGTTGATGGGCCAATTAAGTTGTGTGCTGCTGTTTAAATAAACGTCCACTCTCGTCTCTCTCTCTCTCTCTCTCTCTCTCTCTCTCTCTCTCTCTCTCTCTCTCTCTCTCTCTGTGTGTGTGTCTCTGCGCTCCGCGCATGAAGCGTCTCCATTTGGACATGATTTGGAACAGAGCGAGAGAGAGATGGAGAGAGAAAGCGAGGGAGCAAAAAAATCCTGCCTACAGGATTACGTTTTGTTCTTCTGGTTTAAGTTCATCATGGCTCGGTCAATTATGAAGCGATTAAAACAAATAAAACGTCACCTCTTCCTTGGAAAGCCCCACTTCCATGGACTGTATTGTGTCCCTATTACATCTAAAGATGTATAACGTTGGCTGATCTACCAGTGCGCCATGCAGTGCGCTCCCAAAATGGACATTTCCCGACATTGATTTGCTATATAAAACCATATTTGATAGATATAACTATCATCTACAATTACTTATTGTAGAGAACGTTATAGGCTATATAGGGTATTTTAGCGTAGTGCGCAATGCCACCCTGGCAATGCCGATACGAAATTAATATGGCATTCATATTATTAGTGGCCAAGGCCACGAAGTGGCAAAAGGCCACTCATTGATATTGGACTTCATCATTATTCCGCCACTTTTGCTCTAGCGGCTAGACCGTGCAGTCGCTTTTTACGAAACTCGGCAGTATGGCAGAGGACTATGCCAAACGGCTAAAACGCGAAGCTCGCAACAATCGGCCAAAGGGTGGCGCTGTAGGAAGCCTTTGAAAATGCCAACTTTGAACAGGTGTAGCTCATGCCCTGTTTCAGGTACAGCAATGAAACCTGTATACACTTATGCGTCTCCTCATGCCGAACAACTTTTACGCTCTGACTTTTGACCTCTGACCTTTACTTCTCCCACAATTTTGAATTATATGAAAAACAATCAAAATCTATCTCCTCCTGGGATTTTCGCGTAACGTGCGCGAAACCTTTTTTACATGAACTTTGGACCAACACGGTCATCGCACAGCGGCCGGATTTTCTTTAAAGCGAAACATTATTTTTTAATAATTCACTATATAATGCAGTTTCATGCAAATTATTCTTCTGCCTCTAAATCATACATGCAAAGTGACACGTTCATGGCAGTATGGCAGAGGACTATGCCAAACGGCTAAAACGCGAAGCTCGCAACAATCGGCCAAAGGGTGGCGCTGTAGGAAGCCTTCAAAAGTGCAAACTTTGAACTGGTGTAGCTCATGCCCTGTTTCAGGTACAGCAATGAAACCTGTATACACTTATGCGTCTCCTCATGCCGAACAACTTTTATGCTCTGACTTTTGACCTCTGACCTTTACCTCTCCCACAATTTTGAATTATATGAAAAACAGTCAAAATCTATCTCCTCTTGGGATTTTCGCGTAACGTGCGCGAAACTTTTTTTACATGAACTTTGGACCAACACGGTCATCGCACAGCGGCCGGATTTTCTTTAAAGCGAAACATTATTTTTGAATAATTCACTGTATAATGCAGTTTCATGCAAATTATTCTTCTGCCTCTAAATCATACATGCAAAGTGACACGTTCATGGCATTTGGCAAATATGTAGAGGGTTAGTCCAAATATCACTGAAAGCAATCTTACTCCAATTGGCCAAAGGGGGGCGCTATACGAAGCGTTTGAAAACTCAAACTTTAAAGGGGCATAAGTCATGCCTCGTTTCGTTTGAAGACATGCAACTTGCTTACACGCGTGCCTTGACTCAAGCGGAAGACATCTGTGTCTTTTTTAAGTAAGCTCCGCCCTTCGATTTTCCGCCATTTTGAGCAGTTTGTAAAACACTTAAACCCGCTTTTATTCCGGAACTTTCGCGTCACGTGCACGGAACTTTTTTTACATGAACTTTGGACCAACATCTAAAGATCTGTCAGATCGGATTTTTTAAAAATTGAAACATGCATTTTTAATAATTCAATCAATATTGCAAGTTGTATGCAAATTATTCTTCTGCCTCTAAAACATACATGCAAAGTAAAATTTTCATGATGAACTACTGTAGAGGGTTAGTCCAAACATCGCTGAAACCAATCTTACCCCAATTGGCCAAAGGGGGGCACTATATCATTTTGAAAGAAGGCGTCAAGTACATTACATGAAACTTTTTCTTTTTTCTTTTTTAAATGACAGATCCATTATGTGTGGCTGCCGTAGTGTAGTGGTCAGTGCCTGTGCCTGGTATACGGATGGTTGTCAGATCAAACCCCACATCGGGTTGAGTTGATGTTAACATCCTGGATGCCCAAATTGCCCATGGCATGTGCATATGTCAAACTCTTAAATGTTGACATGTCTGATCTAACTCCAGATCACGTTCATGTTTAAAATGAGACACACAACTACTGTAGATTTACATGAAACTTTTTCTTTTTTCTTTTCTTAAAAAAAAAATGACAGGTCTAGTACGTGTGACTGCTGCAGTGTAGTGGTCAGTGCCTGCGCCTGGTATACGGATGGTTGTCAGTTCAAATCCCACCTCAGGTTGAGTTGATGTTAACATCCTGGATGCCCATGGCATGTGCGTATGTCAAACTCTTTAATGTTGACATGTCTGATCTAACTCCAGATCACGTTCATGTTTAAAATGAGCCCTTCTCTACCGGCTGTTTTTTTCTGTTTTGAGTAAAAGAAAATATGATCACTCGAAAATGTCAGAAATACTCAGATTACATTCACTCACTCATTTATTTCACCCCAAGCCTCCAAAATATAAAAAATAAATCAATAAAATCAAGGCACTAGCCTACATAGAAATTCTTTTTTAAAAACAAACATGGTTAACAGATCCTGTGGCTGCCTAGAGTAGTGGTCAGGGCATATGCCTTTCATGCAGAAGGTTGTTGGATCGAATCCCGCTTGGGGTTTATATAAGCATAATACCATGACATTTGGTAGACTTTACAGTTTGGTTCCTTGAACAATGTCTGATATGGAGCCTTCCTATAAATGTCCCCCAACCCCCCTTGATGCATATTTTAATATCCGCCATTACTAAATAATGTATTTTGCATCATAAATCCTGAAACAAGCATTATAATACAAACTGTCATGTCTACACCTATGTTGTGATTTTCAAGGATTGCAATGATATCATGTACCAGCTCCAGTGGCCTAGTGGTTTGAGTGTCTGCCCTGAGACTAGGAGATACGGGTTCAAACCCGGGTCGCGTCATACCAAAGATTCTAAAAAATGGGACCCAGTGCCTCCCTGCTTGAAACTCAGCATCAAGGGTTGGATTGGGAGTAACTCCCTGTGACATACTAGCGTCATGTCCAGGGGGTGTACTTGTACATCAAGCTGCCTTATGCTACAGAAACAGGAGATAGGCTCCTGCCCTATGAGATTCATAGCCTGGCCGATTCATATGGTCTTCATAGCTCAGCAAGGCTTACTATGTACATCATCAAACTGTCCAGGTGCATAGTATCACCGTTTTTTTTGCATATAGGCCTACAGTCTTTTGCATACATGTTGTGTAGAGGCCAATTTGTGCTTTTACCTATAACCACCGATTAGTGTAAAACTTTGTATGCACACTTTCCAGAGGCCAAGGAAAAACCTGTGCCCTGCATTTTTCACATCTGCCATTTATAGCGCCACCAGAAGGCCGACTTACAGTATGTAAAACACATTCTTCGATATTACTCCTTCAGATTTTATCCGAAAATCACACAAATCAGTACACAGTATCTCTACAGTGATGTAATCATGACAGATGTGTCAGATCTAATTGGCTAACATTGAATTCCAAGGTTTGCAGGATTGCTCCTTTTTGAACAAAATGTCTCAAATCATGAACGTAGCCTGCTATGTGTGTGAGATTTTGCACACACATTCCCACTAGGCCAAGGAACAGATGCCACCCCTCTCACATTGGCCTGTTATAGCGCCACCAGCGGGTCAACTTTAGCAAAACCCATTTTTGGAACAAAATGCCTCAAATCCCGCATGCAGCTTACGAGTCACCACTAGGCCAAAAAAAAACTACCTGACCTGCCGGAGTCCTGTTCGGAAGAACACTGCTTCTAGTTTTTCTTTGATGTCTTCTTTGCTTTCCCTTGATGCCTTTTTGCTTTCCTGCTTTTTATGCCTTGACCACTTTATCGCTGCTTGCAGCTATATTTCAAGTTATTATACAGCCTACCAAAAGCTGTATGGTTTAAAGTAGGCCTAATTAATATACGTATAGGATATACTGCAGCACTCGTGTGTAAAGCCCTGTGTTGGTTCTACTGTTCGCTTCACAATCACTTTTGTAGAATGCAACACAAACTCGAAGCACTGCGCTGTCAGCGCCGACTGCCGCCGAGCAGTGGCGTCAGTTCAGAAAAAGCTAAGGTATGGCAACATAACTGGTGTCTTGCACACGCGCCTTCGCGCACGTGCAAGACACCAGTCATGTTGCCATTCCTTAGCAACAGGCACGATACATTTATTTTAAGAAGTACATTCTATTTTCCCCCCATTTCTACGGTTTCTTGGGCTGGGTATGGCATCCTGGAAGGTGCCATGGCATTGGTCCAAAGGTTCATTAGTCCGAAGGTTCATTAGTCTGAATTTGTTAAGAATACTATGCCTAACTCTAACCCTAACCCTAACCTCAGTAACCCTAACTAAATTCGGACTAATGAACCTTCGGACTTATGGGCAGTCCCCGCCTGGAACGGTTGTTCAAGTGCAGCTAAACTTGGCATGTTAGTAAACGTGCCACAATTAACAATAATTAATTGCACCTGTGCAGCTGACCTGCGGAACCTGGGAATATAGCATTCTGTCAAGATGAGGAGAATACAAGTGTGGAGAATATAATTATAATACCTTGTTAAAGTGACCATTTTGTAAAATTTTGCATTTGTAGTTATTTTACTGTAATTTAACAACATAATAACCAGAACAGATAGACACAGAGACATTCATGGATTTATATTTAAAAGTAACTTTTATCATGGCAGCTGCATACCCCTGCCATACCCAATTGACACCCCTGCCGCCGAGTCGCCGACTGCGCCCAATGAATGCGTTTCTTGTGGGGAGATTTACAGAAGCGGAATATACCAAGTTAATCAGGGGGAACTTGATAAATATAGGGGAGTAAACATGTATGAAAAATTTCAAAAGAAAACATTTTTTTAATACAAAATTCAACAAATTAAAGTTGCATGGACCACCCTCCAGCCAAAATAAAAAAGTCATGGTCCACACCACATGTTTGATTATTAGTAATGAAGCCTGGGCTGGACAAAGAAGTAGTAGCCTAATGCCTGTTTATTACAAAAGCACACACAACAAGACACATTAATAATCTTACATTATCAGCCATTCAGCCAGCCTGACTCTGACTGACGCTGTAACTTAGTGAGTGAGTAGGCTAAGTGAGAGAGAGTGTGATTCCTTCCAGTAGGTCTAAGTTCCACACAAAACAAAATCGCCCCATTATAACTTAAACATAATGCACAAAGCATTTCCCATTCCCAAATATAGGCTATAACAGCGGGACTGCGGGGCGGGGCGGGCACACTTTTACTGCAGTCTGCATGGGGGAACCAGAGGCGTCAATTGGGTATGGCAAGCTATGGCAGCTGCCATACCTTGGCTACAGGGGGAAATAATAAAATGTTCTTTTCATCGTGCCTATTGCAGGTATGTAAGTAAGGTATGGCAACCACCAGTCATGTTGCCATACCTTAGCTTTTTCTGAACTGACGCCACTGCCCCAGGCAGCCAGTGACGTAGATATAGCGTAGGGATACCACTTCAAAGAATTGACAAGTTAACAATAACAATAAGCACACAGGCAGCAGCTATTATAATAGGCTACTCACACAAGTTGACACAACAAGCAGAGAATCATGCTAAGATTTGCCTCCTGGCGTTCCTTGCAGCAAATTCTGCAATAACGTCTTTATAATCCAGTGTAGATACAGCATCCTGTTCTATTGCGATGATGGCAAGTCCACAAAGTCTCTCCTGGGACATGGTTGTGCGTAAATAGTTTTTTATCAGTTTTAACTTGGAGAAACTGCGCTCCCCAGATGCAACTGTGACGGGGATTGTCAGTAAAATCCGAAGGGCAATTTCACTGTTAGGGAATGTCCCTTTCCTCTTTTTGAGATAACGCAGTGTTTCCAGCGCAGTCTTGGCTTCCTTGGGCACTGTTACGCACAATACACGCAGCTCAGTGAACAGGTCCTCTGCATTGATCTCACTAGACTGGGTTCCATCTGTTAATGTTGCTGTCAGAGACAAGCTCAAAGCCTCACACTTTCTCTTCAGTTCAATGTCATCTATTTCACAAAGTTTGGACAGGTTAAAAAGAAATCCAAACGTGCCCTCGAATTGTTTTATTTGTTTGAATCGATCGCGTAGAGCGGAGAGGGCCTGGTCCACTATTGGAATGAAATATTCCGTTTCGAAAAGCCGCTCTCCAGATAGAGGGATATTGTCTGCGTCTCTTCTCCGTTTCCCCGTCACGCGCGACTCTGTGAATAATGGCCTGACACCCATCTCCTCAGCAATCTCTTTTGCTGTTATTTTTGAAGACGTAAATCCAGTTTCTCTGTAGTTCTCCATGAAATTAACCAGTCCCTTAATATCAGACAAAGCCACATCCAGCTGCATATCCTTAGACTGCAAATCTTTGCTCACAGTGTTAACAGCAAACAAAATGTCATACCATATAACCATAGCCAGAATGAATTCAACATTTTCCAGCTCATAGTTGACCAGGGAAAGAGACTCGCTTTTAATTTTAGCGTCTTTAGTTTTCTCTGATACTTCCAGCAAAGCATCTTTAACATTTTTAATGTCGTGGCGTAATACTTTGACACTCTCTACCCTACATTCCCACCTCGTTTCGGACAGTGGTTTAATGTTGAGAGAAACATGCGCTGTCAATATATCCCAACGATTAGTGGAAGGGGCAAATATTGTGTATATGCGTTGTACAACGCCAAAGAATGTCATTGCTTTTGTGCAACATTTTGCCATGTCTCCTAGGATCAAATTAAGGCTGTGACAACCGCATGGCATGAAATAGGCACGGGGATTTAGACGGAGTATGTGAGCCTGAACACCGTTATGCTGTCCTTTCATATTCGCACCGTTATCATACCCTTGTCCTCTGCAGTCGCTTATATCGAGACCAATCTTCTCCAGTTCAGCCAGGACAGAAGCTGTCAGTCCTTTTCCTGTTTGGTCACTTGTCACAAAAAAATCTACAAAATGTTCCTCCACACTCACCCCTAGCTCTGCGGAGCTCATATTAACAAAACGCAATAGCCTACAAGCGACATCTGCTCTTGATGGCTCATATCTGGAGTGCAGTCTAGAATAAGTGAAAAATATTTTGCAGCCTTTGTGTCTTGAAGAATGGAGTTTTTCACGTTTACAGCCAGGACACTAATGATTTCGTTTTGTATTCTGGATCCCAAATAATGTTGGTGAGTTTCCTTGTCTTGAATTCGCCTGACATGCTCTTGCATTATTGGGTCCCATTTGGCAATCATTTCTATGAGGCCTAAAAATCCACTTCAACTTGCAACTCAACACAGGTGCCAATGATGCGCTATAATTGCGCTTGATGATCTGTTGCGCATAAAAGTAATTAAAATTAGGCCTACTACTAGCCTATTCTGCTTTATGCAAATCTGACTGTCTAATGTGAAATCATGTAAGGACATTTGTATTTTTGGTCTGTAAATGGAAGGTGATTATGTTAATCACGACCGCACCGTTCGCTCTACCTTTGGATCGGCCCTGCAGGCCGTGCTCAGAGCTGAAGTTAACAACTAAACAAAACAAACAAATAACGAAATAAAGGTCTAAACACAACATAACTGAACAGAACTAAACAAATAATAAATAAAGCAATTTAACTGACAACTTAACCAGAAGGCAGCCATTCCGAAGGGCTCAACTTAGGAACACCAAACAAAACAAAAACAGTTAAATAAATAAATAAATAAATATAAATAAATTAACGAAATATGTATAGTCTCAATCAGTCAAGGATTAAAACATTTGGTTAAAATGCAAATATAAAAATGGGCAAAACAAATAAAATAACCAGCATCTGTTATTTTAGTCCATAAACACAACACACTTCTACTTAATATATTAGTCCCAACGCAAGGCCGTGACTCATGCATGCGCTGATCTGAAAGTTACATTTCAACATCACATCATCGCCCAAATAATAATAAATAATATATTCGGAATGGCGGGGTGTTTCCAGAAAATGAAACGAAATCTATTTGGTTTCACTTTATGCTCTCAAGATTTAAAAGATCCATTTGGTTAACAACTCTCCATAATTTAGCTGTGGACCACTTGGAACTTCCCCCAAGGACCAACGGTGGTCCTTGGGGGGGGGGGGGGACCACCAGGACCACCAACTCACCAAAGGACCACCGGTGGTCCTTGAGGGTCTGTATTTTATCCCAATTCAAATAGGCCTATATAAAGCAAATTTGCTACGTCAGCCCTAAGGAGCACAGAGAGCAGCCAGACAGTGACAGACCAACGCATGCTCGCATGAACGTCTGGATGGATGTTTTATTTGATATACACGTCTACACACACACACGCAGGTTTAGCGCTGAGAATCAAATGTGTGGCACACATCTCACACGTGCGTTCCAGAGCAGAGCAACAAGTCAATCCCGCCAGTTTATGGCTGCTGTTCTGCTCATGAGCGCATGCCTGAGCGGATGAAAAAAACGGACCAAAAGATTTATGCGTGCGTTAACACATGCGTTCGCCACAAACGCCTAATTAAACGCGTCCCCGTGTACCCCGCCTGGCCACTTAAATGAAGTCACACAGATACGCGTGCCAGCGACGCCTACGTGTAAGCTATTAAATGCCTTTGAAAAACTAAAGGAGACGTCCATGCGTTCAGTACAACACAGATAAAATCGCATGAGTGCACACATGCGACCCTTTGCTTACGAGGCACGTTTTGCGCTCGATAGTGTGTGTGTGTGTGTGTGTGTGTGTGTGTGTGTGTGTGTGTGTGTGTGTGTGTGTGTGTGTGTGTGTGTGTGTAAGAAAGAGAGAGAGAGAGAGAGAGAGAGAGATGTAGATTACGTTCTCTCTTCCCTGTACGGGCTCACCAGGTGTGGTTTTGTGTGTGTGTCTGCCTGTGCTTCCGTGCCTGTCTGTGTGTGTGTGTGTGTCCAGGGGCCTGTTGGTGTGACAGGGTTGTGATGGGTTTCATGCCTTCTGGTGAAAGAACAACTTTGAAATGAAATGAGTCAATATTGTATATTTGTCACATAAAAAACAATTGCTTACCTAATAGGTTGATAGATTTAATGTTGATTGATATGTTACTGTATTAATGTGTCAGTAATGTGTTATGACATGCATGGCTGTCAGCTGAGTGTCACATCCATTTGTGCTAATTGAGAATTGAGTCATTTCTCCTACCCTAAATCTAAATCCTGGCTACGCTACTGCATGCATTATAGAACATGACTCCACATGCATTTTAACAAACCATTTCTAATGTTCTACTCTCATAGATATGTCAAGTGATGCAGAGAATAAAGAACATGATAGAATGTCTTCATGTTAAGGCTCTCTTGAAATATCAAACTTTGAGGAACTGTGGCAACATTGACAGTTTCCTGCAGCTTGTTTCTTGGGTTCCTCTTTGCTTGGTCTCTGGTGATGAACACATTTAGTGGTCAGTCTTCAGTGGCACTGAGGCATAGTGATTTGTACAGTAGGCCTGCATCCAGCAAAGAGGGTAAAACATAACTATAATGTCACAGATTTGAGCTTGTAGATCGTCTACTTTTGTTGTTTTTGTGACACTGTTGAATGATGAAGGGTAGTAACACGTCACAGCTTGTAGATCAGCTATTTTTCCACTCTCCTGACTTTTGAATGGAAGCAGAGACCCCTGCCTCAAAGAGTCTGTGCTGTGGTTTCTATAGCAACCAAGACCCTATAGGAGAAACATTATGTTAACATGAGAGAAGTTGAAACATATGTTCACATGAGAGAAGTTTCCTACCATATCTAATCAATTCTTCATGGATATAGTAATGGATGAATGAATGATTCATATGCATGAATTCATAATTAAGTGTGCCTGCCATGCAATGGCAAAACACTTATACTGTGTAAGTTGCTGAACTGGTGGTCTGTAGCAGTATAGCAAACCGCGGTCGCGTTTGCTTTTTTCGTCCGTTTTTCGCTCGCGGACCGGGCCGTCAGACCACCGCGTCCGCCTCGCCTCGCCGAGACGCTTTCAATGAGGTCTCCCGTGTCCTTCTACGAGCAGCGGTTGGGGAGTTAAATGCTAGACTCCTCCAGTGTAAACACTGCAGTGTACTTCCTGAAGGCGTGTTTCCTAAACCCACCAGAGAGCCCGGCAGTGTATGTTCTGCGCTGTGATTGGCCGGCAGTGTATAACCCTCGCTGTGATTGGCCGGTAGTGTGATGACGCAATTTTTCCGCGAAAACCGGTCCCGGGCAGGGATCATAGAAAACATATAAAGAGAAGGCTTTAGAAGCTGAAAATAATGGAGTGGGGGTTCTAAAACTTTAGCGATTTAACAGCTAGGACCATTTTAACACTTTGAGTGCCAGCCCCCCCTGGCCCCCGTCCCTTACCAGTGCCACCATTAGGTCCCATTCATTTCTGCCCCAATTCCAGGGAATAAATTGGAAATGATCCGATATTCACATCGGAACAAAAATTGGAGATTTGGTAAAAGAGGATTTCTTTTTTTACCAGAAAAATTTTGGAGTGATTTCGATAAGCGGTTTTGGAGATAGGTGCAGCAGAGTGCACACTGCAAAAACCAATGAATAGCCTCAGAAATCTAGATTCTGAGATATTTGAGTTCAAAGAAAAAAAACTTTAGGAAGCCATAGCAACAAATTGGTAAATGGTAACGGAACAAGAGTACCCTTGACAGAAAGAATGTCAAACCAGCTTTCATTCGGTGCAAAAAAAGTTTAAAAAATATTGTACCATCGTCTAGTTTCAAGGGGGCAAAGTGAAAAAGTATGGAATGACTCAGAAGGTGGAAGTTGTCTTACAGTTTGATAGAACTATGCACTGTGAATTCACTGTGTTTTTACCTGGTCTAGAAGGTCAGGAAGACAAAAAGTCAGAAAAGCGATGTCAACCTTTTATTTTATGGCAACATCGAACCCTAACCCTGGTGAGTACCTCACACATCCAGCATGAACATATTTATGTTCAACAATATTTACAAATATTTCAAAAAAAAAAAAAAAAATCACAAATATGACTTCACAAAAGTAAAATAAAATAAATGTGCAGCAAGTAAAGAATAAATAAAATAATATAAAAGTCAAAATAAAGTACTGTATTCTAAGGCAGGCAGCACAACAATGTCTATTTGTAGTTGGCCACTAGATGGTACTGTTCACCCTGTGTGTGTGTGTGTGTGTGTGTGTGTGTGTGTGTGTGTATGTGTATGTGTATGTGTATGTGTGTGTGTGTGTGTGTGTGTGTGTGTGTGTGTGTGTGTGTGTGTGTGTGTGTTCATTGTTCTGGGAAACGAGGAAGAGAAGTCCCAGAAGTTCTTCAGCTCCCATAGAGTGACATTGGTCCAGGAAGCGAACCTACAGTGACCTGACCTGACTCCTCCGCTATTGCTATCTCCGCCATCATACTGTCCTCTGCGTTGTCATTGGTCTGGTTGCAGATCGTCTCCAGCAGCTCATGGCGTAGCAGGGAATGGGTAGACTGTGGGATCCCATCCTTCCTCCATCCAGTCAGACTCCACGGGCCCTGTATATGATAGAAGAAAAAAAAATACTAAATGATACGTCTGTATACGTCTGAAAACAGCAGATCTACAAGCACACAACGCCTCGCGGTGCGAGGCGTTTTCACTAGTCTAAATAATTTCAAATGTATATATGTATATATACGTGGCCACTGAATTCTATGGGCTCTGCTTTGATACAAATCTACAGTAACTATCTGCTGGCAGAGCCTATAGACTGACATAACTACTGTAGATTTGTAGATCGATTTGATAGATTATTATGTCACACACACACACACACACACACACACACACACACACACACACACACACACACACACACACAGATTGTATTACTAAACTATCTATCTAGGTATACACACACGCTAAAAAACTAAACTATAAAGAAATGTATTCTTACTGGAAGAAGTTGGTGGAACTTACAGCTACTACAAACCATGGATTGACATCTAGACCTACTGCACATACAGTATTTCAAAGTAGCGTATTTGATAGGGATTATGCACAATAGCGTCTGTCCTGTTGAAATAAGCCATGAATATGTAGCGGCTACATATTCATGGCTTATTTCAACAGGAACCACACTTTATGCATCTCAAACAGTGGTGTGTTCTAGACGATCACCCACTATTCGTTTGGCCAGGGCAGACGCTATTGTGCATAATCCCTATCAAATACGCTACTTTGAAAGGTTCACGAGGGCAGACGCTATTCATATTTTATTTTTCCTCCATCACGGAGGTATAGAGGCCAGCGGCTGGCGGCGCCCTGCCCGCGACGGTGTCACAAGTCGGGCAAGTCCGACAGCAGACCCCGTATACATGCGTTACAGGTAGACCACAGCACTGATCTCATATAACATTGAAAGACAGACGTATAGAACAAAGTGAAACGTAGAGAACATAAACTTTGTAACGCTTACCGGGTTCGCAGTGCATCCTACAGGGCGCGGGGAGAAACGGCAGCAATCGGTGCTCTGCCTTCTGGCCGCCATCATACTGTCCTCTGCGTTGTCATTGGTCTGGTTGCAGATCGTCTCCAGCAGCTCATGGCGTAGCAGGGAATGGGTAGACTGTGGGATCCCATCCTTCCTCCATCCAGTCAGACTCCACGGGCCCTGTATATGATAGAAGAAAAAAAAATACTAAATGATACGTCTGTATACGTCTGAAAACAGCAGATCTACAAGCACACAACGCCTCGCACCGCGAGGCGTTGTGTGCTTGTAGATCGGCTGTTTTCACTAGTCTAAATAATTTCAAATGTATATATGTATATATACGTGGCCACTGAATTCTATGGGCTCTGCTTTGATACAAATCTACAGTAACTATCTGCTGGCAGAGCCTATAGACTGACATAACTACTGTAGATTTGTAGATCGATTTGATAGATTATTATG
This sequence comes from Nannobrachium achirus, assembly GCF_963921795.1. Lineage (NCBI taxonomy): Eukaryota > Metazoa > Chordata > Actinopteri > Myctophiformes > Myctophidae > Nannobrachium > Nannobrachium achirus. The sequence continues at coordinate 1,887,698 of NC_137819.1, read as the reverse complement.
TCACACACACACACACACACACACACACACACACACACACACACACACACACACACACACACACACACACACACAGATTGTATTACTAAACTATCTATCTAGGTATACACACACGCTAAAAAACTAAACTATAAAGAAATGTATTCTTACTGGAAGAAGTTGGTGGAACTTACAGCTACTACAAACCATGGATTGACATCTAGACCTACTGCACATACAGTATTTCAAAGTAGCGTATTTGATAGGGATTATGCACAATAGCGTCTGTCCTGTTGAAATAAGCCATGAATATGTAGCGGCTACATATTCATGGCTTATTTCAACAGGAACCACACTATGCATCTCATACAGTGGTGTGTTCTAGACTCATATTTTATTGTTAGTTACTAGTTAGTGCCTAAAAAGGAGATCGGCTGTTGTTGTAGATCGGCTGTTTTCACTAGTCTAAATAATTTCAAATGATAAATGCAAAACGAGCGGTTTTGGACATAAAAAGTTTTCACTCCCTCCATCACGGAGGTATAGAGGCCGACGCCGAGCGGCGCCATGCCCAGGAGGGTCTCCCAAATCGGGCTTGAGTTGTGGAGGGTGGTCGCTAGTGCTTTGGAGGTTCCAGGGCGAGCGCCCCCACCCCGGGGCTCGCGATCAAACCTTTTGGGAACCACTGTTCTATACTAGGCTGTGATGTGATGTCCTTGGCTCATTATCGCCAAAATAAACAATGTTCTAACGTGAGTGGCACGTAGTATGCAGTGAAGAATATAGCCTAAAATCAGCGTTTCTGAATGTCGACTTTACAATGAAATGGATGCTTCTCTCGTTTGGGTCGGGACCCATTTGTGAGTCGCGGAGACAGTTTTATGGTTTATGGGCCATATATTTCATACATTTTGATACATTATACAGCACTTATCTCATATAACATTGAAAGACAGACGTATAACAAAGTGAAACGTAGAGAACATACCGCAGCACAGCTCAGCAGTGCATCCTACAGGGCGCGGGGAGAAACCGTAGCAATCGGTGGTCTGTCCCTGGCAGCATGCATGCCTCGCCGTAGAAGGAGCCCTTCTGGCCGCCAGAACCAAAATCGAGGCCGTGGATGTACCTGCGGAGGTCCTCGCTGATGAACCGATCGCCCGTAGAAGGAGCTCTTCTGGCCGCCAGAACCAAAATCTGAGGCCGTGGATGTTCCAGCCGAGGCCTTCGCTGATGAACCGATCGCCCGTAGAAGGAGCTTTTCTGGCCGCCAGAACCAAAATCGAGGCCGTGGCCCGTGGGTGTAGCAGCCGAGTACCTCCGTGATTTTAGCCTGGCCCGTGGTGGCGACGTGGTGGCGATTTTTTACAAAATGGACCCCCCCTCCAACCTAAACAAAGAAACTAGCCCTTCCCCCACTCCTCCTTGCTAAAACCTCTACATTCCGATCTCTCTCTCTATCTCTATCTCTCTAAATAATACTAAATCTAATGATTTTATAACTAAATTCTCTGCTTCTGATTCTCGCTCTTTCTCTCAATATATCTATCTCTCCCTCTGATTGCTGTGTGTCCAGTGACTGTGTTGTGTATATAATGGGCCTCTAGAGTCTAGACCCTTGTTTCTGGGGGGAACCGGCCAACCGGAGTGCTCGAATTTGGTCACATGACGTGTGACTTCACAATCCCATAGCCCAGAGGGCCCTGTCTGTGCTGAGGGCAAGATCAGACTGTGTGCTACTGTAATATGAAAAAAAAGCATCGGACGTCATATGACGCCAATATTAATTTCTGGCATCATTGCCAAGGTCGTGTCGGACGTCATATGACGCCCTGGCACTGAAAGTGTTAAGATTTGTTTTATAAAAAAAGTTACATGGTATAACTTTAAGTAATAAGTACCGTCGTCTCTGGTTGACTTTGTCACATTTCACACAGGTTTTTTCATCTCACTTACTTCACACGGTCTACTGCCTTCACACACTTATGTCTTGCAATGTAGTTTCAAATACAGCCACGGGGTGGCACTTAGGAGTCAGCAAACATCAGCAGGATATATAATGTCTCATACAAGAAATATATTTATCCATGGCATGTTATGGAAAGTAAATACAAATGTTAATCAGAAACAGATTGTTTTCTTCTTTCCCCACCACAGTCATGCAATTTAGCTAAATTATGTTTTAATTAAGATTAAATAAAATATTGTGTCTAAAAATTTCAAAAATCTTTCTTATTCTTATGTTCAATCACAATCAGAATTGGTTATGTTCAATCACAATCAGAATTGGTTTCTTACCTATGTCAACTACATTTGAATAATAATAGTTAACTACTCATTGCACGAGAGAAATTCATTATTTTCAGCCCAACCGATTTGCTGCCCACAAGGAGCATGTGAGCAATTAGGAGTTAAGAGTCTTGCTCAGGGACACACATCAACACATTGCTACCATGGTCTGGAATTGAACCAGGGACAGCCAGGGGCTCTGGTTCCCCAAGCGGGCTCCCTAACCATTCAGCTATGGCTGCCCCTTTCTAAGCTTCTGATGATAGAGTTGCTAAAGACTTTTAAGTGTAGGCTGTTATTGCTGCACATATCAGTCGGAGCTGCCGCTGAGCAATTCATAATGTTGGACTTTGCAGAAGTAAATTATAATATTACAAAACTAACATTAACCACTTTAATCCTATTTTATACCTTGGATTTTTGAAAATGGACAATCTACGCTTTACATAGATTGTGCATTACATTCACACCAATCTCGCGAGACAAGAGTCAATGATGGCTATGAAAGGGATGAGTGGGCAGTCCCTTTTCTTGACGATGGCTTGCCAGATTGCATTCACACACACAGATGGCAGGAAACCATGCAAGGCACCAACCTGCTCACCGGTAGCAACTAGGAGTTGAGACTTCAGAGTCTTGCACAAGGATTCTTAAACACTATCTCTGGGGGAGCCCAGAATCGATCTGAAAACCTTTTGAGAAACTTCTGTGTTCTATGCCAGTTTCTCTACCCCTGAGCCACCATCACACCTTATAAGATCCTTTACTCTAGCCTACCTATCTATCTAACACTAGATTGATCAATTAATCAATATCTTAATGGCTGTCTTTGCCACGAACACATAATAGGCAAAACTCAAATTGAAAAACTAATTTACATGATGATCTTCTTCCCGGATTCAAACTGCCTTACCCAAGGATCAAGACATTACAACACATTGATTCTACCACCAAGCCATGGTAACCCTATGGTCGTTGGTAAAACACACACACATAGATCCTTCTGAGTACATTTGCAGAGCATCAGTCTGTCTTATCAAAACTCCTTTTAATAAAATGTAGTCTGCCACCCATATAACACTATAAACATTTTAGTTAGTTTTGCTATTTGATTTATTAAATAAACTAGAAAAAAGCCCCCTGCGGGGGCCTGGCCCCTTTCCTAAGTGAAAGTCCCCTGTACCCAGAGATGTCTACAGTCCAGTGGGCAGCTAAGCAATACAAATTTAGGATAGCTCAATATTAAATATGCATATCATTAAAAGTTTCTTGGGTTCCTCTTTGCTTGGTCTCTGGTGATGAACACATTTAGTGGTCAGTCTTCAGTGGCACTGAGACATATTGATGTGTACAGTAGGCCTGCATCCAGCAAAGAGGGTAAAACATAACTATAATGTCACAGATTTGAGCTCGTCTACTTTTGTTGTTTTTGTGACACTGTTGAATGATGAAGGGCAGTAACACGTCACAGCTTGTATCAGCTATGTTTCCACTCTCCTGACTTTTGAATGGAAGCAGAGACCCCTGCCTCAAAGAGTCTGTGCTGTGGTGTCTATAGTAACCAAGACCCTATAGGAGAAACATTATGTTAACTCATTCTTAGCCAAATCGCCTTTCATCGCCATTTTGAGGACGCCAAACCGTGCCAGATCGCCAAACGTAACCTTGGGGATCATTTTCTGATGATTTTGGTATTTTTTTGACATTTTTTGAGCTATAAATGACCATTCTAGCTTCATATAAGCTTCAGCAAGGATTCTGCGATGGAAGTGACGTCATCGCCGGAAACCGGAAATCGAGCGTGTCAAACATGTACCCGAGCATATTTTTTACATTGGAAGCCATTACAGCAACTCGGCTCTATCTCACGTTCTAAACGTCGGATCTTGATCCGGTTTGAAGGCTCTGTGCGTTAATTGGGCATCTAAGGCACATAGTCGATACTTTTTTTTTTTTTTTAAGAGCGCGGATGGCGTGCACGGGTCCCGGGCCGTTCCATGCTAACGCTAATGCTAAGTGAATGGACTGGTTGCTAATTTGAGGCCTTCTAGCAATCGCCAGAGACCTTAATCGCTGGCGACATCTAGTGTACACTATATAGACTACAGCCTACCAAAATGTCATGCATATAAGGGAGATCTACTGTGACTCTGAAAAATTAATAATATTCCTGGCAGTATAGGCGCAAACGCATATTGTAAATGGCTGTGTATCATGAGAGAAGTTGAAACATATGTTCACATGAGAGAAGTTTCCTACCATATCTAATCAATTCTTCATGGATATAGTAATGGATGAATGAATGATTCATATGCATGAATTCATAATTAAGTGTGCCTGCCATGCAATGGCAAAACACTTATTGTACTCCGCCATACTTAAGTAATAAGTACCGTCGTCTCTGGTTGACTTTGTCACATTTCACAGGTTTTTTCATCTCACTTACTTCACACGGTCTACTGCCTTCACACACTTATGTCTTGCAATGTAGTTTCAAATACAGCCACGGGGTGGCACTTAGGAGTCAGCAAACATCAGCAGGATATATAATGTCTCATTCAAGAAATATATTTATCCATGGCATGTTATGGAAAGTAAATACAAATGTTAATCAGAAACAGATTGTTTTCTTCTTTCCCCACCACAGTCATGCAATTTAGCTAAATTATGTTTTAATTAAGATTAAATAAAATATTGTGTCTAAAAATGTCAAAAATCTTTCTTATTCTTATGTTCAATCGCAATCAGAATTGGTTATGTTCAATCACAATCAGAATTGGTTTCTTACCTATGTCAACTACATTTGAATAATAATAGTTACCTACTCCTTGCACAAGAGAAATTCAGTATTTTCAGCCCAACCGATTTGCTGCCCACAAGGAGCATGTGCGCAATTAGGAGTTAAGAGTCTTGCTCAGGGACACACATCAACACATTGCTACCATGGTCTGGAATTGAACCAGGGACAACCAGGGGCTCTGGTTCCCCAAGCGGGCTCCCTAACCATTCAGCTATGGCTGCCCCTTTCTAAGCTTCTGATGATAGAGTTGCTAAAGACTTTTAAGTGTAGGCTGTTATTGCTGCACACATCAGTCGGAGCTGCCGCTGAGCAATTCATAATGTTGGACTTTGCAGAAGTAAATTATAATATTACAAAACTAACATTAACCACTTTAATCCTATTTTATACCTTGGATTTTTGAAAATGGACAATCTACGCTTTACATAGATTGTGCATTACATTCACACCAATCTCGCGAGACAAGAGTCAATGATGGCTATGAAAGGGATGAGTGGGCAGTCCCTTTTCTTGACGATGGCTTGCCAGATTGCATTCACACACACAGATGGCAGGAAACCATGCAAGGCACCAACCTGCTCACCGGCAGCAACTAGGAGTTGAGACTTCAGAGTCTTGCACAAGGATTCTTAAACACTATCTCTGGGGGAGCCCAGAATCGATCTGAAAACCTTTTGAGAAACTTCTGTGTTCTCTACCCCTGAGCCACCATCACACCTAATAAGATCCTTTACTCTAGCCTACCTATCTATCTAACACTAGATTGATCAATTAATCAATATCTTAATGGCTGTCTTTGCCACAAACACATAATAGGCAAAACTCAAATTGAAAAACTAATTTACATGATGATCTTCTTCCCGGATTCAAACTGCCTTACCCAAGGATCAAGACATTACAACACATTGATTCTACCACCAAGCCATGGTAACCCTATGGTCATTTGTAAAACACACACACACACACATAGATCCATAGAGTACATCAGTCTGTCTTATCAAAACTCCTTTTAATACAATTTAGTCTGCCACCCATATAACACTATAAACATTTTAGTTAGTTTTGCTATTTGATTTATTAAATAAACTAGAAAAAAGCCCCCTAGGGGCCCCTTTCCTATGTGAAAGTCCCCTGTACCCAGAGATGTCTACAGTCCAGTGGGCAGCTAAGCAATACAAATTTAGGATAGCTCAATATTAAATATGCATATCATTAAAAGTGCAGTGCTATTGCTATAGGGGCAAAAGTAGATGAATTGAGTTTGTCACATGGTTTATTGGCATGTAGAATGAGTGACAGATTTTTACAGGAATTTGTAGTAGCATAATAAATGCAGTGATGAATACTGAAATGTTGGTAAAGAAAATAACATATACTGTATGTGTGTGTGTGTGTGTGTGTGTGTGTGTGTGTGTGTGTGTGTGTGTGTACACACACACACACACACACACACACACACACACACACACACACACACACACGCACACACACACACACACACACACACACACACACACACACACACACACACAGTATATCAGTGTATATCTTCAAATTTGTAACAAAAGTCATAATAGTAGTTACATTGAAATGAGCTACAGTAGATAACATTAAATAGTATGAGCATACATTGCAATGTAGTTAGCAGCTGTATGGAACAATCATTGCAAACAAATGAGAAAGATATGTTAAAGAAGCAAGGTGCATGTATGAGTTCATACTGGTGGTTGCAGTGAATTTCAAGTGGTGAGGTAAGCAAATTATTTGGAAACAATACCAAAAGACAAAAAGCATTAAGTGTTTGTATAGCAGCAGCAGCAGTAAGAACAACAGTACAACAAAAGAATGGGGCAAAAGTACACCTGAGGCTGGCTAAATAGTGCAACGTCAAGACATAATAAGGCATATGGTGTTATTTAATTTTTTTAGGTATTTTGATTAGCAATAAATAATGTTCTGTTATTCCCCCTCCCCCTTAAATGCTTGCTTAAATGATCATGTAATTAAAGGAGTTCGGTATAAACAATGTTGTCAGTTGTTCCGTCATCATCACTTCCAATGACAGGGTGTGGCTGTTTCCCGGCTGACTGGTCCGATCAGGGTTATCTGAGAATTATATAGCAGGATTTTAGAAAAGAAAGGTAAATTAGAATGTAGCAAAAGAAGTGTTTGGGAAAATATGTCATTTGATTTTCTCTTCCGACTTTCCATACAACGCACAACTGAAAGATTTGTATATTGTAAACAATATACTATATATGTAATATATAGAATAAAGTATTTGTGACAATATAGTTTGTGTATGCATAGTGTCAAGGACATTATGTGTAATATACATGATGTGTTGATGTCACATTTTACTACATGACTAAAACGTGGATGCAAGCAGAGCAGGTCAGATATAATATTAGTGTTTGCATGTGATGGGAGGATGCAATGACTTGCGCTGTACTTGTGACTGTAACTGAACAATCACTGACATTGGGTACACACACACACACACACACACACACACACACACACACACACACACACACACACACACACACACACACACACACACACACACACACAACTATTTCTTAATCTGTTGTATTTCTTTCCAGGGTTATATCATTGTGCGTTTTGCCACTTTTGTTATAAATGTATTTCTGACTGTAAATAAAGTAAAACACTACAAGCCAGGGTCTTCAGCAGGGGGTCCCGGACCCTTAGGGTGTCCTCAGAGTTACTACAGGTGGGCCACAAAATGTTTGTGTGATAGGAACTTTGTTTTTACATTTGCTTTTTTAACCAATTGAATCCTAGCATCCCTATTCTGAGGAGAACATTAGCCTCTGCGAGGCGTTGTGAGCCTGTAGGAGAGGTTTTGTATAGAGGGGAAAAAGAGCAGACCAAGTACAGAGGTCAAGTTTACTAAGATTTGAGGGTTTCATTTGTTAAATGTCTGAAAATACATATTAACATGAATCCAACATAGACTGATGACGATGCTGCTATTAAAAAGTGTGATCTGCAACTCTCTGTGTCAGCTAAGGGGTCCCTGCATCATCTCTGTCTCACTCTCAGCTAAGGGGTCCCTGCTTCATCTCTGTCTCAGCTAAGGGGTCCCTGCTTCATCTCTGTCTCAGCTAAGGGGTCCCTGCTTCATCTCTGTGTCAGCTAAGGGGTCCTTGACCTGGAAAGGCTGAAGACCCCTGCTTTAAGCAGGGGGCGACCACTCGCTCTGGGACGTCCTCTCTCCAAAGCGGACAAGGCTTTGTTTGGTTGATAGAGAACAGGATCCAGTTTCTTAGCAGTTTGTTTTCGCCCACTTTTTATGGTTCCTCCTCATTGTCATAAAACTGTGTCTCTCTTTGTGTGCTGTTCCTATTTTCTTTTTGAGAATTGCCAGGCTGCAGTTTTTGGCTTCGTTTTGATTGTCCTGTTTTGTAGGCAACATAAACAAAGTACTCTCATCTCAGCAAGAAAAACATGCTTACATTTGTTTTAACATGGGTGTCAATGGCAGATTGTTACATCACCTTTTTCAACATTTTTCAGTATGTTCCACCACCGGGATTTCTTAGAACCAAATAGGTAAACAAATGACATGATGATCTACTGACAGAATATTTCTAGGGAATACAATATCAAGTAGAACTGCTCTCTGTCGAGGTGCCAACTTGCGTCATGTGCACAAGTAGGCCATGTATGGTGATTACTTGTGCAAGTAATCATATCATACTAGATACTAGATACTTAATGCCCTCTCCACCGGTTTTATAGTACCAGTAAAACGCCCTAAGGGCGAGGGGCGAGTGCAAATGGGCGCTTTGGCATGTGTACTGCGGGTCGAGTCATCACTGTGATGTCAAAACAGGCCAGCTACAGAATATAGATAGATAGATAGATAGATAGATAGATAGATATCTATATACTGTAGCTGACCTGTTTTGACATCACAGTGATGACTCGAACCGCAGAAGTGTACATCCATATATGGAGTCTGTGAGGTCATTTGTAGAGTTATTGACCAGCAGCTCCATATATGGAGATCTAGGTGATTATCCAGTCATCTCCATGTATGGATATGCAAGGTTTGATGAGGTCAGTGTTGTGATCTTCATATATGGAGACACGGACGATGATAGTCAGCTGTCTTGATTTGCAAATTAATTCTGTCTTGGCCATATATGGAGCGTCCAAAACAAACAGGTCAGTCTTGAGGGCAAATATTGTATTGGCTTTACCCTATTACTACAATATACAATATAAGGCATGGCAAACAGTGGCAACCTGCTACCACAGGGACACCAGGGGGAATGGCTCATACTAGCTGTGGCTTTTATAGTGAGCCAAACAATCCGGGAAATATAGGAAGTTTACAGTTTAGGCATTTAGCAGACGCTTTTAATCCAAAGCGACTTAAGCAGGTAATACATCACTATAATAAGCAACATAATATCAGCAACATAATGTCAGTATATCAGCAACAATATAACAAATGCATAGGAATATCAATCTAGAAAAACAATAACATAGGTAGACCATTCACCTAGTCAGTAACAAAGATTTCTAAAGCCTAAAAAAAATGCTAACTAGTCTTCAGTCCACTGCAGAAGCTAGGCAGTGAGTCTGTAGTTCTAAGTGCGACAGGGAGTTTATTCCATAGTTTGGGGACCAGGAGGGAAATTGTCTAGGACGAGTGGAGTTTGTCCTGGGGTTTTAGCGAGGGTTCTGTCAGCATCCCTGTGTTGGCTAATCTGAGCAAACAGGTGGGGTTGTAGGGGTTGATCAGGTTTTGGAGGTATGGAGGAGCCGTACCTTTGGCTGCTTTGAAGGTCAGCATCAGTCTTTTGTATTCAGTGCGGGCCGCAACCGGGAGCCAGTGGAGGGAGCGGAGAAGGGGGGAGACGTGAGAATTTTGGCTGGTTGAAGACCAGTCGTGCCGCAGCATTTTGGATCAGTAGGAGAGGTTTAAGTGCACATGCCGGGAGGCCAGTGAGGAGAGAGTTACAATAGTCAAGTTTTGATATGACTGATGTCTGGATGAGGAGCTGGGCTGACTCCTGGGTGAGGAAAGGTCTGATTCTACGGATGTTATAGAGTGTGAACCTACAGGACCGGGTGACTGATGCAATGTGTGCCTTGAATGATAGCTGGCTGTCCAGGACCACACCAAGGTTTCTAGCAGTTGGAACCGAAGTCACCAATGCATTATCTATGGAAATAGTGAGATCTTGCATGGGGCAAGACTTAGCTGGGAAAAGGAGAAGCTCCGTCTTGTCCGGGTTCAGCTTGAGGTTGTGGGCTGACATCCACTGTGTGATGTCGGCCAAACATGTGGCAATGTGTTCTTCCACCTGGGTGGCAGAAAGGGGGAAGGGCAAAAACAGTTGAGTGTCATCAGCAACAGTGTGAGCGTGCGTGTTCAGACATACATTAACAACTTCAGACCTATACTGTAATTTTTTTTAATTGAAATGACACATTCTGCATAATGAGTACTTTTACTTTTTGTACTTTAAGTACATTTTGATACCAATACTTTTATGATTTTACATTATGTTTACATATTTGTAGTATTTCTACATTGCAGTATTTATACTTTTACTTGAGTACAAAGTGTGAGTACTTTTTCCAACACTGTGTGTGTGTGTGTGTGTGTGTGTGTGTGTGTGTGTGTGTGTGTGTGTGTGTGTGTGTGTGTGTGTGTGCGATTCCTCCTACCGTCCGTCTGTCCGTTGCTGTATTCCAATAGAATACCAGAAGACTCGGGCGTCTATCCGGCAGAGCGGTAGAATGGTCTCTGCCTCGTATTCCTAAATGTAACTGTGGTAAACTATGTCTAAAAGGTTAAACCTAACCCTACAGTATTTTAACCTCAGTAAAGCTATGCTTAACCCTAAAGTTATAGGCTATCTAACTTCTTCCTCGGTAAAACAAATACAAGAATACTAGAAACGTTCCACCATGCGGTCAGCGTGAGACAAAAATAAATAAAATGAGGGCGAGATGGTTTGTTGGCTTGACTTTTCAAGTCGACAGTACTCATCATAAGTCATGTTTGTTTTTGTTTTTTATCTCCATTTAGCTCAACCAAGAATACATAATCTACCATGAGTATAAAACAGCTCCTCAAGAAGAACCTGGAGGACATGGACAGCACAAAGCTCTAAAGAAAGAAAAGGAAGCCACCATCTAATAACCAACTATGGCTCACAGGCCCCCGCCCCCTCTCCAGGCTGCCATGCATGTGGAGGAGCTGCATTTCCATCTAGGTAGGGCCACACAGAATGAGCAGTGTTTAAAATTGCTATTTACAACTCTGTTTCCTATTTGGAGTGTTATATTCTTCAAAAAGGTGGGCTACTCTTTTCACTGCTTCCGCATATGACATTCTTCCCGTCGCTTCTTTTCATACTCTGTTTACTTCACCTCCTGCACGTTTCTTGGACATTGTGCTGCCCCCGCATGTTAGCCACTACAGTGCACACATCGAGCTTTTTCTTTCCCTTTACACTTCTCCTCCCTGCAGTTGTCCTTCCCACATCTTCTTTTTCCCCCACAAACATCTGCCACATGTCCTAGCCCCATATAGAACCTCACCTGTCGCTGCATACTGTTGTGCTCCGAGATGAGGTCCTACCAAGGTATCCCAGGGCTGGTGTGGAACGCCTCCATGGTGAGGTAGAAAACACTTTTCCCGAAATTGTATCCAAAAAATAAAGGTAGTTCCACACTCCCAGACTATGGTTTCCTATCCCAGGGTACATAAAACATGCACCACGGCATGAAATAACCGCTTAAATCGTTCGTTTTTTAATGTTTTCCCATTAAACCAGAACTACCCGGTGGCAGTTGCCAGTACTGTCGTCTCGTGTAGCCAGGGAGCATTTGCAAATCGCGTTAGGCAACATTCTGGCCACGCAAGACTACGCCGGGGCTTTTCCGAATTTAATTAGGCTAAATAAGTGGTGCATGTTTTATGTAGCCTGGCCTGGGATAGGAAACCACATTCTGGGAGCGTGGAACTACCTTTACTTTTTGGATACAATTTCGGGAAAAGTGTTTCACCTCACCGTGGAGGCGTTCCACACCAGCCCTGGGATACCTTGGTAGGAGCACAACAGTATGCAGTGACGGGTGAGGTTCTATATGGGGCTACCACATGTCCATACTCTTGGCATCTGAAACATATCGCAGTGGTGCTCTCTCAAACGGCCGGACCCTGTAAACACACAATCCTAGTATACCCTCTCCATTCCCTTTAAATGTCAGACATACTGACTTTGTTTCTGTCTCTAAACCGCATTAGTCTTGTGGCTTCGCATACTCCATTCGTTTTGAAAAAATAGGTCCTCCCTCATTGACAACGGCACCCCACTGATAACCAACCTTATCATCTCTCCTCTTCCTCCAAGTTGAAAGCAGCTCACTGGGCATTTTATCTGGGTTGCTTTCTTCACTTGTTCTTCGTCCTTGCACTGGGTTAAAGTTATACCATGTAACTTTTTTTATAAAACAAATCTTAAAATTGTCCTAACTGTTAAATCACTAAAGTTTTAGAACCCCCACTCCGTTATTTTCAGCTTCTGAAGCCTTCTCTTTATATGTTTTCTACTTAGCCGTGACAGGGGCGGGATTTCCCGGCAAAATTACGTCATCACACTACCGGCCAATCACAGCGAGGGTTATACACTGCCGGCCAATCACAGCGCATCTTGAAGTGGGGTCGCCATATTTGTAGTCGCCCGTGTGTCTCTATACTCAAAAGGTAATCTCGCCTACCAGGCAGGGTGAAGGAGTCTGTTTCTCCGGAATGCCTGAACGCACAGGAACCAGGGACCCCTCTAAAGATAGCTCTCGGCGAGGTGGAGGCAGACACTTCCCATGGGTTACTGAAGACTCAGTCTGTCTCCACTGTCATCCCCACTACTACCCCATACTTCTCTTTAGCATTTTCATCTACATATCCACTTAATTCACTCTTCCTTCTGTTTTCAGACACCGCCTCAAAGCTAACAGCTGGCTTTGTGGGGTATTGGGAAGCATTTAGTTTGGTCAAAGACCCAGCTAACTTTCCCTAACTATAAACCGAACAGGAAGTCAGACATTTTGAATTTAAAGTGGTGTATTGTCACATTTTTTATTATTATTTTTTTTTTTAAGATTTGTTTTGGGGCTTTTTATGCCTTTATTTGATAGGACAGTAGACTGACAGGAAATGGGGAGAGAGATGGGGAATGACATGGCAAAAGTCGTCCGGATCGGGAATCGAACCAGCGACAGCGATGTGGTATGCGCCTTGACCACTAGGCCAGCGGGCGCCCCGTATTGTCACATTTTATGCCATTTTAACGGGTCATACTTTAACAAACTCCTCCCAGGAGGATAATCGCTCAGCATACACAAGACACCTTAACGATGAAAAGTTATCAAAACCGTTTTCGTAAAACGGCGTGACCGTGGCGAAGCGTCAAACTTTCTAAGACAAACAGGAAGTATCCCCTCTTCTGATTTGTTGATGCTTGATAATTCTCTTGTTTTGCTATAACTAATCAACCATTTGTCGTACAAACTTGTGGGTGGTGTCATTTTACTTAATTGGTGTAACTTAGTTCCGCCCCCTCTTCTGATTGTTCAATACTTGATAGACCTTTCTGTTTTAGGTACAGACCCACTCTCTTCACAAGATATCCATAATTACATATATACAATATTTTTTCAACGTACCATCTTGGACATATTATTTATTGAAGTATGTTATCCTCTGTTTTGTGTAAAGACAAAACAGCTTTCTTCATCAAGAATCGGAAGGCTTTGGTCAGAAACGTCAAGAACGTGGATTCCATCGTTGATGACCTGATAAGCTCGGGGTTCCCTACCGCCAAAGTCACTGCTGAGACCACAGACCCAGCCCGCATGAGGGGGATCCTGGACAGTGTGAGCAGCAAGGCATTAGCAGAAACCCTGTTCAATGCCCTACTCGAGCATCAACCTGATGTCATGATGGAATTACTGCCAGGTAAAAAAAGAAAAAGGGTTGGGGGGGGGGGGGGGGGGGGGGGGGGGATCCAAACTTAATGGGTGTCCATTTTACGTGTTTTTTGATGGAGGGTTTCAAAAAAGAAGACTTTAACCTATATCAAAAAGATTAAAAGATAAAACATACATTCAGTGCAAAACTGACCCCATCACAGGTCTCTCCCCTTCTCTTTCTCTCACCGTTTCCAGTCTGTCTCTACTGAAAACTAGATGAATTTCCCAATACACATGTGCTGTGTCCACAGGAGGCAGAGACGTAGAATCTAACGTACAACCAGACCACAATGAACCAGGAGAAACAAAATGGTAAGACCCAGAATCCTGTGTTGGAACAGAACAGTTGGATGTACTGTAGAAAGGTGCAATTATGTGAAATTGCACGTGTGGTTGTGTGGAATCTGCAGAGAAATTCCATCTTACCATTTATATTAAATATTGGGAGGTCACGTGAAGCATGACCAATCCTGTCTGATTGGACATTATATTGGCCAATCAGAAAAGGGACAGAAAACATCCATTGAACTCAATGGACTAGAAGTTTACTCTAGGTGAAATAAAAGTTTACAGAAAGAAATGGACAAGAACAATAGTCTGGTTGCCCATAGCAACCACAATAACTAGATAACTAGGTCCTGCTCGCGGCACAGGTCCCCGCCAGGTCAGGTAGGTTATCATGGGCCAGCAATGTTCAGAAAACTTAAGATGACATTCTTCAGGATGGAATATGAATAGAGATTATGGCCCTCATTTATCAATGGAGTGTAAAAAGCAGTGTATTTCTCTCCCTAAATTTTGCGTTGAAGTGGCATTCATGAAATCGTCCTACCTGGCCAACACTGGCTTACATATGATTCCAGCGTTGCCGGCTGAATTTAAATAACACACCCTTGAATATTAAAGAAACGCCCCGATTTTGCGACCATATAAAACGGAATACGTCATAGCAACGTAAGGAAAGCCAATAGGAAATTGTTTACCTCACGCCTCACTCCCTTTTGTGTCAGTGTTATGGTCCGCGTGTGGCGTCCCACAGACTGGCACACACAGCATAAACTGGCACACACACATAAACCCGAGCACTTTGACATGGGATTACCCTTTATTTTGTAAAGTTGGCTAGCAGCCTACTGTACATGAATACACCACACCAGCAGTCACATCGTCATGAATGGAATTACTTTTGGGTATTAATTTAACCCAATGAGTGCTGTGTTCGCTGGGCTGGGCACAGCCAGGTTTGGAGGGGGTAATTTGGAGACCTCACGATCCACACAAATATTACAGCCACGCCGATCCTGACTCCCGAAAATGCTCTTGCATAAGCGCTCATTTAGCCTAATATGGGAGCGTTAACCTCATACAGAGCCAGATTTCAATATGAATCTGCGCTTATAACGCCAGGAAATAGCTATATTGAATCCCCAAAATCACATTACATTACCAGGTGCACGTTGAAAAACCATACCACAAGATGACCACTAGAGAGAGCCATAGCCCATAGACTTTGCATGGTCCCTGTTAAGTCAGATTAAAAACGAGGTTCAGGACATACAAGGATGGTACGATGACATGCTCTCCATTGACATTCAATGGACAGGCCGCGGGCCGCCATTTGAGCTCAATACTGTTCAATTCGTGCTTGATCGTCTCAAACCACCATTGGTATGGGCACCGGAACTTATATAGATGCCACACAGAAAGTTTCCGAATCAAAATCCGACCTAGTGAAGCTATGTGAGGGTCGGATGGTTTGCATTGAGCCTAGCGGCTAACAGAGGCCTATGTAAACAGGAAGCTATGGCTTAAAGGTGACGTCATAATCGTATCCTTTTTTTTTCACGGTTTTCGTCTGTATACTAGCCGAAGGTAAGCTAACCGTTCCGCTCCGTCTATCAACCCAAATTAAAAGCTTAAACAATGCTTTTATATGAAAGTCGCTCTTAGTCGCTCGGCACTAAACGCCATCATTAGTTAGTCGCTCTGAAAGTCGCTCGGCGCTAAGTGAGTTAATATATCCTTGTTCTGAGCTGGCGACTGTTAAAGCACTTGTTTTGGGTTTCTTCCATATCGCTATAGATTTTAATAGCTTGATAGATTTTAATTGCTTGTTATTGTAACTTGGACATAAAATGGGTGTGCATGTAAAATGTTATTATATATTAGGGTGTTAGATATCAGGGTTCTTGCGGGTTCTTGCTTGTTATTTGAAAAAAATGTGGATCTGCACCACGTTTATAAGTGAGGGCCAATGTGTACCGAATCTACCGATTCATGTGATGTTTGGACAAAATCGGCAAGAGTATTGTAATATGAAAAGATGTGGTTAGCAAAAATTGGCCTCCTGGTCTTCACCAGGTCAGGAAGGTTATTCTGGCCTTCTGGTGGCGTTATAATAGGCCAGTGTGAAAATGGTGCCAGGTCTTCTTCTGCCTTTCACGGCCGCTGGATGCATGATTTTGTTCCAAAATATTGTTTTGCAATAATCGACCTGATGGTGGCGCTATAACAGGCCAATGTGAAAAGGGTGGCATTTGATCCTTGACCTAGTGGGAATGTGGGTGCAAAGTTTCACGGCCTGCGATGTGCATGACATTTTGCACGCCCATTCCCTTCTCACATGGCCTGTTATAGCGCCACCAGCGGGTGAACTTTTGCATAACACATTTTTAGCGTGAAAGGCCCAATACCACGTTGCACCCTTTTCACATTGGCCTATTATAGCGCCACCAGGAGGCCAAAAAAACTGACCTGCCGGAGACCTGTTCTCGGAGAACCACTGCTTCTGTTTTTCTTTGATTTCTTTTCCCACTTTTCTTGCTTTTCCTGCTTTTTTCCTTTCTTAGTTTTCCTGGCTTGGCCACTTTATCACTTTATATTTTTATTTAATTGTCCATACCATTAAGTTCATGTAATAACACTGCTTGTCTGCATTGTAGTTCAATTACCATTTTACGTCAGTATCGTCAAAGAGAGCACTGCTTGCGATCTTGTCATTTTGTACTTTTATAGCCATTGCTTTTTGGCTTGAAGCGAGCCCACAATTGTTTCGAAGCACAATATTTTCTAGTTTTTGGACAAAATGTGTAGGAGTACTGTAAAAAGATGTCTCTGACAAAAACAGAAAAAAAGCCCATGTGAAACATTTGGGGCAGAGCTTTTGAATTGGCCTCTAGGGAGAGCGTGCACAGTGTGTGCAACGCCGCTGGAGATTGAGCCGGTAACGGATGGATAGACGGACGGACTACGTACGCACGGATAGACAGGGGCGAAAACATACCAGTACAAAAATGCAGGGTAGAGGTTTTTCCTTGGTCTCTAGGGGGAGTGGGCTTGCAAAGTTTCACGCTGATCAGTATTTTTTAATAGTCCATCCTGGCTGATTCACCTCTATAATGACTGAATTACGAACATTGCTGGCACACAATAACATACCTGACCTGTGCTGTGTGCTCAAAGGAGCACTTTGACTAGTTTTATGGTAGCTTTTGGTAGATCATAATATTATCATGTGAGAGGGTGTGCATTATCGCGGTTATTTGGCCCGACAGTCTTGCTGCAGGAACGAGCCGCAGGTGAGTTCCGTAGGCAGGACTGAAGGGACAAATAACCGTGATAAGGCAGACCCTCGAGTGTAATATTGCGATTATAAAATTGTTCCCCTTATGTCAACTTCATTTCATTGTAATTAAGATATACGATAGGAATTTGTAATTTTTTAATGCCTCATTTAGATACTATGTCCCTGAACGTCACATGAAAACCGCTAGCCTAGCCGCCTAGTATGGTGTGGGGAGAGAGGCGCGCTTGCTCTCTTTCGTGAACAAACAGCTGATTTCTTTATTTGATGAGACCGTGCAGTAGTGCTCATTACCTGCACGGTTGGAGAGCCTGTTTTCCATTGAGAGCCTGACTACCTGTTGTATAATAAACTGTGTGTGCCTCATGCATTACTGTACATCATGTGTTAATCCGTCCTGTCCATCTTGCTGTCGGGGAGCAGTGTCAGATCCATGAAAGGATGGGGTCTGGTCTGTGCCATCGTGGGGTTC
Source organism: Nannobrachium achirus (assembly GCF_963921795.1). Taxonomy (NCBI): domain Eukaryota; kingdom Metazoa; phylum Chordata; class Actinopteri; order Myctophiformes; family Myctophidae; genus Nannobrachium; species Nannobrachium achirus. Next base: position 1,869,551 of record NC_137819.1, on the reverse strand, counting down.
ATCCTGTTGCTAGTCGGACCCGACGACGGAGGCTTCAACCACGACCCTGCGTTAAGTATGAATTAATTAACTTGTTATCGAATCTAGTAGGCCTATATATATATGTGTGTGTGTGTGTGTGTGTGTGTGTGTGTGTGTGTGTGTGTGTGTGTGTGTGTGTGTGTGTGTGTGTGTGCGTGCGTGCGTGTGCACACAGCCTTTTTTATATATTTTTATATTTTTTGAAGGCACAAAGGCCAAGTGCCAGGGCAAGAAGGCCATCAATTAAAACAATGATTTTAAGTCCATGCCACAGTCATAATTAATTTAGCTTAAAGGAAAATTCCAGAATAAAACATATTCCCACTTAATCAGCCTTTTATCACGTATGTACATACCTGGTATGATGGATTTCTGTCATAGTGGTCGATTTTCCTTACAACACAGGACTCCTCTAGATCTCCCCACAGCCAAAACGGTGGTCAATTGAGGTCCTCCAAGACGTTGTAGCCCGCAGCTAATCCCCTAACAGCATTCCACATCCTGAAATGGCGTTGTTTACATCCAGACAGGAAGGAAGTCTCCTTTTGTCTCGCGAGATTGACGGGTACTAGACTTTTAGTTTAACTTATTTACATGAATGTATATTTTTTTATTATTATAATACAGCCTGTAGGCCTATATACACAACAAGGCATCGTGGTATACATTTAAAAAAATATAAAGTAAAAGAATATAATCTAGTTAGTATGTTGATTGGTAGAATCTAGTAAAAAGAATGACAAGAAAAATAAAAAGACACTTTTCTGTGGTCATGAGGTAATTTTTACCTAAAGTTTATTTGGTGAGGCATTGCAGAATGTCTTGAGGAAAATACGATTATTTTGTGTTTATATTGTAGCCTACATTGTTTACAAATAACAATACATGTCAAAGTTATTTTGTAAGTAATTCCATGAATAAATAATAAATAAAATCAAAGAAATGTATTGAGGAAAATAAAAATAAATAAGGTAATAGAATTACCTTATGACCACAGGAAGTCCGTTATTATGCTTTGTTGTGAATCCTTCTCAGTCATATTACTAGATTCTAGCGATCAACAGACTAACTAGATTATATTCTTCTGCTTTCTTATTTTTTATTTATATATACCACGATGCCTTGTTGTGTACTGGCTGTAATAACTCCAGGAGAAAGCTTTCATTTGCGCTAAAGAAAAAGCTAAAAGGGACGCGGTAATCACGCGAGACGCGAGACTTCATTCTTCTTCTCTGAGTGCTAGTATTGGGAATGTAAACAACGGCCATTTCCCTCCGACGAGAAAAGCTGCGATAAAACAGTGGATTACTGGCTCTCTTGGAACTATAAATAGAAGATTTATGAAGAAAAAAGTAACTTTGCAGCGGTGAAAATTAGCGCTTTTGGGGGACCTCAATTGACCACCGTTTTGGCTGTGGGGAGAGATCTAGAGGAGTCCTGTGTTGTAAGGAAAATCGACCACTATGACAGAAGTCCATCATACCAGGTATGTTACGTGATAAAAGGCTGATTAAGGATTAATATGTTTTATTCTGGAATTTTCCTTTAAATGTTAAGGTTTAATGTAATGCCTTTCAATTAAATAAATTTCAAGAAGCTGTTTATTTCTGGTTTTGCCATGTGCAGTGGTGTAAAGTAACTAATTACATTTACTTAAAGGGGGCGTGACACGGCCAAAACAGCTAATTAAGGCTATCAAATCAGCCAATTTTTTAATGATGTCATGTACCCCCATGTTAAATGACCCAATCAAATTAATTTATTGTAGTTACTGTACTGAAAGTAGTACAGTAACTGAAATACATTAATTTGATTGGGCTAATATGGGGGGAGGGGCGGAATCGATTATCCATATCATTATCTTTTGAAACTACCCCAAAAAAAGCTGTCCGAGGTGTGTTTCCGACTTTCTAAACCAACTTTAAAACTATCAGTTCTATGGGTAAAAAATATATAGCATTCGCTATAAAATCAATGGTTAGACCGATAAAAAAGTACATGTCTTCTTCAAAAAAGGTGTCAAAAAAGGTGTACGAGGGTCAACACGCTTCTCCCCGTCTATGAGACGGTTTTGTCGGCCATACCCTGCTGTCTCTTGCCCTAACCTGACTGGAGCACCAGACCGACCGGAGCAAGCCATGTCCTGCTCCGGTCTGTGCGCTGTGCTCACCGGAGCACAGCGGCCGGACTGAGGTCCGTGCGTGGCTCATATCATACACTCTGTGTGTGTGTAGCCTGTGTGTGTGTGTGTGTGTGTGTGTGCTTTCGCGCGCGCGTGTGTGTACACACACAATAGCTCTCGCAAATAGCCGTGCGGTGCAGCGTTAGCCGGGCTACACGCTAACAACAAACCATCATGTGCGCGGCACCGCACGACGGACGAAGTATACATTGCGCGGCACCGCACGACGGACGAAGTATACATCACTACTAACTGATACGGCCCGCCTCCTTTTCAGACTGTTTGAAGAAACACCACGTGACCTACTGTATCATAATGTAAAATTTTGGCCGGTGTCGCCACTCCTTTAAAGCTATACTGTGTAAGTTGCTCAACTAGTGGTCAGTAGCGTTATAGCAAACCGCGGTCGCGTCTGCTTTTTTCGGCCGTTTTTCGCCGCGGACCGGGCCTTCAGACCCCCGCGTCCGCCTCGCCCGCCTCGCCAAGTCGCCACGCATCCGTAGTGTCACTCATGGCTCAGAAAGGAACATGGAGCACACAGCTGATGGAACTCAACAGAGAGAGATTCAGGTGAAACTTTGACATTTAGAATTGTAATTAATTAGAACTACTTTATATTTTATGTTGGTTTCTGTGGGGGTTTTAGCTGGGAATCCATTGTTTTCACCTCTGCCTCAGTTGATTGGCTCTTATCACCACTTGACACTCCCTCTACTATGCATTTCAGAATGCTTTTAAGGGGAGACAGTGGACAGACACAATCACTCATGGCTCAGAAAGGAACATGGAGCACACAGCTGATGGAACTCAACAGAGAGAGATCGACACTTTAGAACTTGTATTTAATTAGAACTACTTTATATTTTATGTTGGTTTCTGTGGGGGTTTTAGCTGGGAATCCATTGTTTTCACCTCTGCCTCAGTTGATTGGCTCTTCTCACCACTTGACACTCCCCCTACTATGCATGTCAGAATGCTTTTAAGGGGAGACAGTGGACAGACACAATCACTCATGGCTCAGAAAGGAACATGGAGCACACAGCTGATGGAACTCAACAGAGAGAGATTCAGGTGAAACTTCGACACTTTAGAACTTGTATTTAATTAGAACCATTCAGTGAGTTAAAACATCAGCATGTGGACCATTCAGATCCGGCAATCTGAGCTATCAGTCGGGGCGGGTGGGGCTCTTAGCCATGGTAGGCAACCCACCTAGGAGAAGGTCACTCTGAGCAATCCTTGGCGACTTCAACGCCAGGATTGGACAGGAGGATGCACCATTCCCATACCATGAGTCTACCAACCGCAACGGCACATACCTCACAGCCCTTCTCATGGAACACCAGCTCCTGGCAGCGAACACCATGTTCCGGAAGAGAACAGGGAAGAGATGGACTTTCCGAGACCGAGCCTCACGGCCTGGGGAGCAACCTAGGCTATATCAGTTGGACTATATCCTAGTGAGGCAAAAGTGGAGGAATTCCATCCTGAACGCTGAGCCATACAGCACGTTCAGCTCTGTAGACTCTGATCACCGTGTGGTCTCCATGAGGGTGCGACTGAGCCTCAGGGTCCCCAAGCCAAGCCCCAAGATTCGGCATGACTGGAAGGCATTCACGACCAATCCGGGCCTTCAAACCAGGTACACGGAGGAAGTCAGGAAGCGCTTTCGGCAGCTTGATAGGGGAGAGGAGCCCAGCCGTGAATATGGGAGATTCATCACAGCGAATGAGGAGGCGACCAGACTGTGCGTACCAGTGTTGAACAGAGTAAGAGCACCACCATGGTCCAGACATCCGAAGGTTGTAGCAGCACGAGGCAGGATGGAGGAAGCACGACTCAACTTTGAGCGTGAACCAACAGAGGAGGGTCGCGAGACACTGAACGAAGCCAAACAGTCTCTCTTCAGCACCTACAACACCATCAAAGGGGAGGAAGTGATGGAAAGTGTGCGAAGAGTGCAGGCAGCGCAAGGTGAAAGGCAATACGGGGAGGCCTGGAAGGTAATAAATGAGATGACAGGGCGGAAGAGGGCCAAGGAGGGCCAGGTTGAGGGACACAGCCCAGAGGAGAGAGTGGCAACATGGTTCGACCACTTCCAAAGGCTCCTGGGAACATCAGTGGAAGAGGGAGTGGAGGAAAATATACCAACAGTCCTCCAGGGCCTGAACATCAACGATGGACCCTTCACAATCAGCGAGCTCGCCAGGGCAAAATCCACCCTGAGAGAGGGAAAAAGCGCTGGGCCGGATGGCATACCTCCAGAGGTCTTGAAGAACTGCGACCTAGACAACCTCATCCTAGACTTTTGCAACAATGCTCTACAGCACAACAAGCAACCTGAAATATGGTCTCTGTCTAACATCATCCCGGTGCCTAAAGCTGGGGACCTCTCAAAGCCAGACAACTACAGAGGCATCAGCCTGACATGTATCACTGCTAAGGTCTTCAACCGAATGATACTGAACAGGATACGGGATGCCATCGACCCTCACCTGAGAGAGAACCAAAATGGTTTTCGAGAGGAGAGAACAACCGTAGCACAGATCCTGGCATTAAGGAGATTAATAGAGGAGGTGAAAAAGGACAACCTAGCAGCTGTACTGTGCTTCATTGACTTCAAAAAGGCTTTTGATTCTATCCACAGAAGCAAGATGGTGAAGATCCTTGAGGCCTACAATGTCCCTCCCAACATTCTCCGGGCTATCGAGACCATGTACGCAAGAACAAGGGCCAAAGTGGTGACCCCAGATGGCAGCAGTGAGGTGTTTGACATCCGAGCTGGTGTAATGCAAGGAGACACCCTAGCCCCCTACCTCTTCATCATAGTTCTAGATTATGCGCTCAGGAAAGCCATAGGTGGACGAGAACAAGAGCTTGGCTTCACGCTAACACCAAGGAGGTCAAAGCGGCATCCCGCAGTAGTTCTGACAGACCTGGACTATGCGGACGACATCAGCCTGCTCTCCGACAGCATGGAACAAGCACAAGAACTCCTGAACAGGGTGGAGATAGAGTGTGCCAAAGTTGGTCTCAGGCTAAATGCTAAGAAAACTGAGGTTATCACCTATAACCTACCTGATCACTCACCTCTGACAACAACAGAAGGAGCTGTGTTGAAGGAAGTCAAGGACTTCAAGTACCTGGGCGCATGGGTCGACTCAACTAAGAAAGACCTTAAAGTAAGGAAGGCACTCGCTTGGAGGGCCCTGAACGGCATGAACAGTGTATGGAACTCTAGCCTCCCCCGCCAAATCAAACTTAGCTTCTTCTTCGCAACAGTGGAGTCTGTTCTCCTCTATGGCAGTGAATGCTGGACCCTGAAGCCAACCCTGCAGAAGTCTCTAAATGGGTGCTACACTAGAATGTTGCGTGCAGTACTCAACATCAACAGGAGTGCACATGTTACCAACAGGAGCCTGTATGAGGGTATACCAAGGGTAAGCGAGAAAATTGCCACCAGAAGAATGAGACTAGCAGGACACTGCCAAAGACACCAGGAGCTTCCAGCCAGCAAATTGGTACTGTGGGAGCCAACACATGGGCACCGGTCGCGAGGACGTCCCACAAAAACATACGTGGACGTACTCAAGGAAGACGTAGGGACACAGAACACCAATGAGCTGGCCAGATGTATGGAGAACCGAGATGACTGGAAACAACGATGGAGGGCTCGTCTGAGGACGACCTAGATATATCTGCGGACCGGCGTTGGGGAGGTTTACACGCTAGACTTCTAGACCAGTGTAAACAAAGCTGTTGAAGCAAGCTATTTCCTGAAGAGACCTCAAGATGCACTGTTATAATGGCCGGTAGTGTATCATGTGTGTATGATCTGCAATGTGATTGGCCAACGTATACACAACGTATACGGATGATGCAGATGACGTCATGTTGCCGCGAAATCCCGCCCCTGTCAAGGCTAAGTAGAAAACATATAAAGAAAAGGCTTTTGGGGCTGAAATTAACGGAGTGGGGGTTCTAAAACTTTAGCGATTTAACACATATGGTGCCAACCCCGAGTTTCCCGAGTTTGATTTTAAATAGACCGCTGTGCCAACCCCGAGTTTCCCGAGTTTGGCCTTAATTACTTAATTAGGTTAATTACACTCTCCCCCATCTTGTGACAAAGTTTGGTGCTTCTGTGATAAAAAATAAGTCAGAAATCACATATTCAACAAGTGATGTGACCAAAAACAAAGACAAATGCTTCCCATGAACCACAATATTGCTAAACAATGGCTCAAATGGCTCAAATATCAAAATTCATATCTCACTATCAGACGCTATGAGAAGAATTACATTTCAGTGCGTCAGGCTAGTCAATTCCACCTTTATTACACACGATGGCACCATTGTCAGATTAGTGGACCCCCTGCTGAAGTGAAACCAATAATGAAGCCAGGGTGTGTGGTGTTTCCCCCAGGATACACAATCTACTCGTGATCACCACCCCTCTAGTCTGCCTATCGTTACAATATTCTGCAGCAGCTTCATCATCATCACATCAAACTAGTGGGTCGCTGTAATTTCTACTTCAACACAACGTCACCTCCATCAAAGATGGCGACGCTGTGCTACAACAGCAGCAGGACTGGAATTAGTCAGTCGCAGTGACAAACAACTTATTCTTCCTCATCATCATCATCATCACAGCAAACTCTAGTCTATCACGGGCTGCTGTGAATATCCTGTTAGTGGGCCACTGTGACAAAAAAACGTGTTCTACTTCATCACAACAAAGACGGTGGCGCTAACAACAGCAGCTGGTCGCGGTGGTGCGCGGAGTCGGACTAACTCGTAATAAGTTGAGGTTGGAACCAGTCGCGAACGCAAGTCCATTCAGCTCTCAGAAGTCGCAGTCTAAAACAGCCGATCTACAAGCACACAACGCCAGCCGATCTACAAGCACACAACACCTCGCATGTGGAGGCGTTGTGAGTCCTCTGACTCTAACTTGGGCAACCACAGCGAGATCGAGAAGGCACACATCCCAGACCTCAGTGAGTTTTTATTTTATATATATATATAGACTATATATAATCGTCAGATGAATCAATGTATTTTTTATAATCTAAGTCGCTCTGGGTAGGATAAATGTGTCTGCTAAATGCCTATAACTTTTAGGCTAAAGGTGTACATTGATTTGTGCTTTTTTCCCCCTCCCATCTGGGAGGGGGAGAGAGAGAGGGCTTGAGGGCTAGAGATAAATGTGTTTTATTGTTGTGTGTGTGAGAGAAAGAAAGAAAGAAAGGGAGGGAGGAGATAGAAAGAGGGAGGGAGGGAGGAAATAGAGAGAAAATGCATTTTATTGTTGTGTGTGTGTGTGTGTGAGAGAGAGGGAGGGGAGAGAGAGAAATAGTGTGTGTGTGTGTGCGTGTGTGTGTGTGTGTGTGTGTGTGTGTGTGTGTGTGTGTGTGTGTGTGTGTGTCTGTGTGTGTGTGTGTGTGTGTGTGTGTGTGTGTGTGTGTGTGTGTGTGCGTGCATGCGTGTGAGACACATTGTATTGTATTGTAAATGGATTTTATTTTTCTATATTTATAGGTAGTGGTCCTGAGTGGTTCGTGGGAGCCTGCTGACTTCCCTTTGGAGAACTGAAAACTTTCCTTGGCCTGCTGTTTCTGACCGGCCTCATCTGAGTTGTGAACATGCACACGTGCACGCACGCAGCCTCTGAACTGTGAACATGCACACGTGCACGCACGCAGCCTCTGAACTGTGAACACGCACGCAGCCTCTGAACTGTGAACATGCACACGCACGCAGCGTCTGAACTGTGAACATGCACACCAGCACGCATGCAGACTCTGAACTGTGAACGTGCACACGTACAGGTGCACACATGCAGACTCAGAACATGCACGCGCGCACACACACAATGTGAGAAACAATGTGAACAAGCCAGAGAAACACTGAACTAGCAAGAATACACTTGATTGAAAACGGTAAAGAAACAAAATAAAAAACACTTATTTGTATTATTCTTTTGTATTTCTTTGAAGGAAAAATACTGTAAATACAATATTGAAGTCATTGAAGTCAAAGCTAAAAAGATCAAGTGAGTTTTCAGCCTGATACAGTATCATTCACTAAAAGCTGTTTTTCTCAAAACAAGGTCTAAAAAGGGGTCATTTTTAGCCGATTTTTTGTTTTTGTCTGGCCTATAAATACAGAAGCGAACATCCTAGAAACATGGTTCTTGGACCGGATGAAACTAGAGAATCTCCTCTTTCATTCCATGTGCTGTGTGATTTTGTCATGATGAAACTGAATGCTGAGGCTGTCTTCGAAGTTGGTCAAAAACATGGCAAAAGCACAGTACAGACAGAAATAAGCCATGGCAACAGATGTGTTAATAGTTAGGACAATTTTAAGATACTAGAAAGTCGGCGACCTGGCCAACTCGGAACAATGTAAATAGGGAATGAATGCCCCGCCCTTTAGGACCCGTTTTGACCATCTGTCTGCCTGTGTCCATTTATGCCCATATATGGAGATATCTGTATCTGTCTGTCTGTCTGTCGGCGTCCATTTTATGTCCATATATGGAGATCACTGCAGTTATAGTTCTGGGTCCATTTTATGCCCAGATATGGAGATATCTGTCTATCTGCGTCCATTTTATGCCCATATATGGAGTATCTGTCTGTGCCTCCAACTGTGTTGCAGACACAGTGCCGGTTCCCCCTTTAATGCAAACCTCACACTTGTTGTCATAGGACCCGTTTTGAACATCTGTTTACCTGTGTCCATTTATGCCCATATATGGAGATATCTGTATCTGTCTGTCTGCGTCCATTTTATGCCCATATATGGAGATCTTTGACCATCTGTTTGCCTCTGTCCATTTATGTCCATATATGGAGATATCTGTATCTGTCTGTCTGCAATCCATTTTATGCCCATATATGGGGGCATTCATTTTATGCCCATATATGGAGAACGCGCATGCCCGTGGGACGAACGGTTCTCGAGATACGCGGATTACATACATACATACACACTCACAGAGATTTTTTGTTGACTCATGTGGCGTACGTGATGTCAGAGCCTTTTATGAAGTGATGTCACAATGAGTCAGAGCTTTCGCCGATTTCCTCCGGAACAGCCTGATGTCAACAATCAACCCCGCATAAGGAGATTCCGAACGTTTCGCGCCGGTTCGGGAAAACCGCGCGGCACTGCACTCCGTGCCGCGGCGGGGAACGCGCGTGCCGAATCTGAAGCCGGTGGGACGAACGGTTCTCGAGATACGCGGATTACAGACACACAGAGACTTCTCGCATTTATAGATAGATGTTTTATAAAAAAAGTTACATAGTATAACTTTAAGTATTGTACTTAATTGTTTATTGTAATTTTGAGTATTTCCAATTTGCTTTTACTTCTACTCCACTACATCTCAGATCCAAATATTGTACTTTTACTCCACTACAATTATTTGAAACCTTTAGTTACTAGATAGTTTGCATATATAAATCATTATATAAAACATACATGAACCACTTTAGCCCTATTTAGGCTGTTTGAAAATAGCCAAGCTTGTAGAATAAATAGCAGATCTACAAGCTCAAAATGTGTTGCATAACGACGCGTTGTGAGCTTGTTGTAGATCTGCTATTTTCAAACATTTTGTACTCTTACTTTTGGTACTTTAAATACATTTTGATACCAATCCTTTTGTACTTTTACTCAAGTACATTTTGAATTTGAGGACTTTTACTTGCAACGGGACTATTTCTACATTGCAGTATTGATACTTTTACTTAAGTAAAAAATTTGAGTACTTTTTCCATCACTGTTCATGTGCACGCACACACGCACACGAGCTCCTCCCTCCCGTTTGCGGAGTGATCGTTTCTTAACATGGAATAGCCTACTTGGAATAATGTACTTTCTGACAGCTCAGCCTCTTGGGGAAAGAATAGCTTTTGGTTCCCTTAGCGCTGCATTTCGGTTGTTGTCCTGAGCTCAGCAGAGCTCAGTTTGAAGGCATTCGTTTGCACATCGGGATTTATTCAACAGGCTGTGTTAGATTTAACTCCCGTTTAGCCCGGTGATGGTTTTGTGTTGTATAAACACTGTGTCGCGACTCGTGGGATGCGGCTACAAGCATATAGTCGAATCTACTACTGGTCATGTGAGCAGCTCAACCAACCACGGACTGCTGCCTGTTACCGTAATGACTGGAAAATCGCGCAGAGGAAAAAAATAATGGACTGTGGGTGCTGGGGCACCACGGCCACTGTGGCCGTTTGGGCATGTCATTTTTCGAGGGGCACACGGCCAAAGAGAGGGGCAACGACGGCCATGGCCGCCGAGGCTGCCGTGAAATTCCTGCCTTGCCCGACTCTAACCCTCACCCTAACCCTAACCTCCATGGAGTGAGTCGCTAACCCTCCGGTCGAAATGATGGTCGTTCGAAAGAGCGCGATTTTCCCGTAGCAGTGTAGTCTATACAGTGTGTGCGTTGTTGCTCGCTAGCGAGCCTGGCTCTTTGTGCTGCGTTGCTCTCGGCCATTGAGCTCAGCACTTTGGTTGACTGGTAACGTACGCGCCTTGTTATAATGCGGCCTGGGTTCGCCTGCCGACCGGATCACGCTACATTGGTGGCAGCGGTCTTACAGCAGAATGGGCAGTCGCGAGCAGGGGTCAACAGCCCATTACTTCAAGTCAAGTCAAGTTTATTATGTCCCAAACTGGGCAATTCATGTTACAGCCTGAATTGTCCTCAATAATAAAAGCTCTCAAACCACAGTGAAACATACACGGAACACATGGACATAGACATAGACATGATCACAAGATCCAGAAAACAATACGTATAAGTGTTACAAGTAACCCAACCATGAGAATGAACAGCTACCTCCTCCTGCTTCCGTTATTGATAGCATGGATAGAGGTAGGGACAAATGAAAATGTGTACCTATTATTTTTAACTACAGGGGCCTCCAACCATTGACCGGAAGGTAATAGCTCATATAAAGATTTAAGAGGATGCGAGCTGTCCGCTCTAATAGACGATGCCTTCCTAAGCACCTGCTCGTCATAGCTCATCGTCATATAAGACTCAGACAGCTGAATTTCCGCCCCACAATCTAGCACACCTAACAACCCCATTGACACCAAGATTTCCATACCAGCAAATGATTGAAAAATAAATGAAAGACTCTATAAAAGCCCTGTAGAACAGAATCATCAAGGACTTATCCACCTGAAATTTAGCTAGCTTCCTTAAACAGAAGAGGCGCTGTTGAGTCAAATTTCAAACGATTGCCGATAATGGTGCCGAGATATAAGTCGTTACAATTCCACTATCTGACCATTTATGACAGTACTATGACGTTATCTTTGTGCCATAATTAATTTGTATTCGTACTTTTCCTTTTTTTTACTCTTTTCCTTTTTTTTTACCAAAAAAATTACACGTAAACAAATTAATTAAAAAAAATATATACGTAAAAAAAAAAGTACGAATGTTTTTTTGGAAGCTGCAGTGATTATTATGCCAAAACTAAAAAGGCAAGCCAAAATACGAATATTTTCTTACTGTTTTACGAGTTGTTTTTTTGGTTACTTCATCACGAATGCTTTCATCATCTGCACGACTACGATTCACAGTCAGCAGTTAGGAAACTGCCAAAAATCACATGATCGGCAGAGAGCCAATGATGTGAGGCCTGTCCCACTAGCCAATCAAAAGGATCTGGAGTTGGCATGGCAACCAGCTGTTGCCATGTCTTGTAAAAGTGAGTACTCTGGGCTTTCTTATCCATAATTTTAGCTAATTCCATCACCAGTCCCTATGGAAGTCTAAATGCTCAAAAAATAATACATAAATACTACAATGAAATGAAATTAAATATATAACAAAATTATATAAATAGAAAATACATAGTTCTATAGATCTAATCATTTCTATAATTTATTATTTATTTATTTGTTTATTTAGACGGGACAATGCATATTAATGAACACTACATGAATGCAATGTAAATACACCGGAATTAGCAAGAATGCTAAATTTCATCCGTAGTCCCCACATGAAGACAAAAACAAAACAAACAAAAACAAACAAAAAAACAACAGACATAAGGAAAACCAAAACAGGTTGACGAACAAAAACACAGGAGGGGAAGAAAGAAAAGGCATAATGTGGAGGGGGGGGGGGGGGGTTGCGTGGGGGGGGGTTGAAAGGCGGGTGTATGGTTGTGTGTGTGCATGCGTGTACGTCTGGGAGTCATGTTTGTGTTAGCGTGAGTCTGTGTAGAGGCTTCCAGATAGCAGCCTAGGTCAGAATGTCTTTTCCGCTGGTGTCAGTGCGATAATTGTCTCTCCGCGATGTTTGGGCTATGAGACATCCTTGGCTGGAACAGTCCAGAAGACACAACAACAGGTGTTTGAGGGTGGGAGGGTGGGAAGCATGAGGGGGTGTGGGGGGGATAGGCTTTCTTCACAGTGTCAATGGGAACCTTGCGGGAATGGGGGGGGGGGGGGTCCAATCCGTTGAATTCAGCTTGTTTTAGAGCGAGTGAAATAGAATAGAGTATTCACTCTAATGTCCGTTTCCTGGTCCTCTGTATAGGGCAGTGAGTCTCTCCATCATTACGATCAATCTCCATGTTGTTATCTCCGTAATGCCTCAGCTCAGCGATCAGTGTTCGCATCAGTCCGGGCACACGGCCCTCTCAGTTCATTGATCGCCCCGTTCAGAGTACCCACAGCCCTACCAATTTCAATTAGCATGGCAGGCAGCTTGTTGGCTCCTTGGATTGCTGCCGTCTTGCAAATCTTCCGATAATCCAGGGCAATGCTCGTGACCAATCAGCAGAAAACCTGTTATCATCGTTCCGAAAAGATACGTTCCGAAAAGATACTTGACTCCCCCGAGCCAGTTTTCTTGATGAGAAGTAATCAAAAGCAGGAGCCAGGTAACCATATCCATTGTTAGTAGTTTGGTAATTCCGAAGACAGTGTAGAGAAAAACTCTCCTTAAAGCGGGAAGACACACGAGGGAGGGAGAGGGATAGAGAGAGATAGAGAGAGCGACCGCCTTCGTTGAGATTAATTGTATTAAATAAGAGAAGTACTCTTTGTATTGTACTTCTTTTAAATAAAGGGGCCTCGGCATCGGCCGAGGGACCCCCCGGGGACCCCCTGGAGCTCCAGGGAGCTCCGGGGACCCCCGCGGACCCCCTGGCGCCGCCGCAAAGGGGCTCCGAAGGGGCCCAAAAATAGGAGTGGCACTTTCATGGGAAATTTGGGACTTTGACCGTGCGGTCCATGGGTGACGGGACCGGGGCAAACGTGACAGCGCGGCCTGGTGGCTGCTCCCCGGTACTGCAGCGCACATAGAAACCCATAACTCGGGCTAGGAGCGACCGTTTGAGACGGGACTGGTACCCACACGTCCGGCTCGGGGCCCCGGAGCCGGCCGTGGCGGACGGTCGGACGGACGGACGGACGGACGGACGGGTGCTCGGACGGACGCTCGGACGGACGGACCAAAAAGGAAGTGCCCTTCGCCAAACAGGAAGTGCCTCTATATCTCATGAACCGTTTGTCGTACAAACGCGTGGGTGGCATCATATGACTTGATTAAGAGTCCTTGACCTTAATTGGTGATTAAGTTTCCTTCAGCTTAATTGGTTTAACTAGCCCTGCATCCTCTTCTGATAGGCTACTGCCCCTTGTGACGTGGGTAGAGCTGCGAGGGCCCGGTCATCACTGCTGAAGGACTCTTAATCAAGTCATATAACACCACCCACATGTGTATGACAAACGGTTCATGAGATATAGAGGTACTTCCTGTTTGGCAAAGGGCACTTCCTGTTTGGCGAAGGAAGCACCAATTAAGGTTAAGGACTCTTAATCAAGTCTTATGACACAACCCCCGCGTCTGTACGACAAACGGTTCATGAGATATAGAGGCACTTCCTGTTTGGCGAGGGTACTTCCTGTTTGGCGAAGGAAGCACCAATTAAGGTTAAGGACTCTTAATCATGTGATATGACGCCACCCACGCATCTGTACGACAAAAGGTGCATGAGATATAGAGGCACTTCCTGTTTGTTGAAGGGCACTTCCTGTTGCACCAATTAAGGTCAAGGACTCTTAATCATGTGATATGACGCTACACACGCGTCTGTACGACAAACGGTTCAGATATAGAGGCACTTCCTGTTTGGCGAAGGGCACTTACTGTTGCACCAATTAAGGTCAAGGACTCCTAATAAAGTAATATGAGGCCACCGACGCGTCTGTACGACAAACGGTTCTTGAGATATAGAGGCACTTCCTGTTTGGCGAAGGGCACTTCCTGTTTGGTGAAGGAAGCACCAATTAAGGTCCGTGCGTCCGTCTGAGCGTCCGTCCGTCCGTCCGTCCGCCCGTCCGCCCGTCCGTCCGTCCGTCCGTCCGTCCGTCCGTCCGTCCGAGCGTCCGTCCTTCTGAGCGTCCGTCCGTCCGTGCGTCCGCTCCCACTCACGCTCACAGCCCATCCTCACACATCAGCCTCCACTCACACATCAGCTACCACTCAAACATCAGCTCCCGCTCAGTCCCCGTCCGTGTCCGCTTGCTCCGTCCGGACACGGACTCTCCGATCAGCGGCTCTTACTGCCGAGGAGTGGAGCCGGAGCTCGTAGATCGGCTACTTTTGGGTATTTCAGCCTATTTTTTCCGGGCGGCACGGGGAAAGAATACTTGAATGTTAGTTTTCGGTGTTCAATTAAGGTTTGAAGAGGAATTCAAAGCCAAAAGCCAATCACAACATCATATTGTGTGATGTCAGTCGCAAGTGCCGGATTCCCGCGCCGAAAAGGTAGACAAGCCAAAATGGTACCGACACTGTCTGTCCAGATGACGTCATCTCCTGAAGGATCATGGGCATAATAGAGCCCAGTGTGTCAATCTTTTAATGTATGCACTAGGTCAGTATAAGAAACTCTGGGTCATTGACTTCTGTAATCAGTACAGGACAGTGGTGGTTTCTTTAGCAAAAAGGAAATCACATGAAGCATTTAAAAGTGGTCTGTAACTCTGCTATTAACCGTTACACCACCTTGAGCTCTGCCCTGACAGACATCACTTGTGGGTCCATTTGTTTACATTTGTGTACTGTCAGTAAAATGTGCAGGATTTGACTGTGCAAACACTTGTCAGGAAGGTCTTATTCCACATGATCACTGTCTGGTTATTCCCGTCTGTCTCCAAAACCAGTCTTCATCATCCTGTCGTACCCGTTATGTTGTCTTGGCATCATCGTTGGTGTGGCCTCCTGTCCCTGCTGTCTGTGTTCCGCCTGTTGTAACTCCGCCTCCAAGAAGAGATGTTCGTTGGCTGCAGGGATTCTGTTCATCATATCCGGTGAGTCTTTACATACATGTTTACACAAGTATTAATCCAACTCTGAGAGTGTACCGGGATACACTCAGATTTATGGATCAATCTCTCTGTACCTCAATTTGGAATCAATTTGGAATCATACTTACCGGTAGGCCTCTAAACAACACAACATTGTTTTTTCAGTTAAAGAAATTGGTATGCAGGGAAGAAAGAGGTTTTTGTATAAATTTGACATTTTAAAGAGAGAACACCTCCTTTTTGCCGATAATCTTAAAAAGTTAAAATAATGCTGAAATGCTAAATAATCTTGTGAATCATTCGATAATGACTGTGTAATATCAAAACAATGTTTTGATATTCCATACTTTTGGCATGTTGTAGAGCCTCTAAGAACATCTCCAATAGTGCTTTTCCTTCTGCCCACTAATGCGTAATAGGTTAAGGTGGGAGAGAGGGGGTTTAAAGTAGGAGTTAAGGTTTCAGGATTTAGGGCTGGTTAGGCTTTGTGCAACACTGCCATGGGGCTTCGGATAAAAAGCGAAGATTCCAGATGATGGTTTTAACATGTTATGGTTTTATTTCTATAACAAACAGAGAGAAAATATAATCATTTAATACAATTCAACCTACAGTAACAACAATTTCAACAATACATACAAGGTTACAGTTACTGGTTAATTTCTCTTGGTCTAGCTTCCAAGGATACTAAAGTGACTGTGCATTTCACATTACACTCCACATTTAAGGTGTACAAGTAAGGATTATACATATCACAATAACAAATGCAACCTATACAGAATCATTAATCAACTCACTCAGTGATGCATCACCAAAGGTATTCGAGGAACAGGCACTCCAGTACAGGGCTCTCAGGCAGGTGTTCTTCCACTGGCATTAAGCAAGGGATAACATCTCGCTCAGCAGTCATTATCGAGTGATAGGAGCCCGACAGGTTGATATGCCACCGATGCGAAGCGGAGGTGGCATATCAACCTGAAGGGCTCCTGTCACTCGCTTATTACCCGGCTACTAAATAAAATGAATAATTTGACTCAAAACTAAAAACAAAACAAAGTATTTCCTTGTTTACAGACGGCTGAAAGTGCGTCCCCCCGAGCGCAACACGGTCGCCTTGTTTACATGGTAGACATGTTGGACACGCCACTAAATCCACGCAGTTCAGCCTGACTGCAGCAGCTGCTCTGAGCCTTTGATTAGGCAGCTGTGAATTATAGAGCAGAGCGGTCATTATGCGCCTATAATTCACCGCTGATTTCAGCGCTCGACCAATCAGATTCAAGCATCCAAACAAGCCGGGTAATAAGGCAGGTTATACAGCCAGCAGGTAATGAGTGAAATGAAGTGGTAGCAGGCCTAGGTGAGGGGTGGGACTGATCATGATGATGGGCCAGGGGGCCAGACTCTTTTGTACAGGGGGTAATAAATATAAAACACGCACACGCACATGCACGCGCACGCGCACGCACACACACGCGCGCACGCACACGCACGCACACACACACACACACACACACACACACACACACACACACACACACACACACACACACACACACACACTGATTAATAATCATGTAATGTATACAGTAACTCATATCCCTCTTCCTTTCCCAGCCTGCTCTGCTCTGCTGGCCGTGCTCTTCTATGAACGGAGTAACATAGAGGGTTACATAAAAGTCTGGGTGGGTCTGCTCATTATCCTCTTAGCAGGTAAGGACAGAGAAACCCCTCTGGCCCACTTTGACACCACATAACTCTGCCATACTTCTCCTCGGCAGCTCTAGCAACGTCATTTAAACTTTAAAATGCACACACAACTTTGGTCTTTTTCCAGCCAATAGGGATGGGCTGTAATTGATTAAGCCCCGCCCCCTCTGTATTCCTATTGGCTGGGTTTTAAACAGCCACTACTCCAGTTCACAGCATGGTACCGTCTTGAAACTTGGTGTCTGGACTTAAACGGCCAATAGGGACTTATTACTTAAGCCCTGCCCCCTCTAAAGCCCCGCCCCTATCTTCCTATTGGCTTAGCTTTAAACAGCTATATCTCCAGTTTGCAGCATGGTACCGTCTCGAAACTCGCTGTGTGTACTTACATGGCAAATAGGAATTATCTGTAATTGCTTAAGCCCCGCCCCCTCTGCATTCCTATTGGCTGGGCTTTAAACAGCCATGTATCCACTTCCCAAAACGTTACTGGTCTCAAACTCGGTGGGTGGTCCCACAGTCCCAACGGCTAACCGCTAATGCTAATGCTAACAAATGCTAATGCTAACACATGCTAATGCTAACAAATGCTAATGCTAATGTTAACACATGCTAATGCTAATGCTAACACATGCTAATGCTAACAAATGCTAATGCTAACAAATGCCAATGCTAACAAAAATGCTAATGCTAAGAAATGCTAATGCTAATGCATGCTAATGCTAATGCTAACATATGCTAATGTTAACAAAATGCTAATGCTAACAAACGCTAATGGTAACACATGCTAATGCTAATGCTAACATATGCTAATGCTAACACAAATGCTAATGCTAACACATGCTAATGCTAACAAATGCTAATGCTAACACATGCTAATGCTAACATATGCTAATGCTAACAAACATGCTAATGCTAACAAATGCTAATGCTAACAAATGCTAATGGTAACAAATGCTAATGCTAACACATGCTAATGCTAACACATGCTAATGCTAACCAATGCTAATGATAATGCTAACAAATGCTAATGCTAATGCTAATAAAAATGTTAATGTTAAAGCTAATGATAAAAATGCTGATGTAAAAAAATTGAATAATGATGTTAATGTTAATGCAAAATGCTAATGCTAACACCAACTGCTATACAAGGATGCTAATGCTAACACCAACTGCTATACAAGGTTGCACACACTTAGTGAGCTGCAGGCACACTTAAAATTTCGTAGAAATTTTCTTTTCCACGGGTCGCATTACGACACCTTTTACTTATAGCAGAGTATTTTTATGTTGTGGTATTGCTACTTTTGCTCAAGTAAGACATTTGAGTCCTTTTTTTCCTCCACCGTCGCTGACTGCATTTGCAGGCTAGTGCAGGAGCCGAAGTCTGATATACACACAAAACACCCCCCCCCCCCCCCCCCCCCACACACACACCACCCCGACAGGCACTTGGAAATGAATGAGTTGAGGCATAACATTTTGTTTGACTCGGTTCCATAAAAGCTCACAACGCCTTGGCTTGTAGATCGTCCATTTTCACAGATATTTCCTCTTTATTTTATTATTCGACAATTTGACCGATGTTTAACCACCTTTTTTTTTCATAAAATGTCTTAAAAGTCCCAACATTCCTTGTTGGTCCCCTGAAGCATCCATGACTGACCAAACTTCTGTCGGTGGCAGGTATCCTTCACATCTGTGCCTTCACAAAGGGACGGAATGGCGTCCTGGCTGGCTTCATTGAATGCATCAGCTGCAGATGTTGTTGATCAAACAGTGCTACGTTGTGAGCATCTGCTAGGAGCATTGCATGGCAACCGGAAGGCTCACCTTAAAACACGCTCTGCCTCAGTTATTTTCCCCACCGACCTCAAGCCGACAGCTTGGTGGGCGGTTCTCATATACTTGTATTTGTTTTACTGAGGATAAGGTAAGAAATAGGTTTAGGGGTAGTTTTACTGATGTTAAGATTAGGAATAGGGTTAGGTATCATTTTACTGATGTTAAGATTAGGAATAGGGTTAGGTATCGTTTTACTGAGGTTAATGTTAGGAATTAGGTTAGATGCAACCGTTTAGGCATAGTTTACTGAGGTTACATTTAGGAATACCAGGCAGAGACCCTTTTACTGTCCCGCCTGTTTTACGCCCGAGGCGACTGTTTTGAGGCGACCTTTCATGATAGGCCTATATCCAAATTTGATGAGAATGAGTTATGTTGGAGGGACTGCAAGCAGATTGGTGATCATATACCCTTATTTTCTGGGATTGCCCTGAATTGAAAACATATTATCCTATCCTAAATATAGATTTACCATTAGACCCAACAATGTGTATTATTGTAGTGGTTCCAGAGGGGTTGGTCAATAAACATGTGGTTTACATTTTACAAGATAGAAGATAACAGCTACTCCAGATGATGTATGATGTGTTTCTAAAATATTGTTTCTAAATAGATTGTCTAAACTTCCCTATATGAGAATATACCGGTACTTCATGTGCCATGCTAATGTCTTGCTATAAGTAGTATAGCCTTGCTGAGCCATGAGGCCCATAGGGGGAGGAGCCTATCTCCTGTTTCTGTAGTGTGAGGCAGCTTGATGTACAATTAGACCTCCTGGACATGATGCTATAGTACAGGGGTCAGCAACCTTTTTGAAATCAAGTGCCATGTTTTTATTTTCTAAATAGTCATTGTCAACATGAATTTAAATGACACCCCATCAAATATTCCTTCATATTTTGATTGTCAGGACATTGTTATAATGATCATTAGACGCAGAGCAATAACCAACCTATCTCCCCGATTCCCTCCCCATGTCAGAGTACAGAATTTTAATGAATGTAGAATTATTATGTGCCGGATGGAATGTGTTGCACATTAGGTGACTTAATTAAATTGACCAAGTTTGATTTTAAGATCTACTTACTGTATGTGTATTTTGATTTTGAGTACCTGTCCTTTTTTACATCTTAAATTTCAATCCAATCCTTGATGCTGAGGATGCGCTGAGTAGGCTACCAAGAGTCTTTGGTATGTCTTGCTACAGTGTTTATTTTGATTTTGAGTACCTGTCCTTTTTTATATCATAAAATTGCTATGTAATATGTTTGCCATTTTTTTTCCTCTTTTCTCTGTTGTTGTTGATTTTGGTTTATTTGCTGACAAAAGATGACTATGTAAGATGTCACTGATGCAGAAAGACAAATAAACCTCTATGTTAAAAATATATAATGACAATATGTCAAAGAAAAATGTATCCCTAATGTTATTGGTCAGTGGCCCCTATAATGGCTACAGTAAACCTTGGGTGTGGAATTATTCATTACTATGTGACTAACTTGAACATCCAACAGTAGATCAAGAGATGGTGCAGGAAGGATTTGAACCCTCAGTTGCAGTTGACCGATGTTGTATTCATTTCAATCAATCAACGAGAAAAAAGAGAAAAGAAAACAGTGGCAAAACTGGATTAGATCCCAAGAGGTGAAGAAAACGCCCACCACTACAAGGGCTTTTTATGTGTAAGCTTCCTAACTCCTGTAGAGCGAAAGAAGCCCCACCCAGTAGCGGAACTCCTCTCTCTATCTACTTTGCAGTTATACTATATCTGGCGTCAGTGTAACCTGAAGTGTCTGCTTCTATAGGGACTATCTGAGAATAACACTTTAATATTTGGAGTATTCTTTTATTAGTTTTTGTTTTGGAGACTTAGGCTGCCATTTTGAATGTTGCCCCTGCGTGTTAATCGTAAATAACACTGGCTTCCAAATTACACTGACTCTTGAGTGTAGAAATGGAACATTATGGGTCCAGTTGGTTCCATTAGTACACTCTCAGAGTTATGGGGTTAAAAGGTTTGAGAACCACTGTGCTGCACTACATGGAACAGAGTATAATTGGTAACACCTGTAAGGAAGAGACCCAATTTCTATCGAATATGGCTGCTGTACATAGAGCCTATTGCATTTAGAAGATGAATATCTTCAGGCCAAGCACTGAGGTATAATGTTTGTGGTATATGAGGTATGGACAGGACAATAATAGGTATATGAGGTATGGACACTGGACAGGACAATAATAGGTATGAGATATGGACAGGACAATAATAGGTGTATGAGCAGGGCCGGTTTCTGCAATAAGCAATCTAAGCTTAGGGCCACAACCACTAGGGGGCCACATCAGAGGGTGGTTGCTGGGAGTGTTAGGTATAACTGTGCCAAAATGCCGTTTTCTATGCATTTTGGAGAGTTTGACCCCCCAAAAGATTTTCGGCCCTGGATATACAGTATGGATAGGTTTGCGCACCTCTCCTGGATGAAGTTGAATTTCTACTTTTATGTAGATCAGTGGTCTTCAACGTTTTCCCGGGCAAGGACCCCTTAGCTGAAGAGAGATGAAGCAGGGACCCCATATTGTATTCATATTTCTTACAATGCTTTCGTGAATGGTGCTTGCATTGTAGCCTTGCATAGAACCTTAAAAGAGTAGTTCACCCCCAAAATGACTTTTTCTATTGATTACTCATGCCATGGAGACTTCAGTTCAATAATATTTGTTTTTATTTGTCGCACTCCTAAGACAAAAAATGTATTATTGTAAATGTACCCCCATTGATTCTGAATGTCTTAGGAATGCGACAAAAAACAAAAAATATTATTGGACTCAAGTCTCCAGGGCATGAGTAATCAATAGAAAAAAAGTCATTTGGGAGGTGAACTACTCCTTTAACATTTTGTGCAGCTCACAACCAAGACGTCGTCATTGAAATTGCATGTCAGCCAGCTCTGTGCAGTTAATTTGGAGAAGTAAAAACTCCTGACTATACGACTAGACACCTACCGTATCTTAAACATGCCTGACAATGTGAAATCCAGAATGGGGAAGTAAGCAGTGTGTTCTTCACAGCTTCTTCACAGCTTTCCATCACTAGCCATATCCCTCAATGCCTCATGCAAAAATGAAACAGACAATGGCCAGGTTTCCCAAAGCGATTTTATCCCATCGTAGCTCACGCATGGTCATAGAGACCATGAAGCCCTGACCGTCATGTTCCTGTGTTTACATGGGTTCAGGCAGAGCAACGTATTTAGCCCCCAACAACTACACCAACATTCAGATTTCACAGACAAAGTACTTAATAAAGTCTCACACCTGTCTAATTACGGTACAGCATTCTATAATTACCCGTATCCTCCGTGTTCTTTAATAAGAAGCCTTTTTATCCGATCACTGTCTGTTTATCTCAATGGGGTTTGTGCGCATGGGGAACGCCAGGAAATACATGGGAAAACAGAACGCGATCGGATAAAAAGGCGTCTTATTAAAGAACACGGAGGATACGGGTAATTATAGAATGCCGTACCGTATTTAGACGGGTGTGAGACTTTATTAAGTACTTTGTGAAATCCGAATGTTAGTGTTGTTGTTGGGGGCTTGTTAAATAAGTTGCTCTGCCCGAACCCATGTAAACACGGGAACATGACGGTCGGGGCTTGGTCTCTACGACCATGCGTGAGCTACGATGGGCTAAAATCGATTTGGGAAACCCGGCCATTTGTCTCAGAAAAAAATGTATAGTTAAGACCTTATGTAAATCCGCCTATTGAATTGTCTGCATTTTAGCATTTATTTGAGTATTGATGATCCATAAATGTACATATTATGTCACTAGCCATCTCCCTTAATGCCTCATGCCAAAATGAAACAGACAAATTGGACATTTGTCTCAGAATAATGTATAGTTAAGACCTTAAGTAGATTTTACATTCTCTTTTTTGCATTTGCAAAGATTCACTATAGAAAACACTATGCCAGAATAAACATACATGTGTCAATATTTCAAGTGGGGAACATCAACATTTGTTTACTACACATCTTGAAGATTGTAAAAATGCAAATGTTAGAAAAAATATATCAATAGGGTGCATGGGGGAGGAGTTGTTGTGATCCAGTTTAGGCGAATTTTAACTTTTTTTGTGTTTATTTGGGTTTTAATGCACTAAACATGATGGAACCATGGCAAATCTTCATATCAATCAATTCATCTTGCAGAACGGACACAACACATGGTTAAAAAAAACACATATGGGACAATAATTGGATCTGGGAACATCAAAATTCATTAACTAGACACCTTAAGGATTCTAAAAAGGTAGGTTAGAAAAATATATCTCGGGTGCGCGGGAGGCCTACCTTCCTACCAGACTAACCAGGGGGATGCTGAGTGGGCGGCCGTGAATAGGGCTAATAGTGTCGTAGTAAATCAGTGTCATACATTCTGAAGAAAACCTAGCTGCAGACACATTTGTGACTGCTTACAGTGATTTGAGACACAATGGGGCCATGGTCATTTTCTTTTTAAATATAGGCCTATATATTTATTTATTTTTTCTTTTACTTATTATGAAAGTACAGAATGTAAGCTTGATGTATCATTGGACAACATTTGAAGAATATAATGATCATTTGAAACTTATTTATCCATAAAACCAAAGCATAGAGATTTCTTTTTATTTCTTAAACTCTCCAATCTTGTCTGTGTCTTGTCTGTGTACGGACATGTTGATGACCCCTGGTAGCTCTGTGGCAAGTGGCTGATGAGTGGACATAATAAGGTAGATAGACCTTTTGAGTTCAATTATACCTTCCAAGCAAAGCATATATATATTTCCCATGTACAGTATCATTTTTTTTTTTCTTTTTTTACATGGAGGATATTGTATAATACCTCCCAGTCCCAGATTCCCTCCTAGGTCAGAGTTTGAATGCAGAATTATGTGCAAGATTTAATTTGCAGATGCTTGGGGAGTCAGGGGACTGTTTTTCCATGGTATTAACTTTTTTTGATTAACTAAAGCAAACTAAAGCAGAATTTTATGTTTGGGTAACAATGATGTCATATTTCAATGGTTCTCAACCTTTTTAGGCCACGACCCCCCAAATAATCATATTTTAACTGGGGACCCCACCCCCACCCTGACGATCACTAAGAGTTAAGGCATTACATTTTGTGCAACCCCGGTTCTATTGTGAGGCGTTGTGAGCATGTGCCATTTCAAAACTTCAGACTTCCTTCCATTGGCAAGACAGTAGATTTTCATGGGATTTGCAGAATATTGAGCTTGTAGATCAGTTATTTCTTGCTATTTTTATTTTTTAAATTTAGCTATTTTGCTTTTCAATGGGAATGGAGTGTTTCTTGCCATTTGCGAGTTTCTGCAAAAACACACTCTATTCTCCTAAAAATGTCAAAGGCAAAACAGGGAAAGAAACCTGTTAAAACATAAACACACACACACACACACACACACACACACACACACACACACACACACACACACACACTGAAGAGTTGAAACGGCACATCTGTAGATCTGCTATTTTCACAATTCCTGCCTCTAATATTTGACAATTTGGCCAATGTTTAATTTGTCATTTTATTAAAGTCCTTAAATTGTCACTTTAGAAATTTGCAGATATCCTCTATACACTTAAACTTTATGTTGAGTGTATGTTTACTGTTTTGTGGGAAAACATGTTGCACATTATGCTAATCAATAGACACCCCAAAATAATTTGGGGGTCCCCCTGGGGGTCCCGACCCACAGGTTGAGAACCACTGTCATATTTGACGGCATGACATTCAAACAGCTGAGTGAGTGAGACAACGGTACACTCAAAGAGAGGAGAGGGAGACGTAGAGTAGCTAAGTGTTTCGCGTGTAAAGATTGCATGCTGACCCATTTTGAAGCATTGAGAGGCATTTCCCTGAAAGCCATTTTGTCAGTATGACTTTGGCATAACACCTACTGCATTTATACTGTGCAACTCATCTTGAAACCATCACCAGAGGGGGTTCTCTCTGTAACAGCTCCAGTGTTTTAAGGTACCATGCTTAGGAAGACCTGTGGAAGGTGGAAGACCATCCTGGGGATTTGTTTCATACTGGCCCTGGTCTGGCCCCTGGATTTCTGGGTGTACTTCTAGTTTGCGTATGATTGCGATGAGTGGAGTAGGCCTACAGGTGATTGCATGCCTGGCTTTGCAGATTAGATGATGGTCACACTGTTCCCAGGGTTTGGATCAATACCTGCTCCCATGTTTCTCGATCTAAACTTTGAACGATTCCGCTGCATCAGTGATTATCTCCTTCCTTTTGGAATCAAATCACATGAGAGGTTTCCGACACATGGTCTTCAAAGGGAAGCTACCTGATACGGAGCACTGGAAGTCAGTAGCACAGCATGTACATAGAGAACCAGCAGACATGTGTATCTTCAACCCCTACTTCATCAGGGAGGCCTCTTTCAAGCTCATCGGCTTGCCGTACCACTGGCTTGGTTGGCCAGTTTGGGATAAGGAGAAGGCCAATGTCCCCACTACGGGGGAAGTTGCCATAACGATGGCCCTCCACAACTGTGACCAAATGCAATACATATTTTGACAATTTGGCCAATGTTTAATTTGTCATTTTAGAGGTATTAAAACGTCCTTAAATTGTCACTTTAGAAATTTGCAGATACCGCCTATACACTTTATGTTGAGTGTCTGTTTACTGTTGAGTGAGAAAACATGTTGCATATTATGCTAATCAATAGACTCCCCAAAATAATTTGGGGGTCCCCCTGGGGGTCCCGACCCATAGGTTGAGAACCACATTTGAGTGAGTGAGACAACGGTACACTCAAAGAGAGGAGAAGGAGGCGTAGAGTAGCTAAGTGTTTCGGGTGTAAAGATTGCATGCCGACTCATTTTGAAGCATTGAGAGGCATTTCCATGAAAGCCATTTTATCAGTATGACTTTGGCATAACACCTACTGCATTTATACTGTGCAACTCATCTTGAAAACATCACCAGAGGGGGTTCTCTCTGTAACATTTCCAGTGTTTTAAGGTACCATTTATTATTACCCCTATTGTTTTTGGTGTCTCTAAGGTCTATGAGCTATGGCCGGTGTACACAGCCAAATTTACGGGCCCCACTGTGCGGATTGTGGGGGCGTGAAAATTCACCGGGTGGACTCTAAATGTCCTCTGGGGCCCCCTCTGCGTGTGGACTCCACTTGTTCGCCCATCAGTCCCACGGATGATTTTTGTTTCTTTTTTTTTTATTTAGGGTCCTTTTCTGCAGTTCAAGCATAATTCCACAGGGCAGCAGGCTATTTTCCAAAACTATTGGAAGTGGACATGTGTTCACAGGCAGCATTATTGAATGGAAAAAATTACTGTCTAATTTGATAGACTATTCCATCTCCGTGATTTGTAGATCTAACTTTACAGACAGTTCATTTCTATGATTTGTATATCTAATTCCAAAACCAGTCCCATCCCCATGATTTGTAGATCTAATTCCATCAGCAGTTCCATACCATGATTTGTAGCTCTAAATCCATCACCTGTCACATCCACATGATTTGTAGATCTAATTCTAAAACCAGTCACATCGACATGATTTGTAGATCTAATTCTAAAACCATTCACATCCACATGATTTGTAGATCTAATCCATACCATAATTTGTAGCTCTAAATCTATCACCTGTCACATCCACATGATTTGTAGATCTAATTCTAAAACTAGTCGCATCCCCATGATTTGTAGATCTAATTCCATCGGCAGTTCCATACCATAATTTGTAGCTCTAAATCCATCACCTGTCACATCCACATGATTTGTAGATCTAATTCTAAAACCAGTCACATCCAAATGATTTGTAGATCTAATTCTAAAACCATTCACATCCCCATGCTTTGTAGATCTAATTCCATCGGCAGTTCCATACCATAATTTGTAGCTCTAAATCCATCACCTGTCACATCCACATGATTTGTAGATCTAATTCTAAAACCAGTCACATCCACATGATTTGTAGATCTAATTCTAAAACCATTCACATCCACATGATTTGTAGATCTAATCCATGCCATATTTTGTAGCTCTAAATCTATCACCTGTCACATCCACATGATTTGTAGATCTAATTCTAAAACTAGTCGCATCCCCATGATTTGTAGATCTAATTCCATCGGCAGTTCCATACCATAATTTGTAGCTCTAAATCTATCACCTGTCACATCCACATGATTTGTAGATCTAATTCTAAAACCAGTCGCATCCACATGATTTGTAGATCTAATTCTAAAACCATTCACATCCCCATGATTTGTAGGTCTGATTCCATCAGCAGTTCCATACCATAATTTGTAGCTCTAAATCCATCACCTGTCACATCCACATGATTTGTAGATCTAATTCTAAAACCAGTCACATCCACATGATTTGTAGATCTAATTCTAAAATCATTCACATCCACATGATTTGTAGATCTAATCCATACCATAATTTGTAGCTCTAAATCTATCACCTGTCAGATCCACATGATTTGTAGATCTAATTCTAAAACTAGTCGCATCCCCATGATTTGTAGATCTAATTACATCGGCAGTTCCATACCATAACTTGTAGCTCTAAATCTATCACCTGTCACAAAGGCTCTGGTGGGCTGTTTTGGGCTCTGGTGGGCTGTGCTGGGCTCTGGTAGGCTATACAGGGCAGTACTGTGGTATAGCCTAGACATGTTCATGTAAAACTATTGGCCGTGTACACTAAGGCATGTAGAAACTAGGGCCCGTGTACAAATTGGATAATCCAATCAACGAGGAGCTACATGACTGGCGGGAGCCTTGAGCAGCCCGGTGGAGACTGCTGGAGTCTGGTGCAGTCCTGTGCACCCTGGTCTGGCCTATAACAGCCGGATCCAGCCTACTGTAGGCTAGTGAAGCCATCTAACCTCTCCACTTCCCTAATCTATTCTCCCACTGTGCTGGACTTGGATGTGCTGGGCTGTGCTGGACTCTATCAGGCTCTGGTGGGCTGTTTTGGGCTCTGGTGGGCTGTGCTGGGTTCTGGTAGGCTATACAGGGCAGTACTGTAGTATAGCCTAGGCATGTTCATGTAAAACTATCGGCCGTGTACACTAAGGCATGTAGAAACTATGGCCCGTGTACACAGTGAATAATCCCATCAACGAGGAGCTACAGGACTGGCAGGAGCCTTGAGCAGCCCGGTGGAGACTGTTGGAGTCTGGTGCAGTCCTGTGCACCCTGGTCTGGCCTATAACAGCCGGATCCAGCCTACTGTAGGCTAGTGAAGCCATCTAACCTCTCCACTTCCCTAATCTATTCTCCCACTGTGCTGGACTTGGATGTGCTGGGCTGTGCTGGACTCTATCAGGCTCTGGTGGGCTGTTTTGGGCTCTGGTGGGCTGGGCTGGGCTCTGGTAGGCTATACAGGGCAGTACTGTAGTATAGCCTAGGCATGTTCATGTAAAACTATTGGCCGTGTACACTAAGGCATGTAGAAACTAGGGCCCGTGTACACAGTGGATAATCCCATCAACGAGGAGCTACAGGACTGGCGGGAGCCTTGAGCAGCCTGGAGGAGACTGCTGGAGTCCGGTGCACCCTGGTCTGGCCTATAACAGCCGGATCCAGCCTACTGTAGCCTAGTGAAGTCATCTAACCTCTCCACTTCCCTAATCTATTCTCCCACTGTGCTGGACTTGGATGTGCTGGGCTGTGCTGGACTCTATCAGGCTCTGGTGGGCTGTTTTGGGCTCTGGTGGGCTGTGCTGGGTTCTGGTAGGCTATACAGGGCAGTACTGTAGTATAGCCTAGGCATGTTCATGTAAA
Organism: Nannobrachium achirus; assembly: GCF_963921795.1. Taxonomy (NCBI): domain Eukaryota; kingdom Metazoa; phylum Chordata; class Actinopteri; order Myctophiformes; family Myctophidae; genus Nannobrachium; species Nannobrachium achirus. The sequence goes on along the minus strand of NC_137819.1, from coordinate 1,840,577 downwards.
ACTATCGGCCGTGTACACTAAGGCATGTAGAAACTATGGCCCGTGTACACAGTGAATAATCCCATCAACGAGGAGCTACAGGACTGGCAGGAGCCTTGAGCAGCCCGGTGGAGACTGTTGGAGTCTGGTGCAGTCCTGTGCACCCTGGTCTGGCCTATAACAGCCGGATCCAGCCTACTGTAGGCTAGTGAAGCCATCTAACCTCTCCACTTCCCTAATCTATTCTCCCACTGTGCTGGACTTGGATGTGCTGGGCTGTGCTGGACTCTATCAGGCTCTGGTGGGCTGTTTTGGGCTCTGGTGGGCTGGGCTGGGCTCTGGTAGGCTATACAGGGCAGTACTGTAGTATAGCCTAGGCATGTTCATGTAAAACTATTGGCCGTGTACACTAAGGCATGTAGAAACTAGGGCCCGTGTACACAGTGGATAATCCCATCAACGAGGAGCTACAGGACTGGCGGGAGCCTTGAGCAGCCTGGAGGAGACTGCTGGAGTCCGGTGCACCCTGGTCTGGCCTATAACAGCCGGATCCAGCCTACTGTAGCCTAGTGAAGTCATCTAACCTCTCCACTTCCCTAATCTATTCTCCCACTGTGCTGGACTTGGATGTGCTGGGCTGTGCTGGACTCTATCAGGCTCTGGTGGGCTGTTTTGGGCTCTGGTGGGCTGTGCTGGGTTCTGGTAGGCTATACAGGGCAGTACTGTAGTATAGCCTAGGCATGTTCATGTAAAACTATCGGCCGTGTACACTAAGGCATGTAGAAACTATGGCCCGTGTACACAGTGAATAATCCCATCAACGAGGAGCTACAGGACTGGCAGGAGCCTTGAGCAGCCCGGTGGAGACTGTTGGAGTCTGGTGCAGTCCTGTGCACCCTGGTCTGGCCTATAACAGCCGGATCCAGCCTACTGTAGGCTAGTGAAGCCATCTAACCTCTCCACTTCCCTAATCTATTCTCCCACTGTGCTGGACTTGGATGTGCTGGGCTGTGCTGGACTCTATCAGGCTCTGGTGGGCTGTTTTGGGCTCTGGTGGGCTGGGCTGGGCTCTGGTAGGCTATACAGGGCAGTACTGTAGTATAGCCTAGGCATGTTCATGTAAAACTATTGGCCGTGTACACTAAGGCATGTAGAAACTAGGGCCCGTGTACACAGTGGATAATCCCATCAACGAGGAGCTACAGGACTGGCGGGAGCCTTGAGCAGCCTGGAGGAGACTGCTGGAGTCCGGTGCACCCTGGTCTGGCCTATAACAGCCGGATCCAGCCTACTGTAGCCTAGTGAAGTCATCTAACCTCTCCACTTCCCTAATCTATTCTCCCACTGTGCTGGACTTGGATGTGCTGGGCTGTGCTGGACTCTATCAGGCTCTGGTGAGCTGTTTTGGGCTCTGGTAGGCTATACAGGGCAGTACTGTAGTTTAGCCTAGGCATGTTCATGTAAAACTATTGGCCGTGTACACTAAGGCATGTAGAAACTAGGGCCCGTGTACACAGTGGATAATCCCATCAACGAGGAGCTACAGGACTGGCGGGAGCCTTGAGCAGCCCGGTGGAGACTGCTGGAGTCTGGTGCAGTCCTGTGCACCCTGGTCTGGCCTATAACAGCCGGATCCAGCCTACTGTAGGCTAGTGAAGCCATCTAACCTCTCCACTTCCCTAATCTATTCTCCCACTGTGCTGGACTTGGATGTGCTGGGCTGTGCTGGACTCTATCAGGCTCTGGTGGGCTGTTTTGGGCTCTGGTGGGCTGGGCTGGGCTCTGGTAGGCTATACAGGGCAGTACTGTAGTATAGCCTAGGCATGTTCATGTAAAACTATTGGCCGTGTACACTAAGGCATGTAGAAACTAGGGCCCGTGTACACAGTGGATAATCCCATCAACGAGGAGCTACAGGACTGGCGGGAGCCTTGAGCAGCCTGGTGGAGACTGCTGGAGTCCGGTGCACCCTGGTCTGGCCTATAACAGCCGGATCCAGCCTACTGTAGGCTAGTGAAGCCATCTAACCTCTGTTTTGGGCTCTGGTGGGCTGTGCTGTGCTGTTCTAGGCTCTGTTGGGCTATACGAGGCAGTACCGTACTAAAGTTTAGACATGTTCATGTAAAACTATTGGCCGTGTACACAAACTCATGTAAAACTATTGCCCGTGTACACAGTGTATAATCGCATGTGCAAGGATCTACAGGGCAAGCTGGAGCCTGGAGCAGCCTGGTGGAGTCTGGTGTAGTGCTGTGCACCCTGGTCTGGCCTATTCAAGCCAGGTCCAGCCTGTAATGGCCTGGTGGAGACATCTAACTACCCCTCTTCCCTGGTCTATACTCCTACTTGGCAGGACTGGGCTGGACTTAGGTGTGCTGGAGCTCTATTGGGCTCTGGTGGGCTGTGCTGTGCTTTGCTGGGCTCTGTTAGGCTGTATGGGGCAGTTCTGTACTATAGCTTAGAAATATTCATGTAAAACTATTGGCTGTGGCGTGCACACAAACTCATGTGGTAACTCAATATGGTTATTGTGAGGCTGAAGATGCTTTCCATCATAGTGACATGCAGAAAAAAACTGTCCATATAGTATGGTTTACATAGAAGTCAGGCAGTTGTCCTTCACATATTCATATATATTTAATGTATTTATTCCATAAATATTTTTTGGGTGAGGGGGGCTCAACCCAATACAGCAGATCTACAAGCACCTCGCAGATCTACAAGCACCTGCCAGGGACACAGTTTGGTTGGCCTGCATAAGCCTTGCTGTCAACACACTACTACACCAACCCCCACCTACCTACCAATCAGGTCACCAAGCCAGGAGTGGTCAATTAGTGCCTGTCTTTTGATCAGTGCCTCCTGCCAAGTGGCCTCAGTCTTTCTTTGGAGTTCACTAGGAGAGAAGCATGTTTGAGCTCAGAGCAAAGTGTGTTTTCCATTTGGACTTACTGTGTTTTGTTGGTGTGTTTGCAACCAAGACCAAAGGAATAGCATATGCACATCGCCTAACTTGTGAGAAAGTCCTGCTGGGCGAAACCTTCTCACTTAATATTTGACAGTTTGTCCTGTTTGGTAGCACAAAAAGAGTTGAGGCGTTTGTAAAACACAGTCTTGTGAAAATAGCAGATATACATGCTCACAATGCCTCACAACGCAAGGCGGCGTGAGCTTGTAGATCTGCTATTTTCAACATTTTAATATTTAATTTGTCATTTTAAAGGTATTAAAAAGGTCCTTAAATTGTATCTTAAAAAATGTGCAGATAGCCTCTGTACACTGTTGAGTGAAAAAAAAACAAAGTTCACATTAAGCTAATCATTTGGGACCACCCAAGATCATTTGGAGACCCCTCTGGGGCTACTGAGCCACAGTTTAACCAATGACTTATAAGGTATACAAGGCTGGATCTGGCTGGAACACTGTGCCAGGATCTCACCAGCACTGTAGCTCCCCACACTTGAGATTAACAACTCTGTACACAGGGAATAGATATACATGAGTGTGTGTACACGGCCAATAGTTTATTATTTACATGAAGATGTCTAAGCTTTAGTACAGTACTGCCTCGTGTAGCCCAACAGAGTTCAGCTCAGCACCGCACAGCCCACCAGAGCCCAATACAGCCCAATAGAGTCCAGCACACCTAAGTCTAGGCCAGTCCTGCCCAGTGGTAGTGTAGACCAGGGAAGGGGGGTATTCTTATGGCTGCACCAGGCCATTACAGGCTGGATCTGGCTTGAATAGACCAGACCAGGGTGGACAGGATTTCAGGCTCTAAAAAGGCCTTCATTTCAACTGCGTAAACTGAATTATACTTTTTCCCGGATAAAAGACACTTATTCTGTCTCTACGGCACTCCTAACTCAAAAGGTCAAGGAAAAGGGTCGTTTGAGGCTTCAAAACGGGCCCTTTGTCCTTAAAATGAATAAAAAAATAAAAAAAAAACTTTTTGTTTCAGGCAGGAAACACTTTTCATATTTGAAGCATGTCCGATCCGATGGAATGGGTTTCGTGTCTCTCTGACACTTTGAACCCTTTACGATTGCGAAAAAGACACAGAAACCCGGATTTTTGTCCTTAAAATCAATAAACAATTCAAAAAAAATCTGTTTGTTTCACGCAGGAAAACTTTTCATATTTGAAGAATGCCTGATCCAATGGAATGGGTTACGTGTCTCTCCGACAATTTTAACCCTTTACGATTGCGAAAAAGACACGAAATTTGCACGCCACCAACACGATTACACATTCTTTCGGATAAAAGACACTTATTCTGACTTACTTTTTGATGCTGAATCCAACAAACCCGGTCTCGTGTCTCTACGACACCCGTAACTCGAAAGGTCAAGGAAAAAGCCACTGTGTACACGGGCAATAGTTTTACATGACTTTGTGTACACGGCCAATAGTTTTACATGAACTTGTCTGGGCTTTAGTACTGTTCTGCCTCGTATAGCCCAACAGAGCCCAGCACAGCACAGCACAGCCCACCAGAGCCCAATACAGCCCATCAGAGCCCAATAGAGTCCAGCAAACCTAAGTCAAGCCCAGTCCTGCCCAGTAGGAGTATAGGCGAGGGAAGGGGGGTAGTTAGATGGCTACACCAGGCCATTACAGGCCAGATCCGGCTTGAATAGGCCAGACCAGGGTAGAAAGGACTGCACCAGACTCCAGCAGTCTCCACCGGGCTGCTCAAGGCTCCCGCCAGTCCTGTAGCTCCTTGTTGATGGGATTATCCACTGTGTACACGGGCCCTAGTTTCTACATGCCTTAGTGTACACGGCCAATAGTTTTACATGAACATGCCTAGGCTATACTACAGTACTGCCCTGTATAGCCTACCAGAGCCCAAAACAGCCCACCAGAGCCTGATAGAGTCCAGCACAGCCCAGCACATCCAAGTCCAGCACAGTGGGAGAATAGATTAGGGAAGTGGAGAGGTTAGATGGCTTCACTAGGCTACAGTAGGCTGGATCTAGCTGTTATAGGCCAGACCAGGGTGCACCGGACTCCAGCAGTCTCCACCAGGCTGCTCAAGGCTCCCGCCAGTCCTGTAGCTCCTCGTTGATGGGATTATCCACTGTGTACACGGGCCCTAGTTTCTACATGCCTTAGTGTACACGGCCAATAGTTTTACATGAACATGCCTAGGCTATACTACAGTACTGCCCTGTATAGCCCACCAGAGCCTGATAGAGTCCAGCACAGCCCAGCACATCCAAGTCCAGCACAGTGGGAGAATAGATTAGGGAAGTGGAGAGGTTAGATGGCTTCACTAGCCTACAGTAGGCTGGATCCGGCTGTTATAGGCCAGACCAGGGTGCACCAGACTCCAGCAGTGTCCACCGGGCTGCTCAAGGCTCCCGCCAGTCCTGTAGCTCCTCGTTGATGGGATTATCCACTGTGTACATGTGCCATAGTTTCTACATGCCTTAGTGTACACGGCCAATAGTTTTACATGAACATGCCTAGGCTATACTACAGTACTGCCCTGTATAGCCTACCAGAGCCCAGCCCAGCCCACCAGAGCCCAAAACAGCCCACCAGAGCCTGATAGAGTCCAGTCCAGCACAGCCCAGCACATCCAAGTCCAGCACAGTGGGAGAATAGATTAGGGAAGTGGAGAGGTTGGATGGCTTCACTAGCCTACAGTAGGCTGGATCCGGCTTGAATAGGCCAGACCAGGGTGCACAGGACTGCACCAGACTCCTCCAGGCTGCTCCATACTCCAGCCAGCTCTGTAGATCCTGTGTACACGGCACTCCTAACTCGAACGGTTAAGGGAAAGTGTCGTTTTAGGCGTCAAAACGGGCCCTTTGTCCTTAAAATGAATAAAAAAATCAAAAAAATATGTTTTGTTTTAGGCCGGACACACTTTTCATAATTGAAGGATGCCTGATCCGATGGAATGGGTTTCGTGTCTCTCCGACAATTTGAACCCTTTACAATTGCGAAAAAGACACGAAATTTGCACGCCACCAACACGATTACAAATTCTTTCGGATAAAAGACACTTATTCTGACTTACTTTTTGGCGCTGAATCCAACAAACCCGGTCTCGTGTCTCTACGACACTCGTAACTCGAAAGGTCAAGGAAAAAGCCACTGTGTACACGGGCCATAGTTTTACATGACTTTGTGTACACGGCCAATAGTTTTACATGAACATATCTGGGCTTTAGTACTGTTCTGCCTCATATAGCCCAACAAAGCCCAGCACAGCACAGCACAGCCCACCAGAGCCCAATACAGCCCACCAGAGCCCAATAGAGTCCAGCAAACCTAAGTCAAGCCCAGTCCTGCCCAGTAGGAGTATAGGCGAGGGAAGGGGGGTAGTTAGATGGCTACACCAGGCCATTACAGGCCAGATCCGGCTTGAATAGGCCAGACCAGGGTAGACAGGACTGCACCAGACTCCAGCAGTCTCCACCGGGCTGCTCAAGGCTCCCGCCATTCCTGTAGCTCCTCGTTGATGGGATTATCCACTGTGTACACGGGCCCTAGTTTCTACATGCCTTAGTGTACACGGCCAATAGTTTTACATGAACATGCCTAGGCTATACTACAGTACTGCCCTGTATAGCCTACCAGAGCCCAGCCCAGCCCACCAGAGCCCAAAACAGCCCACCAGAGCCTGATAGAGTCCAGCACAGCCCAGCACATCCAAGTCCAGCACAGTGGGAGAATAGATTAGGGAAGTGGAGAGGTTAGATGGCTTCACTAGCCTACAGTAGGCTGGATCCGGCTGTTATAGGCCAGACCAGGGTGCACAGGACTGCACCAGACTCCAGCAGTGTCCACCGGGCTGCTCAAGGCTCCCGCCAGTCCTGTAGCTCCTCGTTGATGGGATTATCCACTGTGTACACGTGCCATAGTTTCTACATGCCTTAGTGTACACGGCCAATAGTTTTACATGAACATGCCTAGGCTATACTACAGTACTGCCCTGTATAGCCTACCAGAGCCCAGCCCAGCCCACCAGAGCCCAAAACAGCCCACCAGAGCCCAAAACAGCCCACCAGAGCCTGATAGAGTCCAGCACAGCCCAGCACATCCAAGTCCAGCACAGTGGGAGAATAGATTAGGGAAGTGGAGAGGTTAGATGGCTTCACTAGCCTACAGTAGGCTGGATCCGGCTTGAATAGGCCAGACCAGGGTGCACAGGACTGCACCAGACTCCTCCAGGCTGCTCCATACTCCAGCCAGCTCTGTAGATCCTGTGTACACGGCACTCCTAACTCGAACGGTCAATGGAAAGTGTCGTTTTAGGCGTCAAAACGGGCCCTTTGTCCTTAAAATGAATAAAAAAATCAAAAAAATATGTTTTGTTTTAGGCCGGACACACTTTTCCTAATTGAAGCATGCCCGATCCGATGGAATGGGTTTCGTGTCTTTCCGACACTTTGAACCCTTTACGATTGCGAAAAAGACACCGAAACCCGGATTTTTGTCCTTAAAATCAATAAAAAAATCTAAAAAAATCTGTTTGTTTGACGCAGGAAACACTTTTCATATTTGAAGGATGCCTGATCCGATGGAATGGGTTTCGTGTCTCTCCGACAATTTGAACCCTTTACGATTGCGAAAAAGACACGAAATTTGCACGCCACCAACACGATTACAAATTCTTTCGGATAAAAGACACTTATTCTGACTTACTTTTTGACGCTGAATCCAACAAACCCGTTCTCGTGTCTCTACGACACTCGTAACTCGAAAGGTCAAGGAAAAAGCCACTGTGTACACGGGCCATAGTTTTACATGACTTTGTGTACACGGCCAATAGTTTTACATGAACATATCTGGGCTTTAGTACTGTTCTGCCTCGTATAGCCCAACAGAGCCCAGCACAGCACAGCACAGCCCACCAGAGCCCAATACAGCCCACCAGAGCCCAATAGAGTCCAGCAAACCTAAGTCAAGCCCAGTCCTATCCAGTAGGAGTATAGGCGAGGGAAGGGGGGTAGTTAGATGGCTACACCAGGCCATTACAGGCCAGATCCGGCTTGAATAGGCCAGACCAGGGTGCACAGGACTGCACCAGACTCCACCAGGCTGCTCCATACTCCAGCCAGCTCTGTAGATCCTGTGTACACGGCACTCCTAACTCGAACGGTCAAGGAAAAAGCCACTGTGTACACGGGCCATAGTTTCTACATGCCTTTGTGTACACAGCCAATAGTTTTACATGAACATGTCTGGGCTTTAGTACTGTTCTGCCTCGTATAGCCTAACAGAGCCCAGCACAGCCCACCAGAGCCCAATACAGCCCACTAGAGCCCTATAGAGTCCAGCACACCTAAGTCCAGTCCAGTCCTGCCCAGTGGGAGTATAGAGCCAGAGCCCAATACAGCCCACTAGAGCCCAATAGAGTCCAGCACACCTAAGACCAGCCCAGTCCTGCCCAGTGGGAGTATAGACCAGGGAAGGGGGGTAGTTAGATGGCTGCACCAGGCCATTACAGGCCATATCCGGCTGGTTAGATGGCTGCACCAGGCCATTACAGGCCATATCCGGCTGGAATAGGCCAGACTAGGGTGCACCAGTCTCCACCAGACTCCACCAGGCTGTTCCAGGCTCCAGCCAGCCTTTAGCTCCTTGCACATGTGATTAACCCCTGTGTACACAGGCAATAGTTTTACATGAGTTTGTGTACACGGCCAATAGTTTGACATGAACATGACATTGTAATGGCCTGCACCAGGCCATTACATTGTATTGGGCTCTGGCGGGCTATGCTGTGCTGGGCTCTGTTGGGCTATACAAGGCAGTACTCTACTAAAGCCTAGACATGTTCATGTAAAACTATTGGCCATGTACACAAACTCATGTACAACTATTGCCTGTGTTCACAGTGTTTAATCCCATGTGCAAGGAGCTACAGGGCGGGTGGGAGCCTGGAGCAGTGTGGTGGAGACTGTTGGAGTTTGGTACAATTATGTGCACCCTGGTCTGGCCTATTCCAGCCAGGTACGGCCTTTAATGGCCTGGTGCATCCATCTAACTATCCCCCTTCCCTGGTCTATACTCCCACTGGGCAGGACTGGCCTAGAATTAGGTGTGCTGGAGTCCATTGGGCTCTGGTGGGCTGTATTGGGCTCTGGTGGGCTGTGTTGTGCTGGGCTGGGCTCTGTTGGGCTATACGAGGCAGTACTGTAATAAACCCTACACATGTTCACGTAAAACTATTGGTCGTGTACACAAAGTCATATAAAACTGTTGCCCGTGTACACAGCGGTTAATCACATGTGCCAGGAGCTACAAGCCTGGCGGGAGCCTGGAGCAGCCTGGTGGAGACTGTTGGAGTCTGATGCAGTCATGTGCACCCTGGTCTGGCCTATTCCAGCTGGATCCGGCCTGTAATGGCCTGGTGCATACATAACTGCACCCCCTTCCCTTGTCTATACTCCCACTGTGCAGGACTGGGCTGGACTTAAGTGTGCTGGACTCTATTGGGCTGCATTGGGCTCTGGTGGCCTGTGCTGTTACACTATTAAACCTATTACACTATTACATGTAATGCACTATTACACTATTAGACTTATTACACTTATTACACTATTACACTATTACACCTATTACACTATTAAACCTGTTACATTATTACACTATTTACACATTATTGTGCTATTACACTATTACACTTATAGTGTAATATATACGTTTTACCCCCGGGAGACCATCCTGAGAAGCGGAGGTCCCCTCCCCGCCCGGGCCTCGGTCCTTGGAGTGGAGCAATAGCTTGTAGATCGGCTAATTGAGTATTTTCCATATTTCTTTTCCCGGTGGCGCTGGGGTCCCTGGGGGTCCCTGGAGCTCCAGGGGTCCCTCGGGGCCCAGGCGGTGGCCCTGCCGCCGGGGACCCCCTGGTTGCCGTCCCCGTCTCTCCCGGTCGCTCCGGGGCCGAGTTAAAGCCTTTTTAGCGGACTGCAGTTGCAGGGGTCTGCCACTAGGTGGCGCTCTACGAACGGCCGTCTCCGGGCCGCCGAGGCGGACGCGTGGGTACCGGCCCCAGCTCTCCCGGTCGCTCCTAGATCGAGTTACAGCATTTTATTTGCGCTGCAGTGGCGGGGGGTCCTCCACTAGGGGCGCGACCTGGTGCGTCGTCCCCGGAGCTCCAGGGGGTCCCTGGCTACTCTGCAGTCCCAGGCCGAGGCCCCAAAGTCAGACAGGAGCGGAGCAGCGGCCCGTCTGGTTCTCCAAAGCCATATCCCAGGTCCACAGTCATATCGCCAGGGGTCCCTGGAGGTGGTCCCTGATCGGTAGTCCCCGGACTCTGCAGTCTGAGGCCAAGGCCCCAGAAACCCCTCAGGGACCCAGAGAGGTCCCCGAACCACACTTTGGGAACCAGCCAAGGACCCCTTTGAAACCCTGTAGGTCCCCCCAGAGGTCCCCAAACCACACTTTGGGAACCAGCCATGAATGTACTAGGCTGTTGTGAACCAGCCATGGAAACCCTGGGGGTCCCCAAACCACACTTTGGGAACCAGCCAGGGACCCCCTGGAAACCCGGGGTCCCCAAACCACACTTTGGGAACCAACCAGGCAGTAGTAGGCTAGACTATGGCTCTCTGCTGCCCCCCATTGATAAAACATAGTCGGCACAGAATTGTACACGAAAGGCAGCCAGCGAGTGATCACGCACCATGGTCACTATGAGACATGTACAATGACTGTACACCGGCTCCAAAGGGTACACGGGCCATGGTCATTAACATTGAAACTGCCTGCCGTAGACACCAAAAACAATTGTTATTACTAGAAGCTCGGCCGCCCGAGCGTCTAGTCGGCGCCCTGGCCAACTCGGGAACGATGTAAATTGGGAGTGAATGCCCCACCCTTTAATGCAAACCCCATTATACCTGTTGTCATACGACCTGTTTTGACCATCTGTTTGCCTGTGTCCATTTATGCCTATATATGGAGATATCTGTCTGTTTGCGTCCATGTTATGCCCATATGTGGAGATCTCTGTATCTGTCTGTCTGTGTCCCTTTTATGCCCATATGGAATCTCTGCCCTTTGGGTGGCCAAGCGTCTAGTCGGGTGTCGGCCTACTCGGGAACGATGTACATAGGGAATGAATGCCCCACCCTTTAATGCAAACCCCATTATAACTGTTGTCATAGGACCCGTTTTGACCATCTGTTTGCCTGGGTCAATTTATGCCCATATATGGATATAACATGCCCATATATGGAGATTTCTGTATGTCTGGGTCCATTTTATGCCCATATTTGGAGATCTCTGTATCTGTCTGTCTGTGTCCCACCCTTTAATGCAAACCCCATTATAACTGTTGTCGGACCCGTTTTGACCATCTGTTTGCCTGGGTCAATTTATGCCCATATATGGATATAACATGCCCATATATGGAGATATCTGTATGTCTGGGTCCATCTTATGCCCATATTTGGAGATCTCTGTATCTGTCTGTCTGTGTCCCACCCTCTAATGCAAACCCCATTATAACTGTTGTCATAGGACCCGTTTTGACCATCTGTTTGCCTGGGTCAATTTATGCCCATATATGGATATAACATGCCCATATATGGAGATATCTGTATGTCTGCATCCATTTTATGCCCATATTTGGAGATCTCTGTATCTGTCTGTATGTGTCCCTTTTATGCCAATATATGGAGATCTCTTCCCTTCGGGCGGCCAATCGTCTAGTCGGGGACCGGCCTACTCAGGAACGATGTAAATAGGGAATGAATGCCCCACCCTTTAACACACACCCCATTTATTTATTTATTTAGTTTGTCAGCGTCCATTTTATGGCCATACAGTATATGGATATCTCTGTATCTGTCTGTCTTCATCTTGAGCAGTATACGCAGCCTCTTTGCTTTGCCACCCGTGGGGAATGATGCCCCTCCGGTTGTTAGGCAATACCCATCATACCCGTGGTTCGGTTACGTCATACTGATGACATTCAATACGTAACCATGTCATTTTTTGTTGACTCATGCGGCGTACGTGATGTCAGAGCCTTTTATGAAGTGATGTCACAATGAGTCAGCGCTTGCGCCGATTTCCTCCGGAACAGCCTGATGTCAACAATCAACTCCGCATAAGGAGATTCCAAACGTTTCGCGCTGGTTCGGAAAAAACGCGCGTCGGGTCGAGGCCCGGCACTGCACTCTGCGCCGCGGCGGGGAACGCGCGTGCCGAATCTGAAGCCGGTGGGACGAACGGTTCTCGAGATACGCGGATTACATACAGACAGAGATTTGTCGCATTTATAGATAGATTTTTATTATTATTATTATTATTATTTGTTTTGCTTTAAAACTGGAGAAGCACTGCATGGGACATGAAAAACCAGCATACGTCCTCATACCAAACTGTATCCAAATGCAATACATATTTTATTATGACAAAAAAAAAAGTTTAAAATTAAGTTTGCTAAGATTATGGTCTTGGGACCATAACGTATAATATAAATCAATGACTGGATAATTATGAATGCATATTAGTTATGAGGTAAATATAGGGTCTAATAATGGCACAGCTTCCATGTCATCTTGATCGTTCTGCTTGCTCTCCTACAGTGCGGACGTATCGCTGCTTGCTCCCGCTTAGGCTCGCTTGTGCTTACATTCTTCTGCTGATACTGATGTTTTATTTTTTCTCTGAGAAACTACAAATGGATCTTAGATACTTATAAAACTCCGGGATTGTTTTGCTGTACTGCAATATACTATTTTTTGCCACTTGGTGACTGGATACGTAGCATCTAGCTAACTAGCAAGATGGCCGGACCAACCATTTCTACAAGGGTTTATCAGAAACTGCTTCAGAGGATTGCAGTACTGGAAACGGAATTATTCCAATTAAAACAAACCCAAAGACTGGATAAACCACTCGCCTGGAATTCCCTTGGTGCAAAGCCAAAGATGAAAGAACGGACGACGGGCAGGACACCCTCCCAAAGCCCTCTTATCACCGACGAATGGCCGGAATTACCCCGGCACAGCGCTGCTTCGACCCCCCTCCATAAATGGGCAACTGCCAAGGGGAAAAACACTGCTAAAAAGTCAAACGCAGTCCAATCTCCACACACACCGAGTGTGCAGCTGGCAAACAGATTCACGCCACTGGCCGAGGATGACAGGGGTAGCATCTCCCCAAGCTGGCTAACAGAACAGCTACTAGAAGCCCCCCGAAGTCCCCCTGTTGACAGAGAGAACGTCCCACCCAGCAGGGTAAGAACCACCTCAGTGATTGATCCTGACATTTTGATTGTGGGCGATGCTGCTTTAAAAGGTGTCAAAAGCATAAGAAAGAAGAAGGCAAAAGTTATGTGTTTTCCCAAAGACACAGTCTCTGACATGAAAGACAGAATTCTGGATCTTGTCAACAAACACCAAACGGTGAAAACCCTGATTCTACATACTGGCACATATGACACAGAAGAAAAACAGTCAGAAATCTTAAAGGAGAATTTCAGGGCTCTATTCAACACATTGAGCTTCCTGAACAGTGACATAGAGCTTTGGATCAGCGGTCCCCTACCGCCTATGAGAGGCACAGACGAGAATTTCAGCAGACTGTTCTCTCTGAGCAAATGGCTTTTAGCTGCATGCACCGACAAAAATGTGCATTTTATTGACAACTTCAGTTTTTTCTTCGACAGAAGACACCTATTTGCTGATGAACGGCAACTAAATAAGCTAGGAGCAAAGATATTTTTGCAGAATGTTCTCCATGCTCTGGCCGTGGCCAGAACACAGCAATCCAAAACAACAGATTGTGATGAACAACTCTTATCTGCAACCCACGAAGAATCCATAACAAGAGATAGTGTTATGGTTACTGAACTGCCCCCCTCGGCCGAGGGGGGAACGGCCTTGGTCCCTGCCCTCCCTGACGAGGAACTGATTATGGTGAAGGGAGGAGCTTCCGTTGTCCCTGCCCTCCCTGACGAGCATGACAGTATGGTTACTGAACTGCCCCCCTCGGCCGAGGGGGGAACGGCCTTGGTGAACGGAGGAGCTACCGTTGTTGTCCCTGCCCTCCCTGACGAGGAACTGAATATGGACAACATCTCCGCTGAAGAGTGGAGTAGACGAATGAATGCAGAGTTGGAGTCACTCAGGGAAATGTTCGAAGAGGACAGTAATGAAGAAGAGTTTTGTGGATTCCCTGCTTCAGCCGTGGCTGGCCCGAACAGTGAGCAAAGTGAACTGGCAACTGACAACGGAGAGTTGACAGAGGAAGAGGAGGGGGCGGGTACAACCGCCCCATCACCCCAATCCTCCTCTTTCTCCCTATCTCCAATGCCTCTCCTAGAATTCACGAATGGAATGAATGAACTCATTAACACTGCGTTAAAAATGACCCCGGCCAGACACACGGTCAATGGCCCGGCGGCACAACCACCACAGGACAAACGCCCGGCACCACAACCACCATCCCTGAAAACGCCTGAAATTGCCCCGGCCGTGCCCCAGAAATCTGTGGCCTGGGTGCTTTCGCCCCCACCCATCCCTCCACGACCACAACGACAGAAGACCCAGGCCTCCCAGCTGGACAATACGTTTAGCCGTTGATGTCAGCTGGGTCCATTATACCCAGCAACTAACGTATCTGGACCCGATGCTCCTTCAAGCGCTTTTATTAAGCAGGCTCACAACATTTCTACTGTAATTTCAAATAGAGAGTCCAGGATAAGCAGTGGCTCTGCTAATTTAGCTAACTTAACTTACATTCCCTGTAGGGGCTATAGTACAGTAAAATGTCATAAAATAAACCTGGCACTTTTTAACATCAGGTCACTTTTAAACAAGTCCTCCTCTGTAAATGATATAATCTGTGAAGAGAAATTAGATATAATCTTTTTAACAGAGACATGGCTGGGCAACGATGGAGCTTTTGCACTTGGCGTCGCCTGCCCACCAAACTATCACTTTATTCAATCAGTGCGCGAAGGAAAAAGAGGCGGAGGCTTGGCATACATTTTCTCTGACATTTTTAAATTCAAGTGCCTGTCCTTTGGAAGTTTTTCATCCTTTGAATATCAAGCTAACTTATTTGAGAGTCAATCCTCTGTTCTAATGATTACGATATATCGCCCACCAAAATGTAGCAAAGCCTTATTTCTTACAGAAATATCTGAACTTCTATCTATCTGTTCCACGGACTATGAGAGAACCCTTATTGCTGGTGATACTAACTTGCATGTGGACACTGTTACTGATCTTACAGCTATGAGTTTCTTACAGTTACTGCATTCCCTTGATTTTGATCAGCATGTTACCGGGCCAACCCACAATCAAGGCCACACCCTTGATCTTGTGATCTCTAAAGGGCTAAATATTTCTATGGACAGGATTATCGCTAAGCCTGATTTATCAGACCACTATTTACTGTGTTTTAATATGACTGTCTCTGATCTAGAAAAAAACAATAGAGAATATACTATAAAAAAGAGATTTTTCGGTTCCTCGGCAGCAGAAGAGTTTGCCAGCCTTCTTGCGTGTGCACCCCGCCTTCCTGATATTCCCTCAGTAAATGATATGGTTCAACGTTTTAATCTTAAATTGGAGTCAGCTCTGGATATAGTGGCTCCTATGAAAACTAAAAAGAAATATAATTCCAAAGTAACACCCTGGATAAACGATCATATACGTTCACTCAAAAAACAATGCCGCAGAGCAGAGCGAGCTTGGAGAAAAAATAAATTAACTATCCACCTACAGATATTTAAGGCGTCAACAGCCACCTATAATAAAACCATGCGTCTGGCTAGGCAGGCCTATTTTTCCGGAATTATTAATGAGAATAAGAACAATGCTAGGGTCTTATTCTCTACCATTGAACGCCTTTTAAACCCCCCCCAGTCCTACAAGCAGTCACTCCCTGCCTCTAAAGCAAAGTGTAATGAGTTTGCATCCTTCTTTGACAACAAAATTGTTAACATTCGAGCTGGTATTACGAATAATACTGTCACAAATGCAAATGCGGTTAATGGTGCCATGTGTAAAAGCATCGATAAATCTAGGGGGAGCCTAGTATCATTTTGTGCAATTGATGAAGAGGAACTTCGTAAAACCATATCGCAAATGACATCGTCTTCTTGCTCGCTGGATGCAATACCCACGCCGTTTCTTAAAGAGGTTGTAGACTGTGTTATTGAAGATATCCTAAAAATAGTAAACAGCTCTATACAATCAGGTGTCTTTCCAGACTCACTGAAAACGGCTGTAGTTAAACCCTTACTCAAAAAACCCAACCTTGACCCGTCCGTGCTGGATAATTATCGACCCATCTCTAATTTGCCTTTTCTGGGCAAGGTCCTAGAAAAAATTATCTTTCATCAATTGGATGTGTTTCTGCAGAACAATAAGGTGCACAACAAATTCCAATCCGGCTTCAGGAAAGGACACAGCACAGAAACTGCACTTTTAAAAGTTATTAATGATCTTAGGGTGGCTGCTGATAACAAAGATGTGTCCGTTCTCCTACTGCTGGACCAATCGGCGGCTTTTGACACAATTGACCATACAATTCTAATACAACGTCTCGAACACTGGGTAGGACTGTCAGGTACAGCTCTGTCCTGGTTTTGCTCTTATCTGACAGGCAGAAGCTACTCTGTTAATCTAGCTGACTTCGAGTCAAACAAACACAACATCTGCTCTGGTATTCCACAGGGCTCGATTCTTGGTCCTTTATTATTCTCCCTCTATATACTGCCGCTGGGAGAACTTATTTCCGCTCACGGTGTGAATTTCCATTTCTATGCTGATGACACCCAGTTGTACCTTTCGGTGGCTACGGACGACCCCTGTGCTCTAGACCCATTGCTGACGTGCGTGTCCAGCATAAAATGCTGGATGAGTGAGAACTTTCTCAAGCTAAATGAGGACAAGACAGAAGTTCTCATAATAGGTTCTACTGCCCAGAGAGAATCAATAATAAATAGACTTGGTAACCTGGCTAAAGAAAATAACACCTCTGTTAAGAACCTGGGGGTGATCATTGATGCTGAATTAAATTTTAATACACACATTAATCATGTCACGAAGATTGCCTTCTTTCACCTTAGAAATATTGCGCGAATTAGAGCCTATCTGTCGCTGAACGATGCAAAAACGCTGATCCACGCTTTTGTTTTCTCTCGGCTTGATTACTGCAACGCACTTCTCTCTGGTCTGCCAAAGAAAACAACTGACAGATTACAACTTGTTCAAAATGCAGCAGCCAGAGTTTTAACAAAAACTAAGATAAGAGAACATATTACTCCAGTTTTAGCGTCGCTACACTGGCTCCCGGTTGTTTTTAGGATTGATTTTAAAATTATTTTACTTGTTTATAAAGCTCTAAATGGTCTGGCACCTTCGTACCTCTATAACTGCCTGCATAGATATGTTCCAACCCGCCCACTCAGGTCCTCTAGTGCAGACCTACTTGAGGTGCCAACAATGACATATAAAAAATATGGTGAAGCAGCTTTCTGCTTCTATGGACCGACAGCTTGGAATAAACTACCACTACACCTAAGACAGGCAGCCTCGGTGGATAGCTTTAAAGCACAGCTCAAGACCTATTTCTTTACTCTTGCTTTTAGCTAAATTTTTTAATCCCTATGCTGCTATTGACGTCCGCACGGCTCTGAAATTGTTCTTCAATGTTCTATGCTTTTATTTTTTCTTGCTTTATTGTAATCATTTTACTTATCTCTTTTTTATGTATTTTTTATTTCTATTTTACTTTTTCTCTGTTAAGCACGTGTGCTTCATTTTATGCTCTGTAAAGCACTTTGAGCTGCATTTCATGTCATGAAAGGTGCTATACAAATAAAGTTTTATTATTATTATTATTATTCAGTTTCTCACAGGTTTTTGTCTCTGGTCATCCCTGTAAATAACTTTTCCTCCAAGGGACCCTTGAATTACATTGTTATTACTTCATAGAACCTTACATTTACGCCATGTTACGGTACGTAAATATGTAAATCTTTCTCCCAAAGATACAGAATGTGTCACAACAAAAACTTGAGAGAATAGTAGTTTCCATTATGACAGATTGGAAATAACTTCATGGTGGGATTAAATTAATAATAATATATATATATATATATATATATATATATATATATATATATATATATATATATATTGTTAATTATTATAAGAATAGGCTTTTTTATGCTTAGTCAAGGTTTAATCCTATTTAATCTTCTTATCAATAGACAAAATACAAAACCAAATTCACTTGAAAATGAAAAGAAAAATCTGCAGTTGACAACATGCTGATAGTAGTTAGGCTATTTTTTGTTAAGACATTCTAAAGCTCTGTTACAACTATTACCATTAACATTTTTTATCAACTCACCCCCTTGGTGTGGTAAAAGAAAAGTTTCACCACCTGACACCAATCATTAGCAATCAGCAGATAGGAGGTTTTGAGCAACAACATTTTGACACTTTTCCAAACCTGTCAAATGTCATGTTCTAGTCACATGCCATTTTTTCTCTCACAAAACTAGAAAATATTGTTCCTTCGAAACAATCTTGCTCGTTTCAAGCCAAAAAAACAATAAAAGTACAAAATGTCAAGATCGCAGGCAGTGCTCGGACGCTGCATGCGTGATTTGAGGCATTTTGTTCCAAAAATTTGTTATGCAAAAGTTGACCCACTGGTGCCGCTATAACAGGCCTATGTGAGAAAGGTGGCATCTGTTCCTAGTGGGAATGTGTGTGCAAAGTTTCACACACATCGCAGGCTGTGTTCATGATTTGAGTCGTTTTTGGCCACTTTATCGCTGCTTGCAACTATATTTATTATAATTTTTTTTTTTTTGTGTGTACACTTCATAGGCATATTAGATAAAGGTCCTTAGATTTGTGTAGAATCTTTTATGCAAATTGATACTATCTAAGCCTATATATGAGCATCAGATTGGCAGCCTACCTTAACAGTTTGGCTGCTCTCGGTAGCCAAACACGTTCACAGACGAGATAAGGTTTCCATGGTAACCCGCATCTCAGACGCTTGCCACGGGTGCTGGTGAAAGAAAAAACTGCATACGTCATGACGCAACGCAGCCAGAAGCAACCGAGAGCGGCCATTATCCATTGACTCCTATTCTATACGGAAACATAAAAACGGCTTTATCTCGAAATAAGGTGCAAATAACGCAGAGGAGGCCGAGATCAGCTTGTCTTCACGGCGACACTATGCCGTGATGGTCGGCCCCGGTTAGGATTTTAGTTTTCGCGACCGTTTGTAAACAAACGGATAAGGATATACTGTATAGTTTTGTTTGACAGGATTCATGTCAATTTGCGTTTTCAGATATTTAACCACTTGAACTGTAAATACTTAATAAATTTGACCTTTTACTCTGTACTTAGTCTGCTCTTTTCTCTCTACACCAAACCTCTTTGCCGAAAATAGCCGATCTACAAGCTCACAACTCCTTGCGCTGCGAGGCGTTGTGAGCTTGTAGATCTGCTATTTTTGGCAATAGTTTTCAAAATATGGACGCTAGGGTTCAAGTTGTTAAAGGATTGGAAGATTTGGAGGACCCCCTGTAGTATCTCTGAGGACCCCCTAGGGGTCCCGGACCCCCTGTTGAAGACCCCTGGCATAGAGGGTATCTTCTTTTTTTTTTTTTTACAAATTTCTTTATTGTTTTTTGGCAGATGAACAGGATAAAGGATTAGTCACAAAAAATTACATATCTGCTTTTTTTTTTCAATAAAGAAGAACAAAAGAAAACAAGAAGAAATAACCATACAAACACATTCATCCAAGGTGGGGAGGAGGATAGGAGGGGGAGAGGGGGTCTCTCTGCTCTTAGCCTAGAAGGAGAGGTCGTCGATTATGGTCAAGGTGCCAATGTGGTCCAGCATGGGCTGTCATTTTTTATAGAAGGACTCCAATGAGCCACCAAGCGAGGCTCTGAGCCTTTCCAATTTTATACAATACAAAATTTCCTGGATCCACCTATTGTGAGTAGGAGGAGAAGGATGTATCCAATTTAAAAGAATTAACCTCCTAGCTAGTAGGGTCGTAAAAGCTATCACTCTTTGAATAGCAGATGTTGAATTGGGGATTGAGGTGAAACCGAAAATGGCAGTAAGGGGATCTGGATCAATACGTACACCTATTGCTCTGCTTAGGGTGTCGAATACAGCAGTCCAAAAACTTGTCAATTTAGAACAGGACCAAAACATGTGCATGTAGTCCGCTGGGGATTGTTTACATCTATTGCAGGCATCTGATCTATCAGGGTATATCCTAGCCAGTTTGGCATTAGTAAAGTGAACTCTATGTAAGATTTTACACTGAATAAGCCTGTGCCTAGCACAAATAGAAGTAGTATGTACCAGATCTAATATTTCATCCCACTGCTCGTCTGAGAGAGTAATTCCGAGGTCCAGGTCCCATGCAGCCCTTAATGAGTTTAAATGAGTATGATTCAACTTGGAGATGTCATCGTATATCATTGAAATAATTTTTTTATCTCCAGGGTTAAACTTCAAAAAAGAATCAAAGGCAGTCTCTGGCGGGCGATTAGGGTAATGAGGGTACATATTCCTGACAAAGTCTCTAAATTGGAGAAAGCGAAAATGGTGACTGTTGGGTAGATTCAATTTTACTTTCAGTTCAGCAAATGAGGAGAATATACCATTTGAAAAGAGATCCTCGATAGATCGCGCACCCCCTTCTGACCAGATCCGGAAGCCCGGGTCCGAGCATGACAGAGGGAAGAGATGATTTCGATATACAGGGGCAAGACCGGAAGCTGTATGTAAACCGTGTTGTTTTCTCAGTTGAGACCAGATTTTCAATGTATTACAACCAAGGGATTATTAGAGGCTTCCTTAAACTGGATCGGCAAATGGGAGCAGATCATAGACCATAGAGAATACTCCGAGGATGCAGCCTCCATCTCAGCCCATAGGGGTATAGAGCCTGTTGCTTGTTCAGTATTCCAAAAAAGGATCTTATTGATGTTGGCGGACCAGTAATAGTGGCGAATATTAGGAAGTGCTAAGCCTCCCTCATTTTTGGAAAGTTGGAGAATCTCTAGCCTAATACGTGCCTTTTTATTACACCATAGAAAGGTTCTGATAAGCCGGTCAAGATTGGTGAAAAATGATTTACTGATAAAAATAGGAATGTGTTGAAAAGGGTACAAAAATCGGGGGAGTATTATCATTTTAATCAGATTGACCCTACCCAATAGAGAAAGGGGCAAGGTAGACCAACAAGCCAATTCCTCTTTACACTTATCTACCAGTGGGCCGAAGTTCCTGGCAAAAAGTCCAGTGAATGATTTGGTGACATTGATACCCAAATATTTAAACCCTTCTGTAACTTTCCTAAATAGAGGGTATCTTCTAAAGTGACATTTTTTAAACTTTTAAATACTTCTAAAATGACAAATTAAACATTGGCCAAATTGTCAAATATTAGAGGCAGAAATTGTGAAAATAGACTATCTACAACGCCTCACGTTGCAAGCATGTAGATCGGCTATTTTCACAATAGAACAGTGTTACACAAAATGTAATGCCTTAGTGCTCCCCAGTAAAAATATGATTATTTTGGGGGTCATGGCCTGAAAAGGTTTAGAACCACTGCCTTATGAGACACTATTTCACAAGAACTATGAATTACAGTTTCCATTAACACAGAATGAAAATATTTATTACTTGACATTTAAGCTCTTGGACCGCAGCATCCATATTCTGTGAGAAACATTTCCCCAAATAGCCGATCTACAAGCTCATTAAAAGTAGTTTGATGTGTTGTGAGCTTGAACTGCTATTTTTGGCGAGATTTGAGTGTGGACAGTTAGTCCCAAATATCAGATTTACTGTAATTAATAAACACTGCATTTACAAACTTTCACCTATATGCAGTGGTGTAAAGTACATTTACTACAGTCCTGTACTTAAGTACAATTCTTATGTAGTTATACTTTACTTGAGTACTTCCAATTTCCATTACTCCACTACATCTCAGATCCAAATATTGTACTTTTACTCCACTACATTTATATGAAAACTTTAGTTACTAGTTACTTTGTGGATTGATTATTATTACAAAACAAAACTATATACATACTTAAGTTGGTCACAAAAAAAGAACTACTTCAACCCTATATACATTTCAAGCATTTGAACATAGCCGATCTACAAGCTGACAATGTGTCACATTGTGAGCTTGTTGGACATGGGACATTCTGCATAATGAGTACTTTTACTTATGGAACTAAATTACATTTTGATGCCAATACTTTTGTACTCAAGTACATTTTGAATTCCGGACATTTACATTTTCCACCTCTGCCTATATCCTACCCAAAAAGCTCTGCATGTACACATAGAAGTAGAACCAGTCACCCTTCACTCTTATCTCTTCAAACACATCTGGATCCCTGTAAATTCTCTCCACAGAGATGTCATTGTGCACACACCACGAAATCACACCACTTCAATCCAGATGTCAGGAGCTGGCCTTGAACTTGCCAGTAGTAGGCATGCGTTTTCTTCAGGATGGGTGAGCCGTTCTTCAGAGTTATGTATTTACAAGGTGAAGAATGTTATGTAATTGACGTTCTTCACCTTGGCGTAGTCAATTGCTGCCTCCATCTCCAGCTCCAGGCCTCTCTTCATGTCAGCTGTCTGTGTTGTACCCCTGAGAATTCGCCCAGCCAAATTACTTGCTGAGGGCAGCCCCCGCACATGGCACGCCTCTCGGAACCTGTGCAACAGTTAATACAATCACAATGAGATGCCTTATGAGTATGTGGATCAGCTATTTTCTCCATTTTTGTGAAAGTATTCAATACAAAAATAGTTCTTGGTATCTATAAGTAAAAGAATAATGATAGATAGATAGATAGATAGATAGATAGATAGATAGATAGATAGATAGATAGATAGATAGATAGAGGCAGCACAGCAGTATAAGGTTATTTACAAAGTTACAGAGAAGTATGAAAAAGATAAAAAGAAAAAACAAGAACAGAGTACAGTAAGTACAGTAAGAGCAAGGTAATAATAAAGTGTTAACAAAATAATCAATAGTTTTTTCCATACCTGGAAGATGTGAGTCTCTGCATGCGCAGGGTTTTCCACTCAGAACTGGCGCTCTGCTCTCTAGTTGCCTCTTCAATTTTATGCGCTGTGGCATAAGTGACCTGAAGTGATTTAATGTGTAGTTCATCCTGTTCACTTGGGACAAAACATGGTCCAGTCTGGTCCAGTCTGTAATCATCCAGGGGGAGAGGAGGGAACGGTGGAGCATCTACGTGATGCACTATGTGCCGTGCTTTCACAGGGGGCTGTTGGTAGGACAGAACACTTCCTGCCTGGACAGGTCCAAACCGGGAGTCGACCAAGGGTTTGTCTACAGACATTCCCATGGTGCAGACTAACGGCCTGGACACAGGATCAAAGTTCTTGTAGGCCTCTTCAACCCTCAACACGGAGAGGTCAGGGAGAGGTCCGACAAGAGCCTTGTAGAGTGTACTTCTGCAACACAGATGAGTGACACTAGTTGATTTACTCCACATTTTCTATACTTAACATGTAATAACATTGGAAAATTATCATTTCAATATCACAAGTGACAGGAATATTCTTTTCAGTGTTTATCCTTGTCAGCAGTCGTACAACAGAAGTACGTATTTACAAACCTAATTCCTCCTTCTGATGTCCTCGATGGCTTGGAGAAGGTCATTTGCCCGACCGGACCAGGTTTCAGCCCCTATGAGTTAATTCATGAGTGCTTAGGTCTATGCAAACATATGACTAGTTTTGGTTTGCACCATTCAACACCACCACATCTTCCACACATCCACACACTGCTGACACTACTGATTACTCTCATTGACACACCCCATAGGATTATTTGTTTAAACCTTTAAGTTTGGTTGTTAATATTGTTTATAGTGTAAATAAATATGTTTTGTGCACTTTTAAAGCCGTGTCCCTCTCCTTTTGTTATGGCCTAAGAGCCGTGGTCATAACATGGGGGCTCGTCTAAAAAAAATGGAAATGATACGTTTTGGCCACATCTAAAGTTGTAGGCCCATTCGTATTGGAAATCTGTTTCAAAATCTGTGATTAACAAATGTTTGTTCCTGGCTTGCGTCGTCCCTTGGCGTCAGAAGGGTGTGTCCCCTTGTTTGATGGACGCGGTGGACGTGAGGGACGTGATGGACGTGAAGGACATGAAATGTGAAGCGAGAAACGTGAAGCGAGAAGCGTGAAGGGTAAGGGGTGGGTAATTCCCTTGGTGACAACAGGTGGGAGGTGTGCCGTTTGTTAAAAAAAATAGAATTAGTATTTTGCCATGACTTTTTGAGGTAAAGTAAACTTCCTGTTTTGCTTTGAAGCCTGTAGACCGGCAGGTCTGGCATAGAAGGTGCACGGTAGTTAAAGTGTTTTGGTTGTATTTGTTAGTTCAGTTTTTGTTAAATATATAATGGTTTTGGGTTGTGCTGTAATTTAATTGGTATCACTGCAGTGTAGTGGTTAGCAGTCAGGATGGTTGTTAAAGGTGCGTTTTCTCTTTTTTGTGTGTGGTGGTCCCCGCATTGGATTATATTATAGCAGTATACGCTATTTTTGTTAAAGAAGTTCGCTTGGTGTTTTTGGTTTTCAGTCGGCAGAGTTTTTTTGTAAAATAAGGTGAGCATTTTTTGAGTGTCACACCGTTGTTGCCCATTTTCTTTGTGTGGTTCTGCTATGGGTCAGTATTGGCTAGGAACATCAGTGAATACTAGTGTCAAAAAGGACTTGCTGTCCGTCACTAAGTAATGCAAGCCGCTGTTCGTCTAACCACTGTAGCAGAGAAACGCTAGGTAGTAGGCTACCGGTACAACTCATCCCCTAAATGAATCCACCTCCAACAGGTTGAATAAAAACTGAGTTGGTTGGGCCATGGCTCATGGTGGTTTGTAGCATGGTGATACACAACAGTGGTGCAGAGGTGCTTTATGTGGGTGCAGCCAGTGAGTGGACATTATAGGTGCACCTGGATGTTGGTCCACCAGATGGTGACTGGTGAGACCCTCCAGACTGACGCTGGGAGGGGTTATGGGTGGCCGTAGTTCTGGCCCGTCTCAGAGAGGCGGCGCTGAGGCGCATCGGTTGCAGGCTCGGTGCACTTCCCCCCCCAGCAGGCCCTGCTAAAATGGCTGCATTGAGACTCATACAAACCCTGTACCAGGACATCATATTGATGCCACCATTCACCACCATTCAACACCATTCACCGTTCAAACAAGGTGAGATGAAGTCTTATTTTAACGCAAGTATGCGTATGGCTATTATAGAGATGGCCAAAGAAGAAATGTGGAGCTTGTTTGTGTAGAGTAAGTGGTGTACCAGCTTATGTATTGACCAGAGCATGAATTGCTAGTTTGTTAAAGTTACTGTTTTAAGCATATGATTTGGTGCCAGCGGCATTTCGCCAAAATAAAATGTGGTTGGCTGACAAAAGCACTTACCAAAATTATGAGGTGGGGGATCACGCACCTGTAGGCGCACCTGTCCTGGCTTTGGCAGGGTTTTAGAGAGAGCATTTGTTTTTTGGTTATTGGTTTGGTTAATTGTAATTTATAGGTAATTTGTCCTCATGGTTTTGTAATCATAGTCATAGTTTTCCCTTTCTGTCTGTATTGTTTGGTCCAGAATTGTTTCAGTACTAAGTTATTGTGAGTTCCATGTATGGGAGCTGTAGTTATAGTTGGTAATGTAAAGGCAGGAATTGTCTTCAACAGGCCGGTGCAGCTGGGAGGCAGTGTTGTATCTGCCAGGCTGCAGGTGGCTGGGAGGTGTAGATGTGATTTTATCCTGTTAAGTTTGCGATTTGTCTTGCCAGTCCAGAATGGCTGAGAGACAGTGTTCGCTTGGTTTGGTTTATCATGTTCTAAGTTTGCGATTTGTCTCACCAGGCCGAAATGCCTGGGGGACAGTGTCCGCTGCCCCTTGTCCTTCTGACATATGGGTCGGTTGGGGAGGGGGGGTTAGGTTCGGGCAACGCTGGATCAAGCCCCCAGAACCCTGGGGGCGCTTTGAAGCAAAAAGTACATGGTGGCCGTTTGAGGTACTGCAGTTGGGGCGACTATTCAAACAGTTAGTTCAGTTGAGGCAGATAGCCCCCCGCTACCCCCGCCTCCCCGTTTCTCGCTCCCCGACCGTCGCGATTGGCTCAGAAGCCAAATAGTCGCCCCACTACGTCACGTTTCAGAGGCGTTTCAAACGCGGAAGTACGCTTCATGCGCTGGGTGAGCAACTCAAGGCAAGTGGAATGCAAGTTGAGTTCGAATGGAAGACCTCAAACTGAGGGCCGGTAGTAGGTTTGTTGGCCACCACCCACATTCCCTTCATTAACCATCAGATTCCCAAAGGGGCCCTGTTTTGTCTACATGTTTTGTCCCTCTGATTTAAATGCAATATTATGCCCATTGTCAGAGTACCCATTGAAGTGTCTGTCTGTCTGTCTGCCTGTGTCACTTTTATATTCATAGGGAGATCTCTGTCTACCCTAGTTATGTCCCTGTTATGCCCTTATATGGTTTCAGAGAACTTTAAAATGTTTTAGAAGCTATGACTGTTGAACCTGCAGGAAAATGAAATCAGTCAGATTTTTTCAAGTCTGTGTGCACATTTGAAATGGCATATTATGGATGGTAAAAAGGTGACCTACCTTGTAAAGGTTGCATCTAATCTTTCTATTTTAAGTCTTTTCTTCTCATTTAAGAAGAAACCATAAATGTTTACACCTTGAAACGAAGTCATGATGCAGCTAACGGCGAGCAATTCAATTTAAGCTGATTGGAAGGATAGTGAATTGTTGGCCTGTTTGCAGGGTAGTCATATTGCAAATGGTTGCTATGGTAAACAGTTGGTTGCTAGGGTAAACAGTTGGTTGCTAGGGTAAGAAAACATGGTTGCTATGGTAAACAATTGGTTGCTAGGGTAAACAGTTGGTTGCTAGGGTAAAAAAAACATGGTTGCTGTGGTAAACAGTTGGTTGCTAGGGTAAACAGTTGGTTGCTAAGGTAAAAAACATGGTTGCTATGGTAAACAGTTGGTTAGTAGGGTAAACCTTCAATGATTTTGACATCTTGTTACTAATCTGTCGGTAGATAATGCCGGTCTTATATAAGGGTCATTTGTGTACGGTGTGATGTCATACTGATGTCAGCAGTGTGACAGGAGATAAGCGACCGTTAGGGAGTCTTACTGGTTGTTAAATGGTGTTAAAGTGTTAATGTGAGTTTGAAATAAAGTTCTTAATAAAGAAACTTTTGATTTCAATGTTATTCTGAAATGCAGTAGAGTAAAATAATCATTGCGACCGTCAGGGAGCAGTTTACTATGAAAACCTCCACCGGCCGTCCGTCCGTCCGTCGGTCACACGTCACACGTCACACCTTTGCCCTGCTCATATCTCCACATCAGTATGACATCACACCACATGTGTACACAAACCTTTGTGTACGTTGCTGTGGCAACAGTCTGTTGTTGCTGGTCTGTTAGTGTACGTTAGCAACCACCTTAGCAACCATGGTTTTACCCTAGCAACCAACTGTTTACCCTAGCAACCAACTGTTTACCATAGCAACCATGTTTTTTTACCCTAGCAACCAACTGTTTACCATAGCAACCAGATACGCAGAGCAGGGATCTCCATATATTGGCATAAACAGGTGACATCACACTGATGTCAGATACTCAGAGCAGGGATTTCTCCATAATATATGGGCATAAAAGGGATTCTGTTAGGGATCTCCATATAAGGGCATAAAAGGGATTCTGTTAGGGATCTCCATATATGGGCATAAAAGGGATTCTGTTAGGGATCTCCATATATGGGCATAAAAGGGATTCTGTTAGGGATCTCCATATATGGGCATAAAAGGGATTCTGTTAGGGATCTCCATATATGGGCATAAAAGGGATTGTATCCCAGATGATGCCCTGTTAGGAGATCCACACTAACAGAATCCATATATGGTCCTACCGACAGCTGCTATAAGCCAACCCTGGCGATAAGGTCTGAGTCGAAGAAATGCTTCTTTCCTGGCAAGAATTGCCCCTTTATACTGTAGGGCTCGTTTGTGTATTGTATGACATCACGCCACATCATCGGCTGAGGACTGTGTGATGTCATCATATCTCCATATATGGAGACATAAGTTGCTCATGCCCAAATATGGGCTGGTGAGGTCAGACTTAGTGTGATGCGTAGGTTATCTCCATATATGGAGATTCAACTTCAATGAGTAACCATAGCAAACTGTCAACTGCCCGTATGTCTTGATAATTGGTAAAACAAACTTTTGGCCTATTAGGGAGTCTTACTGGTGGATTATAGTAGTTTATTGTAATTAGGAACTACAGCAACTTGCTGGCCACTGAGCTGCCAGTAATGTACTGTAATTATACAACGAAAAGGCTTAGAGTGTACTGAATGATTTGACTTTAGTTTATCTGGATCAGAAAATGTTTTGACAGAGTGACTTATGTTATACAATGTGACCTGTGTTTTGACCCAGTGGTTCTGCCTTTCTGACTGTTAATGGCTCTCTTCCTGTCCCATTCCTCTTAGATGCTTCAAGTAATTCCGGATGATCTTGTTTGCTGGGGATGGTGGGCTGGTATGCTAGGTACAGAGGGGATGGGTTATAGTGACGTTTATGAAGTGGGTCGTTCATTTTCAAAACATGGTTTGTGATATAGGTTGTGGTTTTGGTATGGTTATTGGCTATTGGGTGACTAATGGGTAGACTGAAATTAATTTGGGGTTCTTGTCTTTAAATTGTAGGGAAAGTGTCTGATTGGCTCACATTTTGAAAGCAATTGTCTAGGTTTTCTTTCCTAAAGGACAAATATTTAGTCCATTATACTTTGATTAGCTGTTAGTGTCTCGGTCCCTTAAGGGTCCTCGTTTTGTAGGGGGAGGGTGTCACAGCCCCTGTAGTCGGCCTACTAGGGCCTGTGAGGTTGCTCCTGTCTAACCCTTACTCCCACAGGTCCTGATTGCCAATCGGGTGCATTGGGAGCACCTGGCCAGTGTTCCCAGGGTGCACTATAAAAGGCTGGGTGTGGCCACACTCAGTCTCTCTCTCCTGCCATGAGAGCAGCAGCACTTTTGGCTTCATAGCCTAGTTTTGGTTTGCACCATTCAACACCACCACATCTTCCACACATCCACACACTGCTGACACTACTGATTACTCTCATTGACACACCCCATAGGATTATTTGTTTAAACCTTTAAGTTTGGTGGTTAATATTGTTTATAGAAATATGTAAATAAATATGTTTTGTGCACTTTTAAAGCCGTGTCCCTCTCCTTTTGTTATGGCCTAAGAGCCGTCGTCATTACAGAGATATAACACATTTTTTCAGAGATTCAAATCACTTTTTAGAGTTTCGAAATCATTTTTCAGAGATTCAAAAACATTTTTCAGAGATTCAAAAACATTTTACTGTCTTGAAATAATAATGATCAAGGTTTTGAAATCATCATTTAGAGTTACGACTTTTGGCATTAATCTGATCCCAAATAGTTGTGCCTAAATAGATTATTGCCTAGCTGTGGGTTGTTTTTTTTAAACAGTCTAGGCTAAGTTTTTTATTTCATCTTCTAATTTTATTTCATGTTTATTTGAACTTGAACAGTGTGTAGACTACGTTTGAATGTAGGCCCTATTTTATTTTGGTGTAATTAAGAAACTACCTCGTGCTTGGCACAGTTCACTTTAAAGTTTGATATTTGCAACGTGATGTTTTAGTAGCCTTAAAAAGGAAGGGGAAAAAAAGCCTTCCAGCCTTCTAAGAGTTCCAAAGGGATAAAGTTTGTTGTCTTTTGAATAAAGTCATGACTATGCACTGAGGCCTATAAAGGCCTATTTGTATTTTGAAGTCCGCCTTGTTCAACAAGGCCAGTTGTTTTAGGCTAATAAAAGGCCCACGTTATGTGAAGTGTTTGGGTGGTCATCTGGTCGTTTATACGGCTTGTTATGAACACGGTTATGAAATGCAGAGGAGAGCCTACATTTGAAACATTCCCGACAGGTAGGCTTATATGTGAATAATATAGTTAACGTGCTGGCCAATTTATGATTGACAAGCAAGCCGATATTGTTGCTGTCCAGTCCGTACCAACATGCAGTGGGTGCCACTTCGTGGTGCTGCTGCTGTAGCCTTTGATTGCGACCGAAGGTTGCAGTATACCATGAGAAATGTTGTAGCGTGTCCGTCTTTCAGTCAGTACATGAAGTGATGTCACGTGACATCACCTCATCCTGGATGTTCATACTGTCACTGTGATATCACAGTGACAGTCCATATACCAGTAAGACTCCCTAATCCGGAGATAAGCGACCGTAGGTGGCTTATCTCCACAAATAGGGCAAACATTTGTTTTTCCAAAATCTTCCTGATCCATGTTGATGACATGAGTGTAGACATGCTGTGTAGTGATATTCGTGATTTTAGGGCAAAAACTGTAGGAGCAGTGTCCAAAAATGTGTTTTAAAAATCGGCCTGAAGGTGGCGCTGGAATAGGGCCATGTGAGAAATGAGGGGTGGGGTGTCCGCGTTGCCTAGGCGGACGAATAGGTACCGGCCCTCCCGGACGCTCCTAGCCCGAGTTACGGCATTTTATGTCGCTGCAGTGGCAGGGGGTCCTCCACTGGGGGCGACACCACTTTTGCATCCGTTCTGGAGCACCAGGAGTCGGTGGTCCCCGGAAATTCACCGTGAGCAGCCCCGTTGCGGTGGTCATTTGGTCATTTTTGCACATTTGGTCATTTTTTACATCTGGGGGTCCCCCAGGGGGGGGTCCTTGGAGGCTGTAGTTTGGCAGGCAAGGAGTGTGTGTGCAAAATCTGGCATGGATCGGGTCAACGGTTGCGGAGATATGAGCAGGGCAAAAGTGTGACGGACTGACTCACTCACCCACGGACAGCCGGTGGAGGTTTTGGTAGTAAATGCGACCTACGGTCGCAATTATACATGAGAGACAAGCGTATCTGGGTATTGAAAACCTCAAGGGATGCGTCCGTGACGTGTGTACCATGCGACCACTTAAACTTAAGATTTCCAATGCTAGCACTTTTGACTCACTGATGAAGTATACCAGTAAGACTCCCTAATCGGGAGATAAGCGACCGTAGGTGGCTTATCTCCACAAATAGGGCAAAAATGTGTTTTTCCCAAATCTTCCTGATCCATGTTGATGACATGAGTGTAGACATGCTGTGTAGTGATATTCGTGATTTTAGGGCAAAAACTGTAGGAGCAGTATCCAAAAATGTGTTTTAAAAATCGGCCTGAAGGTGGCGCTAGAATAGGGCCATGTGAGAAATGAGGGGTGGGGTCTCCGTGTTGCCTTGGCGGACGAATAGGTACCGGCCCCGGCTCTCCCGGACGCTCCTAGCCCGAGTTACGGCATTTTATGTGCGCTGCAGTGGCAGGGGGTCCTCCACTGGGGGCGCCACCACTTTTGCATCCGTTCTGGAGTAGCGGGAGTCGGTGGTCCCCGGGAATTCCCTGTGAGCAGCCCCGTTGGCGTGGTCATTTGGTCATTTTTGCACATTTGGTCATTTTTTACATCTGGGGGTCCCCCAGGGACATGGGGGTCCCTGGGGCTCCGAGGGTCCTTGGAGGTTGTAGTTTGGCAGGCAAGGAGTGTGTGTGTAAAATCTGGCATGGATCGGGTCAACGGGTGCGGAGATATAAGCAGGGAAAAAGTGTGACGTGTGACGTGTGAGCACATTTAGTCATTTTTTACATCTGGGGGTCCCCCAGGGACCTGGGGGTCCCTGGGGCTCCGGGGGTCCTTGGAGGTTGTAGTTTGGCAGTGAAGGAGTGTGTGTGCAAAATTTGGCATGGATGGGGGCAACGGTTGTGGAGATATGAGCAGGGCAAAAGTGTGACGGACTGACTCACTGACTGACGCACAGACAGCCCGTGGAGGTTTTGGTAGTAAATGCGACCTACGGTCGCAATTAAAGTATATTGTAGGTGTATCAAGATGACAGATATGCCACTTTAAAAAGGCAAAATTAAACTCATGGGACACTTTATCAGAACACAATAAAAATCGCTACGGCCTCAGTAGTCAACCACTGAAATTATGATATTTCACGATGCCTCATTGGGATTACATTGGCAGCTGCAGTGCACCGTTGTTCCTTACCCGAAGTGGGGTCGCTATCACAATATTTGTAGGCGCCCGTGTGTCTCTATGGGCCGCCCACTTCCTCGTTTTCATTCAGTCTCATGATCTGCCACTGGAGGGAGGCAAAGTCTTTGGTATGAAGCCCTTGTTTGGCAAATAGGCAAAAATAATGTATTTTGAGTTGTTTTATAACAAAAATAGCCTAATCTCGTCAATCTTCGTCTGTGGCCTGGCTGCCTAATTAATAATTCTCGTCAATCTACCTCTGTGGCATGGAAACTGTTAATTATAATATGTATCCACATACATACAATATAGTTTATGCCCATACATGGAGATCCCTATCCAAACCAGCCACACAGATATGGGCCATGCCTTTGCCATCTGACCAGTGATATATATGTCACACTTTTTTTTTTTTTGAGTTTCAGTGAAATTGAGAAAATGAGCGCTCGTTGTGCGGCGCGGGGCAGAACAAGCGGTCGCTTTGATCCACAACAACGACAACGTAGCGTCGGCAGGAATGATAGCGCCTCACCCCACGGAGGTTAGGGTTAGGGTTAGGGTTAGGCATAGTTTTACTGAGGTCAAGGTTAGGGTTAGGGATAGAGTTAGGCATAGTAAGCTAATGGGCATAAAGGGATAACCATATATGGACTGTCACTGTGATATCACCTGTGATGTCACAGTGACAGAATGTATATCCAGGGTTTGATCTTTGATGAGGTGATGTCTCATCAAATGACATCACTTCCTGTACGGAAGGACAGACAAGCTACGACATTTCTCATGGTATACTGCGACCTTCGGTCGCAACGACCTTCGGTCGCAATGAGTCCCGCAGTGCAGCCAATCTGCTGAAGTTGAAAATCATGGAGGTTTTTTAGCGAGGTGAAACGCCAACAAAAGCCACCTGGAAGATGTAGGTTGGAGCGTCGTTTATATGGAGCATATTTCTGGACATTATCTGCGGGGATGGGCAACTTAAAGTGGCAAAAAATGTTCTGTCTATCTGCAACACACAGAACAGAACGGGCCGACGGAGGCAAGGCAGCGAGTGGAGTACAGAGGCGTCAATGGGTATGGCAGCTACCATACCTTGGCTACAGGGGAAAATAATAAAATGTACTTCATAAAATGAATTCATCATACCTGTTGCTAAGGATTGGCAACATGACTGGTGTCTTGCATGCATGCCTTCGCACGTGCAAGACACCAGTCATGTTGCCATACCTATAGCTTTTGGTGAACTGACGCCACGAACTGACGGATAACTATTGCTGTTGCATCCTTCAAATCTAAATTAATAACATATCTGACAAAATGGACATACAGTAGCCTACAGTTGTCAGTGTTGTCAGGGAGTTAAAACTACTAAACCACATCTTTGAGGTAGGAAGAAAAGTCAATTATCTTCACAACAACACATTCTTCCAAATGAGTGGATTATTATTATTATTTTATTTTTTATGTTTTACTTTTGTCAGACATACAAAATAACTTTCAGTTCCTTAGTTTTTTTTCTCAGTTCTCTGTCTGCTGGAAATGATGTGTGGTTTGTCCGCGAGTCCTCTTTCGTGCAGTTCTTGCTGATGAGTCAGCCCTGAAAATTACAGGAGGCCAATAGTGGAGGTATCACTTCTCCCTATAGACAGGCGAGAAGAGATCACCCCCTACTCTGTACATATAGTGTTTTATAAAATATACTATATATACAGTATATATATTGTGATGATATTTGAATGTTTCTGGTGCTACTATATATTTGTTGATGAATTGAATACCAAGGACCCCAACGGAAACAAGACAGCAAAGTATTTGTTGGTGTGTCATCACTTTTCACAGTTTTTTGGGGGCCGTTTTTCGAAAAATGAATATTTTCCGTGCAAAACAAATTCTTGCATTGGATTCAGGATCACGAAAAAGCCCTAGTTTGTTGCCCTGTTAGATAGATCCCTGTGATGCCAGGGGGAACAAATGCCTTTTATGCCCATATATGGAGATCCCTGAAGTCCACATCCCTGATGTCCACATCACTGTGGCGCGACCTCACCCTCTACTAAGATGATTTAAACCTCAAGAAAGCTCAAAGGATTGACAGTGTAACAGTGTAACACTTTCTCATCATTTACATTTTGCATGATTGAAATTATTATCTGATCATTTACATTTTTGCATAATTTAAATTATGATTCAAATGTTTTAAGAAATTCATCTTAGCTGCGTAAGTTTTAGTTTATAAACCAGATAATGACCAAGTATCCCACTTAGCTGTATATCCCCCTCCCATTTACACAATGGCCCTCATTTATCAATGTGGCATAGACCAAATATTTTGGAGGACCGTGGGGTCTCTAAATTTATACAGTAGCTACTGTACACCCAACGCTCCACCTGTGCCCCCAGCGCACCATCTTCACGCCTCGGATTTATTTTTGCCACCGGGAGATCAGAGTTAGAACCATCCCCTCATAAAAAATACCAGATATACAAGCTTGCAGCGCGGCACTCAACACCAGCCAGTCTTCATCCATAAATGCTTAGAGCCTAATTCGTTCTTCAACCACTGCATTCAGATGACTAACTTAGTTGCCAGGTTATCTGTCATTAACGTGGCTAGCCCGTGAGTCATGGCCATGGGAAATTATGATTGTGTAACTAAATGAACGTGCATTCATTGCCGTACACCAATATTTTGGGGGCAAATTACGCTGTTTTTCACACGTTGATAAATGAGGGCGATTGTTTATTTCTTTTGGATGAAAAATATAATCTATATAAATATGTTCTTTGGCGAGTACCTAATTGTGTTGGGATGACTTGCTCATTATTATGTTGCAAGAGATTTTGTGAATATTGTAAATAGATGAGAACAAGACAGCTAGAAGTAATGTTTGCTAATAACTACCTTAATTGAGAAACCTATTATTTTTTTTGACAATGGTGTGGTCAGACCAGGGGTTGTGATGGACATTTTGATAAATGTTGTATTTTTGTCACAGACATACAAAATAACTTTCAGTTCCTTAGTTTAAAAATGTTCTCAGTTCTCTGTCTGCTGGAATTGTCTAGTGAATGATGCGTGGTTTGTCCGCAAGTCCTCTTTCGTGCAGTTCTTGCTGATGAGTCAGCCCGGAAAATTACAGGAGCCAACGGTGGAGGTATCACTTCTCCCTTATAGACAAGAGAAGAGATCACCCCCCCCCCCCCCCCCCTTTACCCCTACTCTGTACATATATAGTGTTTTATACAATATACTATATTGTGATGATATTTGAATGTTTCCGGTGCTACTATATATGTTGATGAATTGAATACCAAGGACCCCGAGAGCTCTGTCCAGTTCCATGTATGGCACAAATACACAAATATATATTCTTATTTTCTAAACCAGGTAAAGATTTGGCAAATACACAAATACATGGCTGAGATTTCAGTTCCTTTTACTCAGTTCTCTGTCTGCTGGAATGTTCCAGCCAAATGGTTTGTGGTTTTTCAGAATGTGTGTCTCCAAGTAACCTTTCTTCACTATCACTGCATAGTTGTTTTAATGTATTTTCCCATCAAACATTATTTGTTGTTTACTAGGTCTTTTGTCTCATGACATCTGCCAAAACATATTGAACTGATGTCTTGTCTCATTATTCGTGGTTGGAAAGTAGTGTAATAAACAGGTAACATGTACCATTGCTGATAAGCTTGTTTTTTTTTTCTCTACATTTTTATCCCACGGTTTTGTTACACATGTATTAACCCAATTATCTCATGTAATGCTGGACGCTACCCTCGCTGTGCCAACCATGGGGGAGTGTGTATCGATATTTCGATGGGCTGTGGTTTTGAGGTGCCAGCATGGTAAACATTAACATTCTATGGTGGGGTGACCATAAGCAGAAGAGAGAGAGGGGGAGGGAGGGGGAGAGATTGTGTTTGTTTCCACTTTGGCTTCAGATAAACAAGTTCTAACAAGACAGGCATTCTGTGGAAAATAAGGGGTTAGTTGCTAATTGCAACAGAAACTCAACATTTTTTGTTCTTAAATATGTTAGTATAATATCAAAAGTCCTAAGAGGTCTTTTTATGTGACCAACTACAGAGTTTACACACACACACACACACACACACACACACACACACACACACACACACACACACACACAGTGTTGGAAGGCAGCAATCATACAGTATGTTATGCACAGTGGTGAAAGTGAGCCGGAACGGCCGGAACCCCCGTTCCGTTAAAACATTTGGGGCCGGAACGGCACTCCGTTAAGACGAGGAGAAGCCAGCTGTCAAAATCCCATGTTACATAACCTGCCACAAACGCACGTCCAGGAAGAAAACAATAGCCTATACCAAAGTCAGATTAACATACAGTAGGCAGCACAAGTGTTACTAGTTAGACTATATTTTCTGATAAAGTGCTTCTAAATTATTCCCGCGGATTTGTGTAGGTCAGTGTGATCCATTCTGTTTGCGTTTTGTTTGACACGGAGCGAATAGAGGTGGGACGTTCGCGAACGAATCGAGTCTTTTGAACGGCTCTTTGAAATGAACGATAGGATTCTGTTCACAGTCGGGAGCCGTTCCTTTCTAATGAACAGTGGCCGTCTTTTGAACGGCTCTTTGAAAGGAACAGATCCCAGAGATCCGTCTCACTTCAAAGAGCCATAAATCCCATCTCTAGGAGGACTCGTGTCTGTGCCTGCATGGATGCGGCTAGATGCAGAATAGACCAAAATGATTCTATTCTGCATGTGTAGTGGAGTAGAATTAAAAGTATTGGAAATACTCCAGTAAAGTAGGCTAGGCTATACTTAAAACCTGTACTTAAATACACTACTTTAGTAAATGTACTTAGTTACTTAAGATAACTGGTTATAATAATATTAATAATAATAGGTCTATATATATATGCTTACCCATCTGTATGGAACAATGAACAATATGAAGAGGCTTATTATAGATATTTCATTTAGGATTTCAATCATTTCATGTTACAGTAAGTGTGTTGCCTAATTCAGGTGTAGGACCTGTAGTGTTTTTATTGTTTGTATAACTGTTCCAAAATGCAGTTTTCTATGCATTTCACGGGCCTCCCAATTTTTTATGACAAGAATTTCAAACCACTTTCACCCCTGGTTATGCAGTTGAATTAGACAAACATCATATTATGTGCTAATTCACATCAAACTATCAGTGAAGATATGTCTACAAACACAGTATCAAACATACCTGACGATGCTCTTGCAAAGAACAAGATGTAATAGTACACTTGGAGGACTTCTGACATGTAGCTGAGCATTCAGCTCTCTCTAACTCTGACTGTCTTCTGTGTGAGTTCTGACATGTAGCTGTGCAGTGTGTTTGGTCATTAGTACACCTGAGCTTGGTTGAGTTGATTACTTTGCTTTAACCTCGCCTACCAGTATTTCTGGGGAGAAAGCCTGGTGTTCGTTCACAACAGACCGTTTGGTTTCCACCTAAAGCGCGGAAACCACTAGAAGAAGCGGCGTCGCTTTGATTTAGTTCCCCTCGTTTGTTTCCCCAATCACTATTAAAATGCTCGAGAAGCCTAGTGTAGTCTTGCCCAACACTCTTGCCAGTCGCTACGAGTTGGACTAAAAGATGCACATACCAAACTAATTTTTCGAAAGCAAAACTACGCCGCATCAAGGTGTTTATTAGGCAGGCCCTAAAACTATGTCCTTGGGTGCAGGGGAATATTTTGGGTTAAAACTGAATCCGGTTGATAGTTCCAGCCAAAGTGTAGTCCGTCTAGGACTACAACATGACGTAAAGTGGTTTCCGCTCCCGACTGGATCAAACCCCGTAAAGTGAAGTGATCCCAGACTACTTTGCTTAGAAGGACACTGAAAATACAACTTCAAAATAAAAGCTCACAGCTCTTAGCCCTTGCAAACACCAGCCACTAGGGGGCTTCAAATGGAAACACACTAACATACTCAAACCATTACTTCAAATTTGAGTTACAGTACATCTGTACCAGAACAGGCACTTTGTGACTTTGCCTATGTAGCACCCCACAGTTAGTATCAGCCATGAACCAGCGACAACAGCCCTGCTAATCGGGCTCAGCCCTATTAGCACGACTGGTTGTGCGTTGGACTGGCGAGTAGTAATCCCGGGTTCAATCCCTGCTTCCGCGTATCACTACATCTGGCGTTGTCGGCAGGATGAGGAGCGTGATGCCCTCGTGAGGAGGAACAGTGCCACGTCGTGTGCGGCGGTCCGCGGCGTGATGTGTGAAGCGCGAGGGCGCGCTCCAAAAGACCT
The DNA here is from genome assembly GCF_963921795.1 of Nannobrachium achirus. NCBI lineage: Eukaryota > Metazoa > Chordata > Actinopteri > Myctophiformes > Myctophidae > Nannobrachium > Nannobrachium achirus. The sequence continues at coordinate 1,802,120 of NC_137819.1, read as the reverse complement.
GGGGGGTGAATGTAGCACCCCACAGTTAGTATCAGCCATGAACCAGCGACAACAGCCCTGCTAATCGGGCTCAGCCCTATTAGCACGACTGGTTGTGCGTTGGACTGGCGAGTGGGAGTCCCGGGTTCAATCCCCGCTTCCGCGTATCACTACACCTAGAAATGCGATTTTGAGATTCTGAATCCTTTGCAGTAAGGTGTTGCAGTAACGTGTTATCCTACTTCCTATTTTCTCTTCTTCTTCTTCTTTTAATGTTTTTTTTAGGCTTTTCATGCCTTTTATTAGGTATAGCCTACAGTAGGTTGACAAGAGAAGGGGAGAGATGGGGGTTGACACGCAGCGAAGGCCGTTGGGATCAGGACTCAAACCCACAACATGCTGTGAGGCCGTGTTACTAAATAACATTTTGCCTTTGCATAAGCCTTAGTGATGCTTGGGCCGACCCGGTGCACGCGGCGCCCGACCAACCCACCCGCGATGCGGGTGGGTGGGTCAAGCTTTCAGACTCAATTGGCGGGTGGCGGGTGGGCGTGTTAATCACCATTCTCATGTGCAAAAGAAAAATAAGAATAATCACCTGCTCTTATTTGCCTTTTATTCTTAATAAGAGTAGGCCTATAAGAATAAGAATAGGCCTACAACGTTTTGAATATGCGCACGAGCGAAAAATGCGCCAGAGAGGAGCAAGATTTCTCCTCTGCTCCTTGGTGCGAGGACCGTCCCAATTCCGCTCCTGTTGGGGCCGTGAACCACATTTTGCCAACATTTGCGCTCGCTGACACCATCAGACACAACGTGAGCACAGCAGAGAATAATGCACAAACAATTCAGCGCGTGTCGCTGATCAGGATTTCACTTAAATGTCTCTGTCATCCACACAAATCCGTTTATAAATATTTTGCGTCGGTTAAGTTATATAACCAGCCAGTCAACGGATACGATTTGAAACACAACTTTCGCAAGTGAGACGGATTTTTTGACTGAATGAACCAACCACGCTCACCTCGAGTCGCTCCCATCTCTCCAATCTGGTGATTAATCAATAACCAACTAGATTTAATATTGTCCGTCTTTTGTTGTCTGTTTAAAGTGCGAGGCGCTGTATAAATATGATTGACATAAAATTCCATTCTTACCCCGACGATGTCCCCGCGATTTAGAGAGAATGAACGTCTTTGAATGAATGTCTTTTTGCTGTCAAATAGGCTAAACCCCAATTTGAACAACACGTTTGTTTATTTAGCCCATGACAATATACTGTACTGTGATGTATCTCGACGACACTGCAAATGAGGGCAACCTCAATGTCTCTCGAAAATAAATAAAGGTTTGAATGAATATTGTGCTTCTGTAAACCTTTCTGTAAAGCAACTTTGGGTACTTAGATAAGCTGTATATAAAGATGAGCTATTGTGGAGATGATATACCATAATTGTTTTAAATGCGGGTTGCGGGGCGGGCGGCTTCGTTGATTTGTATATTGTTCTGCGTGGCGTGGCGTGGGCGGGCGGGCGGGCGGGCTACGTTCCGTGCGGGCTGTGGGCCATGCGGGTTATGAAAAAAAAACTGACCTGCGCATAACTAATAAGCCTGTATGGTCATCGAGGGTAGGCAACTGTTACGCTAAGTGCTATGCTGGGCTAAAGTGGAGCCTGAAGAGGTGAGTCTTCAGACTACGGTGGAAGCAGTGTTCATTTTGTTGACTAAGAGTCGACTACAATGTTTATATTTAGTCGACTAAGACTAGACTAAAACAATTTCAGAAGACTAAAGCTCTGTCCACACCGGCGAATTAGCGAAAGCGACGTGAATAAGCGAACCAAAAAGGCGAAGAATTCGCCATTCGCCCTTATCCATACACACCAAAAAGCGACGCGAATATGCGTATAATATTCGCTTAATTCGTCTAAAAACGAGGGGGCGATATCTGCCTGCATAGCCACAGGAGAAAGGAGAAGAAAGGAGAGAGAGGAGAGGAGAGAGGAGAACGGAGACAGGGAAACAAATAAAACAATGGAAACAATATCCTCAAGTGATGATGAGACCTGGCCGTGGTTGTTAGCCTATTAAATAAGAAAAAGAACAGAAGAGACAAGTGACAACACGCGTTCTCCGTTCCCCCTCCCCTCAGCTCCGGCCGGGGGCAGAGTAGACACTAGACAGGGTCGGTCAGTGTTTTATCATGTCAATCATTATGTGTATTACCCGAGAGGACCCAAGAGGACCCGTACTGTGTGTGTACTTTCTGCTTTTTATGCAAACTGTAAAGCAATCAATCAATGTGTGTGTGTGTGTGTGTGTGTGTGTGTGTGTGCGCGCGCTCTGTTTAACGTGTGTGCTGTGTTTAGGCTGGCCTGACCTAGGATCATGGTCTGTTAGCCGTGAGGCAGCGAGATGAATGGCTGTGTAACAGTGAGATGATAATGCTGGTCTAGGATCAGTTTAACAGCAGGGGGAAAAGATATTGGTGCGTGCGTAATGCATGCGTGATGCGTAGCCTGCTGCCAGGATGATGAGATAGCAGCCGCGACCGCGTACAAGTTAAACCATGACTTTACTCTCTGTAGTTAGAAAATAGCCTAAAAGTATTCCTTTTAATCTCTGGCTTTTGTTTCGATCTTAATATTATAGATTCCTTGGTAGCCTTCTTCTGCCTGTCAATCAGTTAACAGCGCACGCTGCACGGCTGCAGTGAAAGAGGGTTTTAATAATGATTAAATGGTCGGGTCTCTCGGAAATAAAAGGATCTCGGTCTGTAAAAAAAGAGTCAGTGTAAAGTAACTAAAAGTAGCCTACATTTACTTGAGTAGCCTGTACTTGTAGGTATTTGTACTTGAGTCGAATTTCCAGTACTTTCCTTCTAATCGACTCATTTCGGATCCTATTGTAGGCTATTTAATACCCAGCGATTTATTTTTAAACATTAGTCTTTTTGCAGATATAAAGTAGCCTACAATAACAAACACATAAACCATGTTTTTACCAGTAAGACATTCGAGTAGGCTACTTTTCCCAAGCAGCCACGCAGACGAGACACGGAAAAGGAGAAAGACACTGTTCCCCTCGGCCTCAATGTAACGTGAAGGTCCCTCCACCATTCTCTCTCTCTCTCTTGAAATAGGGTAGAGTGAGGTTACTTTGATACAGAGAGAGAGAGGAATTCGCCTTTGAACGTTCGCTTAATTCGACACAAGGGCGAATAAAAAACAGACGCCTTTTCGCTTTTTCGAAATTCGCGTTTGGTGTGGATGCTTCCATTGACTTTATAAGGTTTTAAACAAAAGGCGAATAATACGCTAATTCGCTATTCGCCAATTCGCCCTCTGTGTGTACGAACCTTTAGACTAAATGTGTGTCATTAAAAAGTCTTAAGACTAAGACTAAATCTAAGTCTAAGATTAAATGGATATACCCAAATACATCTTTTACAGTATCTTTACATTTGAGAATGTAGGCACTTACTGTATCTGTTCTTTTCAAATCGCGTTGGTTTTGCACAGAGAGTAGTAGACAGTGTCAGATGTGATTGATGTTACTATATTATTTGCAGAGCAGAGATGTTGTACCTGGCAGAGGCACTGTGGCACACACAGGGCATTGTAGCCTAGAAATACCGTAGCAGTTTTACTTGAACATTAACATGTATTTGCTACTGTATATTAAGGTAGAATGGCATTACAGCCAAGATGGTGTTTTGTTTATTATTTTTTGAGAACTCAGAATTGCAGACAGACAGTAGAAAAATTACTAAGACTAAAAGACTAAAGTGTTTTTATATTTAGTCAACTATACTAAGACTAGACTAAAACAATTTCAGAAGACTAAACTGGACTAAGTCTAAATTGTATGATTTATTCTTAAGACTAAGACTAAATAAAAAATGTCTGACAAAATTAACACTGGGTGGAATCTGTAGTTTATTCCACAGTTTGGGGGCCAGGAGGGCAAAGAGTCAAGGAGAGTGCATCGTATTACCAGTCTAGGTGCCTGGACCAGTACACCAGTGGCCAAGGCCCAACTCTTCCTTTTTAAATAATTTATGTGAAAGGAAATGTTAATATGACACAGTTTCCAATCAATAAAGTTCCACTTGAAATAGTCTATTGGTTAGTGCAACTGATGTCAGCAGCTATGTCTCTATATATGGAGTTATATGTTGTTCGTGTCCACATATGGGGCTTGTGAGGTCAGACTTAGTGAGATTCGTCGGTTATCTCCATATATGGAGGGATGTGTTGGTTATCTCCATATCTGGAGATTCAACCTTCAACGTGTAACTATCGTGAAGGTGAGTGAGGGTCTTTGTAACAGCCACCCCCAGATTTCCTGTGGAAATCTGTACAATATCGAGAAGGCCCGAACGGAAACTCTTAGTCAACTGGCCACCCCATCAAAGAGTAAAGGGACATCAAGGCCTCTCTCTTGTCAATGGGCTGGTGTCGGCCACCCCGTACGGGTTCTAGTCTGAGGTGATAGCCTGCCACCCCGTTAGTAGGCAGGGGTCCCGACAAGCCAAGGGGTCGATTGCACCAGCTTCCTCCTGCCGCGAAGGGTGCCAGCATGACTCACACCATCCTTCCTAGACGATTTTGACATCTTGTTACTAATCTGTCGGTAGATAATGCCGGTCTTATATAAGGGTCATTTGTGTATGGTGTGATGTCATACTGATGTCAGCAGTGTGATGTCATACTGATGCGGAGATATGAGCAGGGCAAAGGTGTGACGTGTGACGTGTGACCGACGGACGGACGGCCGGTGGAGGTGTTGATACTAAACTGCGACCTGACGGTCGCAACAAGCTCACAGCGTGTCATTCCGTGACGCACTGCAAGCTGGTACATCTGCTATTTCTGAAAATATTTAAATATATAATATTTAAAATGTATTTAAAACATTTTTTTTTATAATTTTGAATCGTTTTAACACAAATCTTTTCTTCTGGTCGTCGCTGACATATAACTCATGTAGCCTACCTATTATTGTCCTGTCCATACCTCATATACATATTATTGTCCTGTCCATACCTCATATACCACAAAAAATATACCTCAGTGCTTGGCCTGAAGATATTCATCTTCTAAATGCAATAGGATCTATGTACAGCAGCCATATTCGATAGAAATTGGGTCTCTTCCTTACAGGTGTTACCAATTATACTCTGTTCCATGTAGTGCAGCACAGTGGTTCTCAAACCTTTTAACCCCATAACTCTGAGTGTACTAATGGAACCAACTGGACCCATAATGTTCCATTTCTACACTCAAGGGTCTGTGTAATTTGGAAGCCAGTGTTATTTACGATTAACACACAGGGGCAACATTCAAAAGGGCAGCCAAAGTCTCCAAAACAAAAACTAATAAAAAAAGACTCCAAATATTAAAGTGCTATAGTCAGATAGTCCCTAGAAGCAGACACTTCAGGTTACACTGACACCAGATATAGTATAACTGCACAGTAGAGAGGAGTTCTGCTACTGGGTGGGGCTTCTTTCACTCTACAGGAGTTAGGAAGCCTACATATAAAAAGCCCTTGTAGTGGTGGGCGTTTTCTTCACCTCTTGGGATCTAATCCAGTTTTGCCACTGTTTTCTTTTCTCTTTTTTTAAATTTATTTTGCTGAGTTTTAGACCGCAAGCGTTGATTGATTGATTGATCGATCGAGCGATTGACCAATCGATCAATTGATTGATTGATTGAGACTTAACTCATTTAGTGCCCGAACCGAATAATTTCGGTTCTTTTTTCCATTCCAATACTAATTTTTTAATCTATTTCGCTTACCCTGAGCTGCTAGTAGCGACGTGGGTGGTCCTGGCTCCTCCACCGCTTCACAACGAGCCATTCTACTTGTCCCGATGATTTATTCCATTGAAAATGGTTTAGAAAAAAGTTTAGAGCCCCCCCAAAAAAACGCTGTTTCAGCAAGACGTATTAAGGATTGCTAGAACCGACATTTTCCGGTTCCAAAATGAATTAAATAATCGGAGGCCTCAACGAAGCCCCGGTCGAATTTTCCATCCAAGCACAAGGCCGCGATTCTGTTTACATGGCCCGTAATGGGAAAAAAAGGCCGCGCCACGCTGCCCACTCCAATAGAAAAACACATCTTTACAGCGGATTTTCTCCGGATTGTGTTCCAAGGCCAGCAGAAAAGTTTTTTTGGCGGCTGAATAACTTTAGATCGGTCTTCTAAAAAATTACATAGCCGATTGCTAACTGAAAGCTAACTTCCTCCGGCTCGCTAGCATAGCACTCATTCCAGTGTAAAGCCAAGCCAGCTCAGGCTGGGGACCCGGATGTGATAGTGAATGTCTACGGGAGAATGGCTGGCACTCTAGCGGCACCTTGCGGCGCCCGGCAGTAATTGAGTTAATTCTGCAAAAAAGGATACATGTAATACGATGATGCTAAACGGATTAAACAAAAAGCTTTTTTACATGGTCGTACTGTGTATTAAATTCATCAAGACATATAAAGACATAGGCTACTACAATACTATACAACAGGGGTCCTCAAATACAAATTTTGAAGGTCCACAAATATTCTTTTGAAACAGGTCCGGGTCTGGGGAAAAAATCAAACAATTATATATATATATATATATATATGTGACGGAGAGAGTCGCAGCCCCAGCCTTGAAGCCTCAAAAGTCTAGTATCTCCCCCGGACCAAAGAGATGTCTCTTTGGTCTAGTGGTTAAGATATTGGACTTTCGCGTGGGAGACCCGGGTACGAACCCGGGTGGGGAGGTTCGGATCACCTCCGTTACATTGGTGCCGTGACCCGGATTTGGGCTTCCCCGTGGGAGGAGGTCAAAGGGGGGTGAGTGTGACGGAGAGAGTCGCAGCCCCAGCCTTGAAGCCTCAAAAGTCTAGTATCTCCCCCGGACCAAAGAGATGTCTCTTTGGTCTAGTGGTTAAGATATTGGACTTTCGCGTGGGAGACCCGGGTACGAACCCGGGTGGGGAGGTTCGGATCACCTCCGTTACATATATATATATATATATATATATATATTAATTATATATATATATATATATATATATATATATATTGCCATTTTTATTATGTCGGTCAATCTTAAATAGTAGGCTAAGATACAAAAAAGTACCAACCAGGGGTTGACACTATGGTCTCAGAGGCACTTGTCCGTCTGGAAAGTACATGTCATGTTCTTCTTGCCTCAGGTCATGGCCACTTGCCCTCATTATTGTTCATCTTACATAATTAGGGATCCCTTTCTTATTTTTTTTTTACAAAGAGTAATGTTTTTTTTGTTTTTGTTGCAGTAACAGTCTTTTTCTGTTTCTTTCTTTATTAAAAGGGTCCTTAAATTATAACTTCACTGTCATCTGGGCTGGGGACTCCTCCAAAATCATTTGGGGGCCTTACTTGATTGAAGAGAAACAACCCATTAAAGCAGGGAGAAGAGAATGTTCAACGTGGAGCAGAGATATTTTGCGCTGGTGCTCTGGTTTCTTTTAACAAACTGGGATAATCTTCGAATAATTTATGCTTGTGTCGCAACGTGAATATCGATATTAAAACAAGGTGTCGCACGTCAGACTCTGTCAGAGACGCAGCGTGCGGCTCTCTGCATATCCATGCAGAAAGAGAGGCAGTCGTCACGGGCCGTCGGGCCATGGCACGTCGCGACAAACTCTGGAGATTACAATCCTGCAAACGTATTCAAGTTGATGATGTTTTGCGTGAATGAAACCCCACTGATTTATAACTAGTTGCATTGTTGGTGACTGAAGCTACTGCTGCTGCTCCTGCTGCTGCTGTAAACTTCCGCGGTCTGTGGTAACAGCCTATCAGCGCATCCTTGTCATAGAGATGACAGCCCATAATAGTCTGTTGCCCGGCATCAGCCAATCAGCCGCGTCGTTGTCTCTCTCTCTCTCTCTCTCTCACACACACACACACACTCTCAGCGCATGCAATGAAAGTGAATGAATATAACAAGAAGTGGAAACAAAAACGTGGAGAGATTTTTTTTTTTACTATAATTCGTCCTGGGTCCGGTCGGCGGTGCCTCGCGGTCCGGACCTGGACCGCGGTCTGCCTATTGAGGACCCCTGCTATAAAACAAAAATCTTTCAATACTATAGGAGCAGCAAAAGTATATTTATTACAGAAAAACTGTAACTGTGTCAAAACTGGTCGGGGAAATGAGAGATCAGTGGACCGCCCTCTGGTGTTACTCTCTCAAGTAGTTTGACAGACAGGTACAGTACGCGCTAATGGAATCCGTAGGATAGGAGGCTGAATAAATTAGAGTCCGCGGCTTTTGATTGGCTGAACGGAGTTCAGGAGCATTCTGCTGTGTTCACTTGGACATCGCGGGGGTGCCGAAAGTCGGGGTTATGAAGATTTACTATTCTGTACCCCAGTAGATGTAACTCGGAAGGCGCTGAGTCGGCTCATGCGACCGTCGCAACGCTCGACATGGCGACTCACTCGCTACCGCTCGCTTGGTGGTGTCTCACGTGGATCAAGGTCGCCTGAGACGGCGAACCTCCATCGTCATCACCAAAAACAAGCGCTCCTACGGATTCCAAAAGAGTGTACAGTACATGAGTATCTTTAAAACCAGGGAGTTCTGATTAATGATCCAAGCACTGGAACATATCATAAAACCCCAGCCTGCTCCCCTGATATTCTCCATCATTAACTCTGAAAAAAAAAAATCTGTTTTTCAATCCGTGGCTAAAGAGAGTTCCTTAATCGAAATGAATACAACATCGGTCAACTGCAACTGTGGGTTCAAATTCTTCCTGCACCATCTCTTGTTCTACTGTCGGATGTTCACATTATTAGTCACATTAGTAATGAATAATTCCACACCCAAGGTTTACTGTAGCCATTATAGGGGCCACTGACCAATAACATTTTTAAATTACCATTCATTATAAACATCGAAGGCCGCCGTGACCAACTGGGAAAATGCTATTATTAGTCTCTTTTATCATTTTAGCCTATTATTAATATTATAATTTGGAGAATGGGGAATTAAATACATCAAAATGAATAGGACTGCAGTGAAGACTATTTGAACTTTATTGAAAACAGAGTCATATTAACAAGGATATGTTTCATATTAGGGATACATTTCTCTTTGACATATTGTCTTTATATATTTTTAACATAGAGGTTTATTTGTCTTTCTGCATCAGTGACATCTTACATAGTACGTGTATGTCATCTTTTGTCAGCAAATAAACCGAAAAAACAGAGAAAAGACAATTTGGCAGACATAATTATTACAGAGCAATTTTAAGATTTAAAAAAGGACATGATAACAAAACACACCATTTTGAACTCACCATGGTTCTTGGCTTGTGCCATTGTTGCTCGGCTTCAGTGCAGCTGTGAACGGGGGGGACAATTTTGGCACCGGTCTCTGAGTAGTGGGCTGACTGGAGGAGCAGTGCAACAAGGTGGTTGCAAAATCCAGTTCCCGCAACACAGGAACAATGATGCCGAGTCATTATGACTGGCTTTGAATGTTTCAGGACAACCTGAAAATGAAGAAAAGAAAAAAAGAGGAAAAAACAAAACAAAAAAACAAGGGGAAAAACTATATTATAACATTTTGAATTTGATGGTTTCACAAATATTATTTTAGGCAACATGAGAAAAACATCACTGATAATGATAACCCTAAAGTAACTTACCTTCAACGAAGACTTCAACATACTTACCACCAGCAATTGTAATGATTGAGAAGGCAGACCATGTACAGAGAACACAGCCGTGAACAGGCTTTGCACAGAGAACAAGTTAATAAACATGCAATCAACAGAAAATTAGGCCATGAACGGGCCGTAAACATAAAGTTGGGCCATGAACGGGCCACGAACACAGGCAGTTGACAAGAGTCAAGAACTCACCCCACCAGGGCTCCAGAGTGCACTCATTTGGGTTTGACATGCACCCAAAAAAAATGGACAGTGCAACTACTAATTTCACTTGGTCACACCAGTGCGCCTTACATTAACTTTAAGCAGGTATGTACATGATAGGTGCAGGAACACAGTTATTACAGGTGGGCTGCCATGTTTTATTTTTTAACAATAACCACTTGAACCCAGCATCCCTCTGAGGCGAACATTAGACAAAAAATAGCCGATCTACAAGTTCAAAAAAGAGGTTTGGTGTATTTTTAAGTACTGAGGGTTTAGGTGGTTAACTGTACTAACACAATAACATGAAAGTTGTAGTGCTGTCAGAAAAAGTCTACATAGCAATCTATGACAAGGTTTAATCTGCAACACAACGTTATACAACATGTAGTGGGGGTGGGGGGTCCCTGCTTCATCTCTCTCTCTCTCCCAGGGTCATTGGCCTGAAAAAATGCTTAAAACCCCTAACCTAAATTATAGCCTATAATCTATGTACAACATGCTATGTAAAAAGAAAAAGGTAGGCGCACCAGAGCAACCAACTAAAACGTTAGTCTGGAGCCCTAACCAAAACACCATGATCGCTATATTTCACCCTACACTTAAACTGGGTGGCTTCTCATTCTTCCTTATTGACCTGTAGCAACAGGCTCTGATGCTGACTTCTCCTGTGATCTTGTCTTTATTTGAAACTGTCAGACATAAAATAATATATGACATGACATTATGAATAACAGCATAGATTGGGAAAGACACATTTCTTAATTTAACATGGCTTACCTTCATTGATGAACGTGACTTACCTTCATAATTGAAAATATAACTGGACACATACAGTTTAAACCCCTTGTCCAGTAATGAAGTTGGAGCTTTACTGCTGGCTTTTACCATTCTATGGACATCAGTTACTTTCATTGTTGGCAGTTCATCCAAACATCTTGTGTAAAACACAGCCATAGCTGAACCATGGGACTGAACAAACTATCGTACAACAACAGCTGAGCTGCCCGCGACTATTAAAGTGGTGGCTTACAGCAAAGCTGCACTTCAAGGACAGACAGACTGACAAACTCACTGACAAAACAAAACAAAACAAAACAAAAAAACCGTAGTACAATAAAGACAGACTCGAAATAAAAAAATAGTGAATAAAAAAGTTCTTAAAACGGATAATTAGAAAGTGGTTTACTGACGCTGCTATCGGCTGCTCGCTACTGTAGTGCTGTACTGTGATGTTTACATCCTGGGCGGAAGTAGTGGCCCGTGAACAGGCGTTCAACTACGCACGTCCGGGGCGTGTCTGCATATAGAGAATAGAGGGGAAAATTATGGTTCCTGTTCCGAGAAGATTGACAATAGTTCAGGGAAGGAGTGGAGGAGGAGAGCAGATTAATAGATCACTAGTGGTGATTGAGGACAATGGCGCGTTTCCCAAAGCGATTTTGAGTGCTCGTAAGCTCAGGCATGGTCGTAGAGACCAAAATCGTCCTTCGCAGCCAGCGCAGGCACCTGTCAATCAAGAGAGACGAGGGCTTTCAGGAAACCGGTCGTCTCGTACAATGGAACCAAATAGCTGTGATGACGGTTGAATGCACACCTCATACGAATGGCCATCGTAAGGAGGATTTTAGAAGCAAACATCTCTCCCGCAAGTTTCCCACGGGTGCTGCAGACGTGTCTGTACGATGTTTTTTTTAAGGGTGTGCCGGGGCGCCCGTAAGCACCCTTCATAGAAAACTGAGCACTATATAACTAAGTATAACTATGAAAGTTTATTTAAAAAAGCTATCTAAGTCTTGTGGATGGTAGAGCAGGCTATTCTACACACCTGCTATACAAAATAAACAAGTGAACTATATATTTATATTTATATAATACATAAATAAAACATACAAAGGTGAATTATATGTTTTATGTTGTGCGTGTCGCTTGCTTTGATATATTTGATATATATTGATATATTTCATAGGCTACTGAGAAATAGCGCACCACAACACACACTTACATAAAAAAGAACAAGCTTATAGGCTGCCTCATTTGTTAAGTGGGTCCGTGGACCAGTGGCAGTGGGGGTCCCCTCTCCCCATCTAAAAGGCATACAGTGATGCGTGAAAGCGGTGATAGAACTCGGATCATCCAGTCGTTAGTCCAACACACAACCGATCGTGCCAACACGACTCAGCGAGAACCGCTTCGCTCAGAGACAGTGTGCTGGAGCCAGGCACTCATCATCCTACACTCTGAGAGTTAGCCTACATTTTTGAACCATTGGGTTCCTAACTTGCAAACTTCCAAACTAAAATATAACAGCCCTGCGCCTCTTTAGCCCCTCGTGTGTCGTGCCAACACAACACTGAGGTAAAAAGACAGGGCTGTTATATTTTAGTTTGGAACTTTGGACGTTTAGGGTTAGGAACCTAATGGTTCCAAAATTTAACTCACAAGTTGAGAGTGTAGGATGATGATCGCCTCGCTCAGCCCACACTCTGAGCTCAGCGCTGAGTCTGAAATCAGGCTCGGATGATGAGGGTCCATTGGTTCGGTATTCCATTGGTTCATATAACTAATTGTAGCCCTATAATTATTACAGCCAGCCAAGACGGGGCGGTCATCAGCCTATGTAACAGAACACAGCAGGCTTAATAGCATGACGAGTTGTGAGTTGGACTAATGATTGAGAGCCTCGGGTTCGACTCCAGCTTCAGCAGATTGATATAAACGATACAGAATTCATTTTGAGAACTAATACTCTAGTCTACAATACTGTAGGCCTAGCCTATAAAATAAAAAATATATATATTTAAGACGGGCAGTCAAGTCAATTTGTGCAGACAGTTATAGGCCTACCAACAAGCAACAGCGCTTTGCAGCTTTGCATGTAGTTTCAAATTAAAACAAGGGGTTTGTGCGGTCAGTTAGCCTACCAACAGCGCTAAAAGTGTGTTAATTTTCAGTGTTGTATGTTATGTTTTATTGATGGGCCGGCCCGATACAATCACACAAGCCGCTGAAATTCATTTCGGAGCGCAGCTGCTGACGTTCTATCAATCGAAGCCCAGAGCCATTCAAGGAGAGAGTTGCATCATCTCCGTTCACATGGGGCCAGAGTTGGCAGAACTCTCTAATACAGGCTCCTCATTCAGACATCTGTCATATCAAAACTCGACTATTGTAACTCTCTCCTCACTGGTCTCCCGGCATGTGCACTCAAACCTCTCCAACTGATCCAAAATGCCGCGGCACGACTGGTCTTCAACCAGCCTAAGTTCTCACATGTCTCTCCCCTTCTCCGCAGCCTCCACTGGCTCCCGGTTGCGGCCCGCATGGAATACAAAACACTGATGCTGACCTTCAAAGCAGCCAAAGGTATGGCTCCTCCATACCTCCAAAAGCTGATCAACCCCTACACCCCCACTCGTTCACTTAGATCAGCCAACACAGGGATGCTGACCGAACCCTCGCTAAAAACTCCAGGGCAAAAATCCACTCGTCCGAGACAGTTTGCCCTCTTGGCTCCCAAGTTGTGGAATAAACTCCCTGTCGCACTTAGAACAACGGACTCACTCGCTACCTTTCGCCGTGGACTGAAGACTCACCTTTTCAGACTCCACCTAAACCCTTAGCACTACAGTAAAATCAATGACCATACATGAAGCTAGTTAACATTTGTTTGTTAGGTTTCTTTAGAACTTGATTATATTGTGTTTTTCTCTAGATAGATATCCATTTACATTGTTATATTGCTGTTAATGTACTGACCTATTATCTTGTTTATTATTGCGATGTTGTATCTGCTTATTGTAAGTCGCTTTGGATTAAAAGCGTCTGCTAAATGCCTAAACTGTAAACTGTAAACTGTAAGGCTCTGGCCAGCCTACTGGCGTGCGAAGGCTGTTTTGCGAGGGGCGCTTACAAGCGCGTTTGAGAAACGCCTTAATCGTAAGGACCGCAGCCGAGCGAAGGCCCTCGTACGACCTGCGCTTTGGGAAACGCAGCCATTGACAGTGAAGATGGTGGTAGCGATAGGGAGGCGCGGTCGGGCTCGCAATCGGGTGCACACAATGTCGATCACCAACAGGGTGTCCATGCTTCAGTGGAAAATGGGGTGTGGCTGTCACCTGGCTACGAACCTGCATTACCTGCCAACGTGCGCCGTCACCTGGCCACATCATCCAACAATGAGCCCATGTCATCAGGCTACGAGCCAACATCACCTACCTATTCTCCCACATCACCTAACTACGACCCTACATCACCAATAGGAACTGATCCTAATGAATCCTGGGAAGCAGCTAATCCTGATTTTCCAGGTGCTGAAGAGGATGATTCTCCAGGGGCTTGGCAAGAGGATGAAATGGGAGACGAAGAGGTGGAATAGGAGAGATGGGGGCTGTTCAGAAACTGATGTGTTGTGTTGCTATTTTTCTATCGCACTTTTTTTTTCTATCGCATTTTTTCAGTCTTGATGTAAACACTAGATAAAGGCAGCTGGATGAAAGGTCATTGATGTTTGTTATTGTATAACAATTTGCCAGTAAAGTAAGAGATGAAGTAATTTTGTGGTGAGCGAAAAGGGAAGTTGCGCAGCTGGGCAGGAAGTCAGGCAGGGAGGAGGCAACTGAAGATTAGCCAAGTGGAAAATAACAAGCGTGAATATCAAGTGACATACTGTAGAATTTTAAAGTTACATGGTAACAGCTCCTGTAACTTTGCCGATTCTTACACACTACTTTATTCTACTCTTATTTCATGTTACCCTACCCATTACTATTACATCCTCAAATAAACTTGCCTACAACAAAATATATATATATATTCTTTACAGACATCTATTGATCTCCATATTTTGACAACGCCGCTGCAACGGGGCTGTGAAGGCCGCGCAGCCGCCTGAACTCTAGATTTGAGCCGCCCGAAGGGCCACGAAATTCTAGGTATCTACGGTACATTGAATTTTAAGTAACAGCTGCAAACTCCAATTTTCAAGATTTATTTATTGCGTGTTTGGGTAACAAGACCTTCTTCAGAACATGAAAAGTGTACACACACACACACACACACACACACACACACACACACACACACACACACACACACACACACACACACACACACACACACACCAAAGTGGGTTTGGCAAAAGATGTTTACTTTTTTATTGTTTTATTTCACACAATAAACTTAAACAATGAGGAAAAGCACAACAGAACTCAATGTAAAAACCTACCAAAGAGGAAACTAAATGAAAAGAGGGGCTTTTAACAGCGGTGGGAAAGGTACTCACATTACTTAAAGCTATACTATGTAACTTTTTTAATAAAACAAATCTTAAAATTGTCCTAACTATTAAATCGCTAACGTTTTAGAACACCCACTATGTTAATTTCAGCCCCAAAAGCCTTTTCTTTATATGTGTTCTACTGAGCTCTTGTGGCCGTGACCGGGACTGTTTTTCCCGCAAAATTACTTCATCTGCATCATTCTGTATATGTGTCTTCCTACCGGCCAATCCCAGTGCAGATCATACAGCGCGTCTTGCGTCTCTTCAGGAAGTAGCTTGCTTCAACAGCAGTGTTGTTTACACTGGAGTCTAGCAGGTAACTCCCCAATCTCTACGGACTCGTCTCGGCGAGGCGAGGTGGACTCGGTGGTCTGAAGGCGAAATACTCTGTTACAAGTAAAGGTATAACAAATGTATAACAATCTTTTGAAAATAGCAAATCTACAAGCTGACAATGCGTGGCATCGCGATGCATTATCACCTTGTAGATCGTCTATTTGTACTTTTCAGATTTGCAGATCGTATTTTTTTTACTTTAAAGTAAATGTACTTTATAGTAACTTATATAGTGCATCACTGCTTTAAAATGAGTAGACTGCTAATAAGCTGTATATGCCTTAAAGAGGTGGTGCCAGACTTTTGTACTTTTTCTGTTTTGTAGCTTGGCTGCACCCCATTGCATGATGGAGACTAGACATTAAGTAAGTGGGTAGATCATTAAAATATATCTATAATGTTACCAGAAACATAAAGAGCTAGCCTGGAATGACCATAATAGGTCTGTAACTCTGAGGGTGTACAAATACCAAATGTTCCATTTGTACACTCTCAGAAGTTAAGGGGGTCCTTTTGAGTAAATCACACAAATCAGTACACAGTCGGTAGTCATGTGATCAAGACGGATCTGGACGATATTTCATCCTAATTGACTAATATTGGCTTCCAAAGTTGCAGGATCGGATCAACATGCTTCAAATCATGAACACAGACACAGTTTGCGATTTTCGTGAACTTTTACACGCACATCCCCACTAGGTCAAGGAACAAATGCTATACCCTTCTCATTGGCCTGTTATAACGCCACCAGCAGGTAGACTTTAGCAAAACCAATTTTTGGAACAAAATTCCTCAAATCATGCATGCAGCGTCCAATTGCCGTGAAATGCAAAAGAAAACACAGCACAGGGCACAACATATTATAGCGCCTCCAGGAGGCCACAATAACCTTCCTGACCTGGTAGAGACCTGTGCTCGGAAGAGCACTGCTTCTAGTTATTATTATTTTCTTAGCCTCTCAACAGAAAAGGGATGCTGGGGTATGAGTGGTCAAACACTAAGTATAAAAGCTATTTTTGATCTGTCCTAATGGAAACAGATTAGCTTTCCTCATGACATACTGTATCTTAGATGGAAAGATTGACATATTTGACATAAACGTTAGGTACTGTTAAGTAACTGTAATTCAGGGTTGTCTCGATGGTATCGCACCCTGCACGGTGATGGTAACAGCTCAGCTCCCTCAGCACACTAAAAAGAGGATGTGGTCGTGGATACATGTCTGCACAGATCGACCACGACGACGCAAGAAAGACAGACAAAGACAGAAAAAGCTCTGTTGAGTCAACAGAGCTTTCTGTCAGTGTTGAGCTGCTGTATCGATCGTTTCACAACCTACAAATTCCACTGAGGTAAGGACTACTTGTACTGTGATACTGCGACTAGTAGTAGTAGCTATTACTAGAATGAATGCAACATGTACTAGGCCCTACCAGAGATTGCGCTTGGATTTTTAAATGCCGGTCACCGTGACCGGCATGATTAAAATTTACCGGACATCTGAAGAAAATACAGGACATAATCATTTTAATGCATACATTACAAGCAGGTGCACAAACAGCCAATATTGCAAAGTTAAAGTATTAGGCCTACTGCATAGCTGGGACTGAAAACGAATTGAATGAAACTGTAGGCTAAAAAGAAGGGGGGGAAAAAAAACGCTTCAATCTTGCATAAAGGAATTAATTATATTGGACTGATCGCGCAGGCTGCATGTCTGCATGTGACACACTGATTTCACAACAACGTCTTTCTGTTGCATCATTCATGCCAACAATACAATACCATGTCTTAACTTCAGAATAATGAAAAGGTTGATAGATTCATCTGGCCAGCAATGAATCCAATACTCACTGTCGATTGGTGACACAGACAGTGCGTCCATGCGCATGTTATGCAACTTTGGGAGAGTTGAAAAGGCTTTATTCTTCCTACTGTCTCCACTCCATCTTCTCTCCTCATAAATAACTTCAATCAATCAAGTGTATAATGTTTGTTTGGGTTGATTGCTGACCGTGCGTGCATCCCTTAATTCCCATGGCTTTACATGCTGTGTGTGCGTCGCAAACTGACACTGAAATGAGCGAGCGAGAGAGAGAGAGAGAGAGAGAGAGAGAGAGAGAGAGAGAGAGAGAGAGAGAGATAAAGAGAGAGAGAGAGAGAGAGACAAAGAGAGAGAGAGAGAACGGGGGAGCGCGCGGGCGCGCGAGCGAGAGAGAGCGAGAGAGAGAGAGAGAGAGAGAGAGAGAGAGAGAGAGAGAGAGAGAGGGGCAGGCAGCCTGCGTATAGAAGAGCAGACAGCGATAATAATAAATGATCATTGGTTCCTCCCGGTCAGAATGTCCGGTCAGAATTTTATTTTCCGGTCTTGGCCATAAAAAAACGGTCAAAACCGGCAATTACCAGTCTAACGCGATCTGTGGCCCTACTACTGCTATTGCTGCTACTACTGCTGCAACTACTGCTACTGCTACAACTACCTCCACACTACCTCTCTTATCAATGATTTATTGAGGCGCTGGCGTTCACGATTTAAACCTTCTAGTAATCATCGTATTTGACCAATTTTCAAGTTTATAGATACAGTATGTGGGTCAATATCACAGCATGCTTGGTGCCTTTCTTCAGGTTCATTTGAAAGTATACATTATATTAGAATATTTATTGCATTTTGGGTTACGTATTCATATTATTCTTTTTAGCATTTTAAATGGTTTGGTATGCCCCATGCTCTGATTAATCCAATTTTAATGCAACAAACAAAACAAAAAATGAAGTACACACACACACACACACACACACACACACACACACACACACACACAGGGATAGTGTTTTCTGCTGGTGTTTCAGTCCGAGCGTATCAAAGGGTGCGTTCGGAAATGCGCACTGGGTGTGTGCTCAGTGTATTGAGTGCCTAAACCTAACCCTAATCCTAACCCTAACCTCAGTAAAACTATGCCTAACCCTAACCCTAACCCTAACCTCAGTAAAACTATGCCTAAACCTAACCCTAACCCCTAACCCTAACCACACCCGCGCATTTCCGAACGCACCCTTTGATACACACGGACTGAAACACCAGCAGAAAACACTCTCCCCACGCACGCATGCACGCACGCACGCACGCACACACACACACACACACACACACACACACACACACACACACACACACACACACACACACACACACACACACACACACACACACACACGCATTTTGGTTTGGCTTCCTTCAGACAAATGACACTATATGTAGGCTAAGTTAACCAGTAGGCTGCTTACCCGGCCTACTGTAAGTGATAATAGCTTTTTAAAATGTAAACACAATGTATTCCATTACATCCAAAATGATTCATTTGAGTTACAATATTAAGCACATTATTAATTACAAACACATGCATATTAATTGAAAGGTGCGGCATACAGGAGGGAAGATTTGTAATTATAATAGAGAGAGAGAGAGAGAGAGAGAGAGAGAGAGAGAGAGAGAGAGATTTTCCATAGACTTACATAACAGAAAAACATATCAAGGGATCGCCCTGAATAACCATAAAGGTTCTGTAACTTTCAGAGTTATGCGCTTCCTTGCAAATAAAACATTTAGGAACCACTGTACTGGTGGACTCCTATGCCATACATAATAGTGTCGTAGTAAATGTGACTGCTTACAGTGATTTGAGTACAGAAGTACAGAATTTAAGCTTGATGTATCATTGGACAACATTTGAAGAATATAATGATCATTTGAAACAACATGAAACCAAAGTATATAGATTTTTTTTTTTTTTTTTTAGATTTCTAAACTCTCAAATTTTGAATGTGTACGGACATGTTGATGACCCCTGCTACACGGTAGCTCTGTGGCAAGTGGCTGATGAGTGGACATACAGTATAAGTGTAGATAGACCTTTTGAGTTCAATTATACCTTCCAAGCAAAGCATATATATTTTCCATGTACATAACAGTATAATTTGTTTACTTTTCTTTTCTTTTTTCTTTTTTTCCACATGGAGGACATTGTATAATATCTCCCAATCCCAGATTCCCTCCTAGGCCAGAGTTTGAATGCAGAATTATGTGCGTGAGTCAGGGGACTCATCCTACTGTTTTTCCATGTTATTAACTTTTTTTTGATTAACCAAAGCAAACTAAAGCAGAATGTTATGTTTGGGTAACAGTGATGTCATATTTCAATGGTCTCAACCTGTTTAGACCACGACCCCCCAAATAATCATATACCTGACAATCAATAAGAGTTAAGGCATTACATTTTGTGCAACCCCGGTTCTATTGTGAAAATAGCAGAAAATAGCGTTGTGAGGCATTGTGAGCATGTGCCATTTCAAACTTCAGATGTCCTTCCATTGACAAGACAGTAGATTTTCATGGGATTTGCAGATTATTGAGCTTGTAGATCAGTTATTTTCTTGCTATTTTTATGACCTTCATTGACTTCAAAGTTTAAATTTAGCTATGAAGGTGAATTTTGCTTTTCAATGGGAAAGGAGTGGTTTCTTGCCATTTGCGAGTTTCTGCAAAAACACACTCTATTCTCCTAAAAATGTGACTGAGGCTGGAGGAAACGTCCAAATGTCGGCAATTTTAAAACAGTAGAAAAGTGAGAAAATGAGGTCAATGTCGTTTTTTGTATTTTTCTTTTTTTCCCTATCACACAAGTTCGAATTTAGAACAAGGGTTTCATGTCAAAAAATAGTTGCTTTAAGGTACTACAATGGCTACTTTTATTTGTTAAACTAGGCTGCTTTTGGAAGGAATTGTATGAGGAGAGATTGCGCTCTGAGATCTCATTGTCTCGAATTTCACGCTTTGAGCACCGCCCCATACAGCGTGGTGCGTCTGGTTGTAGTGTGTAAACACTCTCAGTGACTAACTTCATCTCGCTAATGTTATTGGTTTGCAGAAGACAGTATTCTGGAAGGATTTATTTTTTTGATTTATACGTCGTGATCTGACTCTCTGAGTCGCTCTCGGGCACACAAAGAAAGACGCGGCGATGATGGCTTCTCGTAATGGAACAGCCGGCGCTAGTGGGAAGCTAACGCTATACAGCGTATCTCACATCTCAGCCTCTCATCTGTGGTAAAAAATAAAGCCCCGCCGCTCACGAACGCTTCTTACCTTTTGTGAACATTCTGTCCAAAAAGTAAAGGTCCTATACACTTCTCTCAACTGTTTACTTTTCAAGCGTGGAAGAAAATCCAATCAGCGTGTTGAAATAAAGAGTTTATATTGCTCATTTTGTCAGCCGGTGCACTATTTTCCCCTCTATTATTCGTTGTGTCTATACCACGTGACCAGGGGAGGTAGCGTGTCTAAAAACAAAGAACCGAAACGTTTCTCCGTTCTGTGTCCGAGCTAGAGTGCCCTAAAAAGTGTGTTTTGCAAGCCCGCCCGCCGCTTCCCACGTTCTTACTACAAAACGGGCTGCAAAAGTGCTCTGTGTTGCTAATGCTCCCAAGAAAGAAAACGTGTAAATCCATTGATCCTAACTGTAGAAGACCGTGCTTCTGCTTTAGCTGTCTGCTTTAGTCCAGTAATTTTAGGCCAAAATTAGGCTAAACCTAAAACAAATTGCAATAGTAGCAAACTCAACTGATTTTGTATCCTCAATATGTCCTTAGTGAGAGAAAAAAAGTCCCAAGGAATCCCATCAGGGGAAGTTTTGAAAACGACCTACCTACCTTCACTTACTATACACTACAGTGTAGTGTATAGTAAGTACCAGGGATGCGAATCTCGGCCACTGAGGCGATACGATACGCATCACGATACACTACCAGCGATACAATATAATTGCGATACATTGAAATCCTGCCGATACGATACATCACGATTCACCCCTGACCCCGATGCGATACGATACGATTCACGATACTTTGCGATACACCCCTGGTCCTTACGATGCGATACGATTCACGATACTTTGCGATACACTCCTGGTCCCGAATTTATTGCGATTTAATTAAGCTTTAGTTCTACCCAATGCGATTCAACATGATACAAATAAAAATGTTAAAATATATATATTAATAATAATAATAAGACGCAATTCAGTATGTTACAATAGATTTGGTTTTATTCCTTATAAAGCAGAAAGGAACAAGAAATCTCAACAAGAAATCTCTCTCTTAACATTTGGAACCAATTTTATCACACTGTCAGAACTTGTATGTGGACTTCACATCTGCTATACAATAACAATACCAGTGGAATGATGAAATGAACATGAAACAATAAAAGAGTAAACTAAAATGTAAACAATTACTGGCTGTCACAGCTGCTGTAAACGGTACAGTAACACTAATCAGGCTTTATATGTTGCTTACAAACAGCTCCATTTTATCTCAAAATACGTAACTTGTTGGAACAAGAAGCTAATGGGGAAAGCACCTGTCGTTTTCAATTGAAAAATCACCACACTAGTTGATAATGAACGCTCCAAGCAAATCAAGTGTTAGCCAAAGGAGAGACAGTTTTATGTTGAGGACAGACAAGCAGCACAATGGGGGATGGAGCCCCAAAGCCCTTGGTTTCTGTGAAACAGAATTATCCTAGATGCTGAATTTCCCATCCTATCTCACTCACACAATACTCTCAATAAGTGACTTTTTTTTTAAGAAAATGTCCATAATATCCCTGTCTGCCAGACAAATACTAATATGAACTACAAATAACCTTTCACAATTAGTTTTTTCACAAATCACAACTGCCTGGTAAAGAAATTAAACTATTATTTGGCAGTGACAGCTGCTGTAACAGACCACTCTCACTGAGTGTCTTAAGTGCAATCAATGTCCATGAGACAAACACAAATATATTTAAAATAGAATATACTTTGCAAACTGCAAACTTTTTTTGCAATGCCCATAAAAGAAAAATGTAAACTATTATTTGGCAGTGTCAACTGCTGTAAACAGACCACTCTCACTGAGTGTCTTATGTGCAGTGTCCATGAGACAAACAAAACATTTAAAATAAAATATACTTTAGCAAACTAAATAGTAAATGCCACTCTCACTGCCAAGTGCCAACACATCACCTAGTGATTTATTTCAAATGGCTTAATTTCAGGTTTATTTTCAGGAAGACTAGTTGGTCCACGTGTTCAGGAAGCAGCCTGCTGCGCTCTGCTGTGACTATGTCACCGGCTGTGCTGAACACTCTTTCAGACGGCACACTTGTTGCAGGGATGCATAAGTAGCTCCTGGCCAATTTTGATAGCAATGGGAGATTTACTTGTTTTTTCCACCACTGCAACACATCTTCCTCTAGACCTGGAGTATCCCTCCCCCTGTATTTCACTATTTCCTCCTTAACTTTCTCCCTCAGAGTCTTGATTGGAGCTCTCGGACTGAGGAAACCTCCAAACAGCTGGTCCAAGGCTGACCTCTTCTTGGGAGGCTCTGGGTCATGTTCTAGGGTAGACAAGATAAGACAAGACAAAGGAAGAGACATGAATTAACTTACAATGTGTCTGATAATATCACATCCACATTAACACAATATTGTAAGCTATAATTACAATGTCTATGATAATATCACATCCACATTAACACACTATTGTAAGCTATAATTACAATATGTCTATGATAATATCATACCCACATTAACACATTATTATAAACTATAGTTAAGTTCTAAGTCAGAATCACAACAAACCTGTCTCCTCTTCTTCCATCTCCTCCTCTTCATTTCCCCCCTCCTCTCTGTGGTGGCCCTCATCTTCTGCTTGAGGTGCCTCATTCAGTGGGTCTGGGGCATCCTCTGCCTGACAATTATCAGCAGAGATAAGGTATAATTATTAGTACATTATTTTATTATTTAGGTGTTGAAAACTAGCACTCCTGCTATAGGCCTGTCCTAAACTTTAAGCCAGTGTTTCTCAAACTTCAAATGTCAAAGTCAACTCTGACAGGGTACAAATGGAGACAAATGTGGTTCATTTGGTTCCATTTCTACACTCAGAGTTAAAGGCAGTCCCTGAAATTCACTTTGAGAACCACTGCTTTAAGCAACACATCTGGTTTGTCCAATGTAATTGTTGTGTAAAATAAACAAAGATACATAACATAACATTTTTTCAAACTAAAAGGTGAGACAGAAAATATAACAGTGAGACTGATACACTAACAACAATATACTGAGGAATGAGCATTGTCAATTACTCACCATTTCCACCGCCTCTCCGGTTATCGTCAGGAATACCATGTCCCTCCCATTGTTGTCATCCAGGAATTCCAGGTCTTTGAAGCGGGGATCAAGCGCTGTGGCGATGTGGAGGAGGTCTTGGATATAGGTGTAGCGGGGTTCAAAGTCTTGTCTGAATGTCCCCTTCATCTCCGCAATGACTGGTAGATCGCTGTCATCTGCCTTAAAATCCACCCGCAGTTTGGCCAGCATTGGGGCAATGATGGAGAGAGTGGGTTTTTTTGCCTCGCTGAGGAGCACGGTGCACAGCTTCAGGGGGCTCATCAGTTTGATGATATCTGGGATCAGTGTCATTTCTTCCTCTGTGAGGCAAGGCAGGCTCTCCCTCTGTGCCCGGGTTGGTCTGACTTTCCTTATTGCCAGTTCCACAGCAGGCTCCTGCTCATAGTAACGCTCCAGCATCTCCAGGGAACTATTCCACCTTGTGGCAACGTCATGCTCTAGCTTGTGTTGTGGCAGGCGCAAGTCGGTCTGCTTTTCATGGAGAGCATCATTGGCGTTGGGGCTTTTGTGAAAAAAGGTTACCACTTTCCTTATTTTCACCAGGAGTGTTTTCACTGCATCCACAGTAAGAGCTTGCTTCGAGGACAGATTCAGTGTGTGCGCGATGCACTTCACATGCGGCTTCATTTCTGCACCCGTTCCAGCCAGTATCATATTTCGTGCATTGTCTGTGACCAACGCAGGGTTCTTGTCAAGAATCTGCCACTCGCGGCAAACATCGTGCAGTAACTCGGCTAGATGTGCTCCTGTGTGGCTGCCGTGGAACACTCTGGTCTGTAGAACAAGGTTGTGCAATACCCACTGCCCATCGATGTAGTGTGCCGTCACTGTGATGTACGATTGAGTGGCGCAAGACGTCCAGCCATCCGCTGTGAGTGCAACTCTTTCAGTAATGCGCAGCGTCAGAATTATCTCACGTTTCACTTTATTGTACAGAGCAGGGATTTTCGTGTTGGTGAAAAGCTCCCTATCTGGTATTTTGTACCTGGGGTCCATTGTGTCCATTAGATACATGAAGCCCTCGTTTGCTACAACACTGTAGCAAACAGCGAAAAATGGCGGTTTTTCGCGGATTTGAACGCGTTTTACTCGGGTTTCCGCGGTTTATTTCTTTGCAAGCTGTATACCATTTTAAAGCTAAGATTCTTGTGATTCCGAATCCGCAAACCATTTGATTATAGCACCGAAACTCACGCCGCAAACAACACAGAAGTCCGACATAAACAATAAAGGTTTCCGCACACAACACTTTCCCTTTGCCTCTCTCCACATACACCAGCCAGCAAGATTACTACAGCAAGCATTATGGTATTGCTTCCCAAACGTTTTAGCCCGTGAACCAAGAGAAACTAAACCCAAACAAGTAGAAGTGAAAATAGCCGATCTACAAGCTCACAAGGAGTCGCTTCGCGCTGCGTTGTGAACTTCTAGATCTGCTATTTTCAGGAGGACCCATAAAATGTGTCCACAACGCTAGCCAAAACAGTGTTAGCTAGCACCATAGCATCCAACCACACCATAGCATCCAACTCCAACTCTAAAGCCACGACTCACTCACCAATTGTTGACTGAGAGACGAGCAGGACGATGTTTAATGCCTTAGCCTACATGGTCTTGTCTTGGTGTTCTGTTATATTCCTTTATTATGCCTGTGCTGTGTTGTTAATTTCACCACGAGTCATGACGCATACGCACTGACGACAGAGTGGAAAGGCTGGTTAAAGGCTCGTCCTATGAAAGCCATTTCCTCTCTCCACAGAAGCGCATTTCAAAATAAGAGTCTTTATTTTATTTTTTTCATCTATACAATCGATCATTCAACATGTTTATTTTGAAATTGTCCACTGAGAGGTTACGTTTGTGTTGATGAGAGCCAGAGAGCGCAGGAAAAAAAAAACACACACACACTTAGAAAAAAAAGAGACCCCACGGGGGTTGTTGACTATGGGGTCCCAGACTTTAACTATGGGAGCTAAGCTCCCATTGGCTCCCACATAACTCGAACAGTGCCGGTACAGACTGACTGAACCGATTCACTCGTATCGCGCACGTTTGTATCGCGATTACGATCCGTACCGGTATATCTTCGCATCCCTAGTAAGTACTATTAGTAGTATATAAGGCACAGTCATTTGTTCTAAAAATAGATTTTCTAAATTTAGAATCTAAAAATAGCACTTCTAAAAATAGCCCTATAGGCACAGTTTTGTTCTAAAAATAGCCCTATAGGCACAGTTTTGATCTAAAAATATAATGTTATTATTAGCATGTTATTATTAGCATGTTATTATTAGCATATTATTTTAATAGCATTATAATTAGAATTTAATAATAGTATTTGACAGCTGTTAGGGTGGGTGTGGGGGTTAGAGGGGGAGGGGGGGGGGGGTTGTGATTGACAGGTGACAGCTGTGATTGACAGGGGGTTGTGTGTGCGCGTGCGTGCGTGCGTGCGTGCGTGTGTGTGTGGGTGGTCCGTAACAGGTGTCAATTCTCACAGTTAAAGGTGTTACCAGGGACCCCTTCAACCTTTACAGAGAATCCTTATAGTTTTCATTATTTGACAGCACAATCATCACTGTATTCTGGATTCATGTCTAAGATAATTAAAGATAAGATAATTGCATTATACCGGTACTTTATACTTAGTTTGCTATTTTGTCTCCCCTACACCATACCTCTCTGCCAAAAATAACCAATTTACAAGCTCACAGCGTCTCGCAGCGTGACACATTATGTGCTTGTAGATCTGCTATTTTAGGGACTATACAGTTCTCAGAATATGAACACTAGGGTTCAGGCTGTTAATATAAAAAGGATTGTAAGATTTTGAGGACCCCTTGTACTAACTCTGAGGACCTTATTTGATATTAAACTTACGGATAGTTTCATTTGCACCTATAATAATCTGCACCGCTATAATTCAAACCCTTCCCACCCCAGACTCTAGCTGACATGACCATAGTTCCTTAGTCACCCTAACATTGGGCGTGTGTCATCATCTCATAAGAATACTATTTGCTCAATAGATTTGCAAACTGTTAAAGGTCTATGACATTAAGAGGAAGATATCCATGTTTTAGGATTGCATGCATCAGATTGTAGCGAAAATGTGTAGATTTATTTATTTTATGAGAGGTAGATGGGCTATTTTGAACCCAGGACTCCATGGTCGGAGATGTGTTATTTTGATGGTAATAGCTTACAGATCTACTATTTTCACTGGGGTGATGATGTATTATTTACATAAGGGGTTGCATAATCTACTGGAAATATTGTATGTTTTATCATTTGGCTCGGTATGGCTATGTATGCAGAATTCATGGCATTAGCTGGGTGGTCAGTAGTGGTGTTGTATCTGTAAGATAATAAATGTAATTCTCATTAACATTACAAAATGAGAGGAGCCCAACTTGTAGATCTGCTATATTCACTAGTTTGACTAGGTCAACTACTTATAGTTTTATTGCTGTGCTCTAATCTGTGCTTTCAAGATGTTAAATGATTCAAAAGATCTATCTAACCACATCTTGATTACAAAGTGTAACTTAGTAATACATTTAACTTATTTTGGTTGTCTGCCAAACCATTTGGTCCCCAGTCATGTATATATATGGTGTTTTCACTGTATGCAGTGATATTGGACATAACTGATAATACAAATGAAATGTACTAATATTACAAAAATGATAGTGTCAGCTTGTAGATCTAATATTTTAACTGTTTCTGTGATATATTTTCAGCATAAATATGAGTATGATTGGTATAATTTCGAATCAAATCATAACATAAGCACTAAAGCCACCATAATGTTTAAATTGAAAATGATCATCCAGTTACTGTTTTATTCAAACAGTCAGATCATTGTGTTACATGTCAATTCCCTATAGGTCTATTAATTCTTACCAGACTACTGACTATATCCACAGAGTATTGGGTAAAGGAGGGGCTGTTCTATTATGTTTATCTGATATTAACCCCCCCAATGTCCTCAGTTACAACTATGACCCATCCCATAACACACATGTTACAATTATACCGACAAGGCAATGCCAGATTGAAAATAAACTAGTGTTTTAACCACTTGAATCCAAATTGGCAAAAGATACATGTTACAGGGGAGTCTGTGAGAAAACTAGTTCACACTTTTTGTGTGAATAAATCTCAAACATCCAAATAGGGGGTCTCACTGTGTATAACCTTATGATATGCAAGAGACTAACCATGGTCATTCGATTTACATTATATTCACTAAAACATCCCATTACATGAACATGTTAACATTTTTAAAGTTTTTGTGACATTAGTCCAATACACAGAAAACATTTTTTTGTTATAGTATTATCTATAGATGGGTTAAAATACTAGGTATTCCTTAAATTGTACTAAACATTGCGTATAATCTAAAGATTTAACTATACATACAGTATCATAGCATAGCATGTTGCCATAGCACATATTGTACGCTATTATATGCTCCATGGTAGGCTGATGTGCTAGGATGTAATATAATTACTGTAGATAGAGTGTATGTATACTGCTATGCATTGGGATACATCCTATACTGCATAGTCTAAATGTACAGATTTCAGATTTTTTCTCTTTGGTTAATCAGGACACCAGAGCTAAATGGGAAATGTTATGCATATTGCATGGGGCCGGAAGGTGGTTATCTACAAAGCATACCTATAAGGTGACAGATCTGATACATTGGGTGGCTATGAGAAGACTATTTTACTCTTTCTGTGAACAAATCTCAAACAGCCTAGATATGAGGACTGATAGTATGTGTATTCATGTAATGTGTAATGATGCTTATTTCAGAAGGAATTGCATACCCATCATACAGCACTCTTTTTTCTGGAAATATGTGTCAGATGTACTCATGGAGTACTAAGTTGACAGGTATAGTAGGGGGTAATAGCTACATCTGTTGGGTGAACCACTAACAAAGATCATGGGTATTTCTTGTAAGGGGGTATTTTATGACAAACTAAATTGAAATGTCATCATATGTCCCATACATCCCCAATATTTTACCCATCATACACATTTGATACGGTAAATTTTCAGTATAGTGTATGTCTAAGATGACTATTTAGTGTGTTTTAAAAACAATTATTCATTTTCACATAGCCCACAATATTCTGAAATGTGGGGTATTATGGTCTTTGAATCAACACATACGTGTCCCCAAGCTCCTCAAGTCCCCAATAGTTTGCTGATCAACCAAGCTTTATCACAGGACACATAATGTGTTATAGTTTTGAATACTACAACTGACATAGATATGAGGTATGAAGGATACTATTCAATGCTACCTGTCTATTTTCATCTCACTAGTGTTTCTCCCCATACAATTTAAATAAAACATTGCCCTCATACACTTCAACATAACTACACAACCCCGTACAGCATCAACAAAACATGAAAACTATGCCACGTAACAAAAATATTACAAAAATAACACCACTAAGAATTACAATCACCACTAAAATGCACAAAACATAAAACTTTGCCACATAACAGAACAATTTTACAAAAATTACATCACTGAGAATTCCAACGAGCATAAAACCAAGCAAAAACAGCAAATATTAAGCACATTAACAAAACATCAAATAGTATAAAATAACATCACTAAGAATTACAACTGACACACAAACAAACAAAAAACAGCAAATATTACAAAAATAACATCACTAAGAGATCACCACTAAAATGCACAAAACATAAAACTTTGTAACATAACAAAAATATTTAAAACATAACACCACTAAGAATTTCAACCACCACAAAAACGCACAAAACATAAACCTTTGCAACATGACAGAAAATATTACAAAATAACCTCACTAAAAATGTTCAACTAGCACCTAAAACTTTTTAACATAACAAAAATATTTATAAAATAACACCACTAAGAATGTTCAACTAGCACCTAGAACTTTGTAACATAACAAAAATATTTAAAACATAACACCACTAAGAATTTCAACCAACACAAAAACGCACAAAACATAAACCTTTGCAACATAACAGAAAATATTTATAAAATAACACCACTAAGAATTTCAACCACCACTAAAATGCACAAAACACAAAACTTTGCCACATAACGAAAATATTATAAAACATAACACCACTAAGAATTTCAACCACCACAAAAACGCACAAAACATAAACCTTTGCAACATAACAGAAAATATTTATAAAATAACACCACTAAGAATTTCAACCACCACTAAAATGCACAAAACACAAAACTTTGCCACATAACAAAAATATTATAAAACATAACACCACTAAGAATTTCAACCACCACTAAAACGCACAAAACACAAAACTTTGCCACATAACAAAAATATTATAAAACATAACACCACTAAGAATTTCAACCACCACTAAAACGCACAAAACACAAAACTTTGCAACATAACAGAGAATATTACAAAATAACCTCACTAAGAATTTTCAACTAGCACCTAAAACTTTGTAACATAACAAAAATATTTATAAAATAACACCACTAAGAATTTCAACCACCACTAAAACGCACAAAACACAAAACTTTGCAACATAACAGAGAATATTACAAAATAACCTCACTAAGAATGTTCAACTAGCACCTAAAACTTTGCCACATAACAGAACAATTTTACAAAAATAACATCACTGAGAATTCCAACGAGCACAAAACCAAGCAAAAACAGCAAATATTGCGCACAAAACAAAACATCAAATAGTATAAAATAACACCACTAAGAATTTCAACCAGACCCAAAACGCACAAAACATAAAACTTTGCCACGTAAAATATTTAAAACATAACACCACTAAGAAATTCAATCACCACTAAAACACACAAACATAAATCTTTGCAACATAACAAAAATATTACAAAAATAACACCACTAAGAATTTCAATCACCACTAAAACGCACAAAACATAAAACTTTGCCACATAACAGAACAATTTTACAAAAATAACATCACTGAGAATTCCAACAAGCACAAAACCAAGCAAAAACAGCAAATATTGCACACAAAACAAAACATCAAATAGTATAAAATAACTAAGGCTGGGACTTTAACTGATTAATTGCGATTAATTAATTACAGAAAATGTACGCGATTAAAAAAATTAACACATTTTAATCGCACCTAGTTTTTGCACCAGAGAACCTTCAGTTTCAGGCAT
Source organism: Nannobrachium achirus (assembly GCF_963921795.1). Lineage (NCBI taxonomy): Eukaryota > Metazoa > Chordata > Actinopteri > Myctophiformes > Myctophidae > Nannobrachium > Nannobrachium achirus. Next base: position 1,771,153 of record NC_137819.1, on the reverse strand, counting down.
ACCGATCATAGCAATGCACCAACCAAGAAGAGACAACAAACGCAAAGGGAGAAGTAGCCGAAAAGAGCGCTTTGCTTGGCCCAGTGGATGCGAAATTTGATTTAAAAAACTCACTTGTTGATTCACTCGTACAACAAAATGTGTTTTACTTAAAAAAAATGCTTCTCAGGTCAAATATCGATGTGCGATTAAAATGAGATTAATTGCGATTAATTAATCACAGAGCCTGTAATTAATTAGATTACATTTTTTAATCGCATCCCAGCCCTAAAAATAACATCACTAAGAATTACAACTGACACAAAAACAAACAAAAAACAGTAACATTCAAAACATAACGCCACTAAGAATTTCAATCACCACTAAAACGCACAAAACATAAAACTTTGCCACATAACAAAAATATTTAAAACATAACACGACTAAGAATTTCAATCACCACTAAAACACACAAAACATAAAACTTTGCAACATAACAAAAATATGACAAAAATAACACCACTAAGAATTTCAATCACCACTAAAATGCACAAAATATAAAACTTTGGCCACATAACAGAACAATTTTACAAAATAACATCACTGAGAATTCCAACGAGCACAAAACCAAGCACAAACAGCAAATATTGTGCATAAAACAAAACATCTTATAGCATAAAATAACATCACTAAGAATTACAACTGACACAAAAACAAACAAAAAACAGCAAATATTACAAAAATAACATCACTAAGAGATTTTTTAACTAGTTAAAATCAGACATTATATCAGCACTAAGCAATATCAACACTAAGAATCTCAACTAGCACAAAACAAACAAAACTAATATTACCCCACAAACATCTCTAAGATATTTTTTAACTAGCACAAATCAGACAAAACAAATAACAGCACTGAGAATTTCAACTAGCACCAAAACAAACAAAAACTAAATATTACTACAAACATCTCTAAGAAAATTTAAACTAACACAAATCAGAAAAGAAATAACAGCACTAAACATTTCAACTAACACTAAAACACACAAAACAAAACATAATTGTCCTACATGGTTACATAATTTGTCCAGTATATGTTGACAAAAGGAACCGAGACATCACTGAGACATCTAGATTAGGCTCTGCAACTAATGCAGAGTCATTAGTTTGTTACTCATATTGTAAAGGGTATTGTTAATCTGTGGTTTTTTAGATAAAAACATAATTCAGGGGTCAATGGGGGACTCTCTTTCATACATAATATCTCTTAGTTTCTCTATCCAATACAATGTCACTCATAATTTCTCAATTTGTTTCCCCCCTCTAAGCTATAACAAATGGCAGCCATATCTAACATGGCAGTGCTCAGTGCATCAAAATCGGGGACCTATGGTACAATACGTTGCGATTCCATACAATCTAACAATTTTGTAATACAACCAAAATGGTCACTAATATTATACAATGGATGATAAATCAAAATAGTCCATGTGTAAATCTGAAATCGTATGGACTATTTTGATTTATCATCCATTGTATAATATTAGTGACCATTTTGGTTGTATTACAAAATTGTTAGATTGTATGGAATCGCAACGTATTGTACCATAGGTCCCCGATTTTGATGCACTGAGCACTGCCATGTTAGATATGGCTGCCATTTGTTATAGCTTAGAGGGGGGAAACAAATTGAGAAATTATGAGTGACATTGTATTGGATAGAGAAACTAAGAGATATTATGTATGAAAGAGAGTCCCCCATTGACCCCTGAATTATGTTTTTATCTAAAAAACCACAGATTAACAATACCCTTTACAATATGAGTAACAAACTAATGACTCTGCATTAGTTGCAGAGCCTAATCTAGATGTCTCAGTGATGTCTCGGTTCCTTTTGTCAACATATACTGGACAAATTATGTAACCATGTAGGACAATTATGTTTTGTTTTGTTTTGTGTGTTTTAGTGTTAGTTGAAATGTTTAGTGCTGTTATTTCTTTTCTGATTTGTGTTAGTTTAAATTTTCTTAGAGATGTTTGTAGTAATATTTAGTTTTTGTTTGTTTTGGTGCTAGTTGAAATTCTCAGTGCTGTTATTTGTTTTGTCTGATTTGTGCTAGTTAAAAAATATCTTAGAGATGTTTGTGGGGTAATATTAGTTTTGTTTGTTTTGTGCTAGTTGAGATTCTTAGTGCTGATATTGCTTAGTGCTGATATAATGTCTGATTTTAACTAGTTAAAAAATCTCTTAGTGATGTTATTTTTGTAATATTTGCTGTTTTTTGTTTGTTTTTGTGTCAGTTGTAATTCTTAGTGATGTTATTTTATGCTATAAGATGTTTTGTTTTATGCACAATATTTGCTGTTTTTGCTTGGTTTTGTGCTCGTTGGAATTCTCAGTGATGTTATTTTGTAAAATTGTTCTGTTATGTGGCCAAAGTTTTATATTTTGTGCATTTTAGTGGTGATTGAAATTCTTAGTGGTGTTATTTTTGTCATATTTTTGTTATGTTGCAAAGTTTTATGTTTTGTGTGTTTTAGTGGTGATTGAAATTCTTAGTCGTGTTATGTTTTAAATATTTTTGTTATGTGGCAAAGTTTTATGTTTTGTGCGTTTTAGTGGTGATTGAAATTCTTAGTGGCGTTATGTTTTGAATGTTACTGTTTTTTGTTTGTTTTTGTGTCAGTTGTAATTCTTAGTGATGTTATTTTATACTATTTGATGTTTTGTTTTGTGTGCAATATTTGCTGTTTTTGCTTGGTTTTGTGCTTGTTGGAATTCTCAGTGATGTTATTTTTGTAAAATTGTTCTGTTTTGTGGCAAAGTTTTATGTTTTATGCGTTTTAGTGGTGATTGAAATTCTTAGTGGTGTTATTTTTGTAATATTTTTGTTATGTTGCAAAGATTTATGTTTTGTGTGTTTTAGTGGTGATTGAAATTCTTAGTCGTGTTATGTTTTAAATATTTGTGTTATGTGGCAAAGTTTTATGTTTTGTGCGTTTTAGTGGTGATTGAAATTCTTAGTGGCGTTATGTTTTGAATGTTACTGTTTTTTGTTTGTTTTTGTGTCAGTTGTAATTCTTAGTGATGTTATTTTATACTATTTGATGTTTTGTTTTGTGTGCAATATTTGCTGTTTTTGCTTGGTTTTGTGCTTGTTGGAATTCTCAGTGATGTTATTTTTGTAAAATTGTTCTGTTATGTGGCAAAGTTTTATGTTTTATGCGTTTTAGTGGTGATTGAAATTCTTAGTGGTGTTATTTTTGTAATATTTTTGTTATGTTGCAAAGATTTATGTTTTGTGTGTTTTAGTGGTGATTGAATTTCTTAGTGGTGTTATGTTTTAAATATTTTACGTGGCAAAGTTTTATGTTTTGTGCGTTTTGGGTCTGGTTGAAATTCTTAGTGGTGTTATTTTATACTATTTGATGTTTTGTTTTGTGCGCAATATTTGCTGTTTTTGCTTGGTTTTGTGCTCGTTGGAATTCTCAGTGATGTTATTTTTGTAAAATTGTTCTGTTATGTGGCAAAGTTTTAGGTGCTAGTTGAACATTCTTAGTGAGGTTATTTTGTAATATTCTCTGTTATGTTGCAAAGTTTTTTGTTTTGTGCGTTTTAGTGGTGGTTGAAATTCTTAGTGGTGTTATTTTATAAATATTTTTGTTATGTTACAAAGTTTTAGGTGCTAGTTGAACATTCTTAGTGAGGTTATTTTGTAATATTCTCTGTTATGTTGCAAAGTTTTGTGTTTTGTGCGTTTTAGTGGTGGTTGAAATTCTTAGTGGTGTTATGTTTTATAATATTTTTGTTATGTGGCAAAGTTTTGTGTTTTGTGCGTTTTAGTGGTGGTTGAAATTCTTAGTGGTGTTATGTTTTATAATATTTTTGTTATGTGGCAAAGTTTTGTGTTTTGTGCATTTTAGTGGTGGTTGAAATTCTTAGTGGTGTTATTTTATAAATATTTTCTGTTATGTTGCAAAGGTTTATGTTTTGTGCGTTTTTGTGGTGGTTGAAATTCTTAGTGGTGTTATGTTTTATAATATTTTCGTTATGTGGCAAAGTTTTGTGTTTTGTGCATTTTAGTGGTGGTTGAAATTCTTAGTGGTGTTATTTTATAAATATTTTCTGTTATGTTGCAAAGGTTTATGTTTTGTGCGTTTTTGTGTTGGTTGAAATTCTTAGTGGTGTTATGTTTTAAATATTTTTGTTATGTTACAAAGTTCTAGGTGCTAGTTGAACATTCTTAGTGGTGTTATTTTATAAATATTTTTGTTATGTTACAAAGTTTTAGGTGCTAGTTGAACATTCTTAGTGAGGTTATTTTGTAATATTTTCTGTCATGTTGCAAAGGTTTATGTTTTGTGCGTTTTTGTGGTGGTTGAAATTCTTAGTGGTGTTATGTTTTAAATATTTTTGTTATGTTACAAAGTTTTATGTTCTGTGCATTTTAGTGGTGATATCTCTTAGTGATGTTATTTTTGTAATATTTGCTGTTTTTTGTTTGTTTGTGTGTCAGTTGTAATTCTTAGTGATGTTATTTTATACTATTTGATGTTTTGTTAATGTGCTTAATATTTGCTGTTTTTGCTTGGTTTTATGCTCGTTGGAATTCTCAGTGATGTAATTTTTGTAAAATTGTTCTGTTATGTGGCAAAGTTTTATGTTTTGTGCATTTTAGTGGTGATTGTAATTCTTAGTGGTGTTATTTTTGTAATATTTTTGTTACGTGGCATAGTTTTCATGTTTTGTTGATGCTGTACGGGGTTGTGTAGTTATGTTGAAGTGTATGAGGGCAATGTTTTATTTAAATTGTATGGGGAGAAACACTAGTGAGATGAAAATAGACAGGTAGCATTGAATAGTATCCTTCATACCTCATATCTATGTCAGTTGTAGTATTCAAAACTATAACACATTATGTGTCCTGTGATAAAGCTTGGTTGATCAGCAAACTATTGGGGACTTGAGGAGCTTGGGGACACGTATGTGTTGATTCAAAGACCATAATACCCCACATTTCAGAATATTGTGGGCTATGTGAAAATGAATAATTGTTTTTAAAACACACTAAATAGTCATCTTAGACATACACTATACTGAAAATTTACCGTATCAAATGTGTATGATGGGTAAAATATTGGGGATGTATGGGACATATGATGACATTTCAATTTAGTTTGTCATAAAATACCCCCTTACAAGAAATACCCATGATCTTTGTTAGTGGTTCACCCAACAGATGTAGCTATTACCCCCTACTATACCTGTCAACTTAGTACTCCATGAGTACATCTGACACATATTTCCAGAAAAAAGAGTGCTGTATGATGGGTATGCAATTCCTTCTGAAATAAGCATCATTACACATTACATGAATACACATACTATCAGTCCTCATATCTAGGCTGTTTGAGATTTGTTCACAGAAAGAGTAAAATAGTCTTCTCATAGCCACCCAATGTATCAGATCTGTCACCTTATAGGTATGCTTTGTAGATAACCACCTTCCGGCCCCATGCAATATGCATAACATTTCCCATTTAGCTCTGGTGTCCTGATTAACCAAAGAGAAAAAATCTGAAATCTGTACATTTAGACTATGCAGTATAGGATGTATCCCAATGCATAGCAGTATACATACACTCTATCTACAGTAATTATATTACATCCTAGCACATCAGCCTACCATGGAGCATATAATAGCGTACAATATGTGCTATGGCAACATGCTATGCTATGATACTGTATGTATAGTTAAATCTTTAGATTATACGCAATGTTTAGTACAATTTAAGGAATACCTAGTATTTTAACCCATCTATAGATAATATACTATAACAAAAAAATGTTTTCTGTGTATTGGACTAATGTCACAAAAACTTTAAAAATGTTAACATGTTCATGTAATGGGATGTTTTAGTGAATATAATGTAAATCGAATGACCATGGTTAGTCTCTTGCATATCATAAGGTTATACACAGTGAGACCCCCTATTTGGATGTTTGAGATTTATTCACACAAAAAGTGTGAACTAGTTTTCTCACAGACTCCCCTGTAACATGTATCTTTTGCCAATTTGGATTCAAGTGGTTAAAACACTAGTTTATTTTCAATCTGGCATTGCCTTGTCGGTATAATTGTAACATGTGTGTTATGGGATGGGTCATAGTTGTAACTGAGGACATTGGGGGGGTTAATATCAGATAAACATAATAGAACAGCCCCTCCTTTACCCAATACTCTGTGGATATAGTCAGTAGTCTGGTAAGAATTAATAGACCTATAGGGAATTGACATGTAACACAATGATCTGACTGTTTGAATAAAACAGTAACTGGATGATCATTTTCAATTTAAACATTATGGTGGCTTTAGTGCTTATGTTATGATTTGATTAGAAATTATACCAATCATACTCATATTTATGCTGAAAATATATCACAGAAACAGTTAAAATATTAGATCTACAAGCTGACACTCTATCATTTTTTTAATATTAGTACATTTCATGTGTATTATCAGTTATGTCCAATATCACTGCATACAGTGAAAACACCTTATATATACATGACTGGGGACCAAATGGTTTGGCAGACAACCAAAATAAGTTACACTTTGTAATCAAGATGTGGTTAGATAGATCTTTTGAATCATTTAACATCTTGAAAGCACAGATTAGAGCACAGCAATAAAACTATAAGTAGTTGACCTAGTCAAACTAGTGAATATAGCAGATCTACAAGTTGGGCTCCTCTCATTTTGTAATGTTAATGAGAATTACATTTATTATCTTACAGATACAACACCACTACTGACCACCCAGCTAATGCCATGAATTCTGCATACATAGCCATACCGAGCCAAATGATAAAACATACAATATTTCCAGTAGATTATGCAACCCCTTATGTAAATAATACATCATCACCCCAGTGAAAATAGTAGATCTGTAAGCTATTACCATCAAAATAACACATCTCCGACCATGGAGTCCTGGGTTCAAAATAGCCCATCTACCTCTCATAAAATAAATAAATCTACACATTTTCGCTACAATCTGATGCATGCAATCCTAAAACATGGATATCTTCCTCTTAATGTCATAGACCTTTAACAGTTTGCAAATCTATTGAGCAAATAGTATTCTTATGAGATGATGACACACGCCCAATGTTAGGGTGACTAAGGAACTATGGTCATGTCAGCTAGAGTCTGGGGTGGGAAGGGTTTGAATTATAGCGGTGCAGATTATTATAGGTGCAAATGAAACTATCCGTAAGTTTAATATCAAATAAGGTCCTCAGAGTTAGTACAAGGGGTCCTCAAAATCTTACAATCCTTTTTATATTAACAGCCTGAACCCTAGTGTTCATATTCTGAGAACTGTATAGTCCCTAAAATAGCAGATCTACAAGCACATAATGTGTCACGCTGCGAGACGCTGTGAGCTTGTAAATTGGTTATTTTTGGCAGAGAGGTATGGTGTAGGGGAGACAAAATAGCAAACTAAGTATAAAGTACCGGTATAATGCAATTATCTTATCTTTAATTATCTTAGACATGAATCCAGAATACAGTGATGATTGTGCTGTCAAATAATGAAAACTATAAGGATTCTCTGTAAAGGTTGAAGGGGTCCCTGGTAACACCTTTAACTGTGAGAATTGACACCTGTTACGGACCACCCACACACACACGCACGCACGCACGCACGCGCACACACAACCCCCTGTCAATCACAGCTGTCACCTGTCAATCACAACCCCCCCCCTCCCCCTCTAACCCCCACACCCACCCTAACAGCTGTCAAATACTATTATTAAATTCTAATTATAATGCTATTAAAATAATATGCTAATAATAACATGCTAATAATAACATGCTAATAATAACATTATATTTTTAGATCAAAACTGTGCCTATAGGGCTATTTTTAGAACAAAACTGTGCCTATAGGGCTATTTTTAGAAGTGCTATTTTTAGATTCTAAATTTAGAAAATCTATTTTTAGAACAAATGACTGTGCCTTATATACTACTACTATTGCAATTTGTTTTAGATTTTTTCATATAGGCCTAATGACTGGACTATTAGCTGTGTACAGCAGATGCTCCGCAAGCTTCGTAGCCGACGTTAAAGAGTACACTGCAAACACTTTCTTTTGTAATAGACTTTTTTTTACGCTGTAAAAACTTTTTCTTTTGTAATACACTATTTTAGTGAAAAATAAAAAATACAAAAAGGAGAAAATGACAGGATGAGCATATAAGGAGGAGGAGTAGTTTTAAATAATTGTAGTGGAATAAAAGTAAATTTGAAGTTGACAGCTATACCACTGTGGGTGTGGTTTGACTTGGGGGGAGTGATTTAGGGGTGTAGGTAAGTACCTATTGTCCCTCCCATTGTTACACCCACTTCTGGCTACCTAGAGATGTCAAAATGTTCCTTGCATTCAAATGGCTTTTTAAGCACTTTGAGTTTTATGGTGCAACAAGTTTAAAATGTCCATAACTTCTTCAAATATGCTCCAATTTCAACAAATGATACATCATATGATAGCTTAGATTCTGTACTTGGATAATCTGTACAAAAAAGAAAAATGACCAATGCAGACATAAGGAACAAAGTACCAGACCTTGTCACAAATGTCAAAGGCAAAACAGGGAAAGAAACCTGTTTAAAAAAATAAAAAAATAACAACACACACACACGCACGCAGCTCCTCTTCCCTTCTTCATGTTAGTTAGCGCCGGTCGCTAAACGCTAACGTTCACACTGTTGTTGCTGTTCCCTGTCATTTTACACACACACACACACACACACACACACACACACACACACACACACACACACACACACACACACACACACACACACACACACACACACACACACACACCAAGTTGAAACGGCACATCTGTAGGTCTGCTATTTTCACAATTTCTGCCTCTATTATTTGACAATTTGGCCAATGTTTAATTTGTCATATATACACTATACACTTAAACGTTATGTTGAGTGTCTATTTACTGTTGAGTGAGAAAACATGTTGCACATTATGCTAATCAATAGACTCCCTCCCATCTCTCACCCATCTGGAAGATCTGGGCAGCACAGTCAGAATTATGTTTTTTGACTTCTCCAGTGCTTTCAACACTATCCAACCGTCTCTGCTTGCGGAGAAGCTTACGCTGATGGGGGTGGACAAGGGCTTTGTGGCATGGATCACAGACTACCTTTCAGAAAGACCACAGTCTGTGAGACTGCAGGGCTGTCGGTCCGATGTGCTGGTGAGCAACACGGGGGCCCCTCAAGGAACTGTGCTCTCACCCTTCCTGTTCACTCTCTATACATCGGACTTCCGCTTCAACTCCAAGACCTGTCATCTGCAGAAGTTCTCAGATGATACCGTGGTGATCAGCAAGATCTTGGGTGACAACACGGCTGAGCACGATGGTGTGGTTAGGGACTTTGTGCAGTGGAGCGAGGACAACCATCTCAAGCTCAACGCAAGCAAGACTAAGGAGATGGTGGTGGACTTCCGCACCTCCAAGAGAGTCCCCCCGGTGCCAAGCACCATTAACGGTGAGGTGGTTGAGCTCGTGGATAACTACAAATTCCTCGGAGTACACCTGAATAGTTCACTGGACTGGTCGGACAACGCGCAGGCGATTCACAGCAAGGGGAAAAGCAGGCTGTTCCTCCTGAGAAGACTGAGATCGTTTGGGGTGTGCAATAGGATGCTACAGATCAGTCTGTCATGGCAAGTGTCCTCTGTTTTGGTATAACATGCTGGGGTGGCAACAACAGAGCAGGTGACACGTTTAACCTAAACAGACTGGTGAAGAAAGCAGGCCCTGTCGTTGGGTCCTCTCTGCAGGGAGTGGAGGAAGTAACCAGGGTGCGCACTGCGAAGAAGCTAGATTCCATCTTGGAGAACTCCTCCCACCCCCTCCATCTAGAGATCACCAGTTACTGGAGTAAGAGAGGAAACGACCGCTTTACCTACCCAGTACGGAGATGTGAGAGATTAGGAAAATCTTTTGTACCGGCTGCTGTACAACAAGACACATAACGGACGCTTGAAAAGGTCTCCCTTCCTAACTTAGACTTACGGAACCATTGCTGTATTGACTTTGACCTCTAAGGAACTATTGCTGTATTGACTTTGACCTCTAAGGACCTTCCAGGAAGAGTGCTCATGTGCGCCTTGCGGTGACACGCTTCCTAGTTTCTTTTTTTGTCCCACTGATTTTTTGACACTGCACTATTAGGTTGTTAGTGTTGGTAGTTTCTGAGTATTTTTGCTTTGTTTAACAATGACTGTGAGATACTTGTTTGCACTAACTAGCATTGACTGCTATGGTCTCTTTTGCAAGACACTTTATGTATATATACTTATATATTATTCGCCCCCTCTATTGATGCACCTTCTCTTTATTGGTACTGTACTGCTCTTGTTTTTTGTTTTTTTCCCTTTTATCTATCTTTTCTTACGTCTCTGTAACTTTGTAAATAACTGTATACTGCTGTGCTACTTCTGGACAACTGAATTTCCCCCTTGGGATAATAAAGGTATCTATCTATCTATCTATCTATCTATCTATCTATCTATCTATCTACTCCCCAAAATAATTTGGGGGTCCCCCTGGGGGTCCCGACCCACAGGTTGAGAACCACTGTCATATTTGACGACATGACATTCAAACAGCTGAGTGAGTGAGACAACGGTATACTCAAAGAGAGGAGAGGCAGACGTACTGTAGAGTAGCTAAGTGTTTCGGGTGTAAAGATTGCATGCTGACCCATTTTGAAGCATTGAGAGGCATTTCCCTGAAAGCTATTTTGTCAGTATGACCTTGGCATAACACTTACTGCATTTATACTGTGCAACTCATCTTGAAACCATCACCAGAGTGAGTTCTCTCTGTAACGGCTCCAGTGTTTTAAGGTACCATGCTTAGGTTTTTTATTTATTTATTTATTTATATTTATTTATTTGTTTTGCTTTAAAACTGTAGAAGCACTGCATGGGACATGGCAAAACAGCATACATCCTCATCCCAAACTGTATCCAAATGCAATACATATTTTATTATGAAAAAACATGTCATCTTGGTCTTCAGGCTCTCACAGGTTTTTGTCTCTGGTCATCCCTGTAAATAACTTTTCCTCCAAGGCACCCTTGAATTACATCGTTTTTACTTCATAGAACCTTATATTTACGCCATGTTACGGTACGTAAATAGGTAAATCTTTCTCCCGAAGATACAGAATGTGTCACAACAAAAACTTGAGAGAATAGTAGTAGTAGTAATAGTAGTTTCCATTATGACAGTTTGGAAATAATTTCATGGTGGGATTAAATTAATAATAAAAGATATATACGGGTAATAATTATAATAATTATTAATTATTATAAAAATAGGCTTTTTTATGCTTAGTCGAGGTTTAAGTCTATTTAATCTTCTTATCAATGGCCAAAATGCAAAACCAAATTCACTTTGTTGGGGAAAATTAAAAAGAAAAATCTGCAGTTGACAACATGCTGATAGGAGGTTTTTACCTAGAAATAGTTAGGCTATTTTTTGTTAAGACATTCTACAGGTCTGTTACAACTATTACCATTAACATTTTTTATCAACTCACCCTCTTGGTGGAGATAGGAGGTTTTGAGCTACAACATTTTGCCATGTTTCCAAACCTGTCAAATGTCATGTTTTAGTAAGATGACATTTTTTCTTTTACAAAACTAGAAAATATTGTTCCTTCGAAACAATCGTGGGTTTGCTTCAAGCCAAAGAACAATGGCAAGAAGAACAAAGTACAAAATGTCAAGATCGCAGGCAGTGCTCTCTTGGACGTTACTGACACAATCGGAAGCTACATGCTTGATTTTGTGTTATGCAAAAGTTGACCTGCTGGTGGCGCTATAACAGGCTAATGTGAGAAGGGTGGCATCTGTTCCTAGTGGGAATGTGAGTGCAAAGTTTCACGCACATCGCAGGCTGTGTTCATGATTTGAGGCGTTTTTGGCCACTTTATCGCTGCTTGCAGCTATATTATATATATATATATATATATATATATATATATATAAAATATAGTGTTGTAGTTGTGTTGTACAGGAGAGAAGTGGAGAGGAGACAGAGGCACCCAGAGGGGGCCCACCCTGGGGCCGTGTCACTGAAGGGCATTACTAGGGGTGTGTATCCATCCCTTACAAGGCGATTCGATTCGTATCCGATACATGGGCTGCGATTCGATTCAAAAACGATACATCTTACATACAGAACGATTCGATACGATTCGATTCGGTGCAATTTCGATACGATTTCGATTTTGTGGAATTTTATGCGATTCGATTGGATTCGATACGATTCGATGCGTTTCGCTGTGATCTGATACATACGTTTAATGAAACATTCATTTTCCATTCAATTAAAAAGCTATAATCTATAAAGTAGCATTGCTGACCTTCAAATAATGGATATCTCATAAAAGACCAAGGAATAACAGAAAATTGTAAAGAAAGATGGAAATAATTAATGTAAACTACAAAGCCTACTGACATGGTTTGAAAATCTGTCTCACACACCCATTTCTAAGAGCTTCACTTTAGCAGTTACAGTTAGTCAGGTGGAGAAATAGAAAACAAACACACAAAAGGCCTGGCCCTTCAGGCTTCAGTACAGTGCAATAATTGTACTTTGCAAAGCTGCTATAATAACACTGAAAAACTAAAATACATCCTCACTAGTGATGCGCGGATAGGCTTCTGAAGTCATCCGAATCCATCCGCGCAAATTCATTATCCGCCCATTATCCAACCGCATTAATTGTGGGCTCGCCTATAAGGCGAGCACACTCTAGATATTGTCATTATTTATCTATCAGACATATCAAGTTCTCCTCAATACTTTGTCCGCTTTCAACTCCTACATACTTAGTGAGAAAATGAAAATAAAAACATCAATGTGTTCAGCTTACTGAACACATTGCCTATGAAGTGCACACACACAAAAAAATTATAATAATGAATATAGCTGCAAGCAGCGATAAAGTGGCCAAAGCCAAAAACACCTCAAATCATATACACAGCCTGCAATGTGCGTGAAATCTTGCAAGCACATTCCCAATAGGTCAAGGAACAGATACCACCCTTCTTACATTGGCCTGTTATAGCGCCACCAGCGGGTCAACTTTTGCACAACACATTTTTGGAACAAAATGGACCAATCTTTGACGTCAGTAACGTCAAAGAGAGCACTGCCTGCGATCTTGACATTTTGTACTTTTATAGCCATTGTTTTCTGGCTTGAAGCGAGCCCACAATTGTTTCGAAGGAACAATATTTTTCTAGTTATATCATCCAATTTATAAATCCGCACCATCATCATCCGCAACTTCAAAAGTATTATTATTATTATTACTATTATTATTATTATTATTATTATTAATGCCAGTTCTGTCATGCCAATGACACTTTATTAAGTGAAGGATGAATATTCATCAAGTTGTTTCTATTTGTTGTTCTCCCAGAGGTCAAATGTTACCTTGACCTGACCTTTAACATGTGAGGTATGGATTCTACACATATGAAAACCAAGAAATTAGAGTACCCAGGTTTTCTATACTAGGACAAGTGGATCAAATTGTGTTTTGGCATGTGATTCAGTATAGATGAAGTGATAACACACAGAAAGCTACCTCAGATGCAAGGCTCTCACATATTTCCTAGTCCTAGGGATGTATACCTTCCCAAAAGTCAATATGAGAATCATTCCCTCCCAGACGGTACCGATGACCCCAAATTTGGGGCCCTTGCGTAATATGTCATAATTAGTCACTATATGTCACTGCCTGTAATAGAGAACAATTCTAGATATGCTAATTTTAACCACCTTAGTGGACAATATATATAGTCTGATATTTATCCCAAACATTTTTCAAAGAGATAGGATGAATAACAAGAGAGAACCATCAATTTGAAGTAGAATGTTCCATTCGGATTTTGAAAGGTTTTTTTGCATGTTATTATAAATGGAGTGATAACACACAGAAAGCTACCACAGATGCAAGGCTATCACATTTTTCCTAATACTAGGGATGTATACTTTCCCAAAAATCACTATGAGAATTGTTCCCCCCAGATGGTACCGATGACCAAACAATGTGGAGCCATGGTTCACAGAGGATTATGTCATAATTATAGTCACTATGTTGTCACTGCCTGTAATAAAAAACAATTATAGATATGCAAATGTTAACAACATTAGTGAAGAATATATAGTCTGAGCTTTATCCCAACCATTTTTCAAAGAGATAGGGTCAATATTAAGAGAGAACCTTCAGTTTGAAGTAGAATGTTCCATTCGGATTTTGAAAACTGTGTTTTGGCATGTGGTTATAAAAGGAGTGATAACACACAAAAAGCTACCTCCACTGCAAGGCTATCACATTTTTCCTAGTACTAGGGTTGTATACCTTCCCAAAAATCACTATGAGAATTAATCCCCCCAGATGATACCGATGACCCCATATGTACGTTGCTAGCTCACGGTCTAAAGGGCGAGGGGCGAGTGCAAATGGGCGCTTTGGCATGTGTACACTTCTGCGGGTCGAGTCATCACTGTGATGTCAAAACAGGCCAGCTATCCATATATGGAGTCTGTGAGGTAATTTGTAGAGTTATTGACCAGCAGCTCCATATATGGAGATCTACCGTAGGTGATTATCCAGTCATCTCCATGTATGGATATGGATATCCAGGGTTTGATGAGGTCAGTGTTGTGATCTTCATATATGGATATGGAGATCCAGGTGATGATAGTCAGCAGTCTTGATTTGCAAATGAATTCTGTCTTGGCCATATATCGAGCATCCAAAACAAACAGGTCAGTCTTGAGGGCAAATATTGTCTTGGCTTTACCCTATTACTAAAGGCATGGCAAACAGCGGCAACCTGCTACCACAGGGACACCAGGGGGAAAGGATGCTAGCTGAGCCAAACAATTTGGGGAATATAGGAAGTTTACAGTTTAGGCATTTAGCAGACGCTTTTAATCCAAAGCGACTTACAATAAGCAGGTAATACATCACTATAATAAGCAAGATAATATGTCAGTACTGTATATCAGCAACAATATAACAAATGCATAGGATGATAGGAATATCAATCTAGAAAAACAATAACATAGGCAGACCATGCACCTAGTCCATAACAAAAATGCTAACTAGTCTTCAGTCCACGGCGGAAGCTAGGCAGTGAGTCTGTAGTTCTAAGTGCGACAGGGAGTTTATTCCACAGTTTGGGGTCCAGGAGGGAAATTGTCTAGGACGAGTGGAGTTTGTCCTGGGGTTTTTGCGAGGGTTCTGTCAGCATCCCTGTGTTGGCTGATCTGAGCGAACGGGTGGGGTTGTAGGGGTTGATCAGGTTTTGGAGGTATGGAGGAGCCGTACCTTTGGCTGATTTGAAGGACAGCATCAGTGTTTTGTATTCAGTGCGGGCCGCAACCGGGAGCCAGTGGAGGGAGCGGAGAAGGGGGAGGGGGAGAATTTTGGCTGGTTGAAGACCAGTCATGCCGCAGCATTTTGGATCAGTAGGAGAGGTTTAAGTGCACATGCCGGGAGGCCAGTGAGGAGAGAGTTACAATAGTCAAGTTTTGATATGACAGATGTCTGGATGAGGAGCAGGGCTAACGCCTGGGTGAGGAAGGGTCTGATTCTACGGATGTTATAGAGTGTGAACCTACAGGACCAGGTGACTGATGCAATGTGTGCCTGAATGATAGCTGGCTGTCCAGGACCACACCAAGGTTTCTAGCAGTTGGAACCGAAGTCACCAATGCATTATCTATGGAAATAGTGAGATCTTGCATGGGGCAAGACTTAGCTGGGAAAAAGAGAAGCTCCGTCTTGTCCGGGTTCAGCTTGAGGTGGTGGGCTGACATCTGTCGGCCAAACATGTGGCAATGTGTTCTTCCACCTGGGTGGCAGAAAGGGGGAAGGGCAAAAACAGTTGAGTGTCATCAGCAAGTGAGAGGAGCTCTGGCCTGTCTCTCCACAGTAGCCCAGGAGGGACAGTCCTGACTGGCTACACAAAGATGTTCACATATCAGTGCACCCCCCAGTTTAACAACTTAATGAAGAGGCTAGAGATTCTCTCTCTCAAAGCCAGAGAGAGAGAGATTAACCGAATATCCGTGCACACACTGTGTCGCTGTGTGTGTGTGTGTGTGTGCGTGCGTGCGTGCGTTCGCGTGTGTGTGTGTTCAGACATACATTAACAACTTCAGACCTATACTGTACATTTTTGAAATTAACGGATTATAAAGTCCACGATGCCACCCTCAGGCTGCATTCACTCCCGTTATCTTATTTTGAAGGCCAGAAGTCCACAGCGTAAACACTTCCGGTCTGACGTCATCGCGTCCTGCGGTGGAATCGATCATTGTTTACGTGGTGTCATGGCGGATCGGCTTGGAGCTTTTCACCATGTGTTATATAAGTGAGCATCTGCCTCCATCTTCGCTTCTAAAGTGTAGTTTTGAGATAATGGACATTAAAGGAGTAGTTCACCCCCAAAATGACTTTTTTTCCATTGATTACTCATGCCATGGAGAGTAGAGTTCAATAATATTTTTTCGTTTTTGTCACATTCCTAAGACACAAATTTGATTTGAGTAAATTTACCCCCATTGATTCCGGATGGTGACCCGTTTCGAAATGGGTCACCATCCGAAATGAATGGTGGTAAATTTATTGTTATCACATTTATGTCTTAGGAATGTGACAAAAAACTAAAAATATTATTGAACTCTACTCTCCATGGCATGAGTAATCAATAGAAAAAAAGTCATTTGCTCGTGGAGCCGTGATGATGAGAAATCAGCGACGGATTTCGGCTCCGGACCTTCCGCCATTGTATCCGGTAATATAACCGCCGTTACAGTAATATATTACTTTTCACGAGTATACTCGGGATTGGCACTCCGGGTACTCGAGTACTTTTCACGAGTATTTTCGGGATCAGCACTAAATGAGTTAAGTATCCCACGGGTTCTCAAACAGGCTATCCAGATTTGCTGCCGATTGTGACGTCATCTGCCGATTGTGGCGTCATCATAAAAAAAAAAAAACATCTTTTTTTTTTCAAAAAAGTTTTTTTTTTTTTTCAAAAAGTTTTTTTTTTTTTTTTTCAAAAATATATATATATATATATTTTTTTTTTTGGGGGGGGGGGGGGGGCGCAGTTCAGGCCAAAGGTGGTGCAGCTGAAATGCTCTGAGAGCCATTCAAAAATGAGAGAGGCTCTCTATTCAGGAGTGGTAATTTAGCCTCAAACCTTTTGAAAAACGTTTTTGGGACATAAACAATATGACATAAATACTTTTTTTAATGCATGGTGTATCACCTTTAAATTGAAATGACACATTCTGCACAATTAGTACTTTTACTTTTTGTACTTTAAGTACATTTTGATACCAATACTTTTCATGATTTTACATTATGTTTACATAGTATTTCTACATTGCAGTATTTATACTTTTACTTGAGTACAAAATGTGAGTACTTTTTCCAACACTGTGTGTGTGTGTTGTGTGTGTGTGTGTGTGTGTGTGTGTGTGTGTGTGTGTGTGTGTGTGTGTGTGTGTGTGTGTGTGTGTGTGTGTGTGTGTGGTTCCTCCTACCGTCCGTCTGTCCGTTGCTGTATTCCAATAGAATACCAGAAGACTCGGGCGTCTATCTGGCAGAGCGGTAGAATGGTCTCTGCCTCGTATTCCTAAATGTAACTGTGGTAAACTATGTCTAAAAGGTTAAACCTAACCCTACAGTATTTTAACCTCAGTAAAGCTATGCTTAACCCTAAAGTTTTAGGCTATCTAACTTCTTCCTCAGTAAAACAAATACAAGAATACTAGAAACGTTCCACCATGCGGTCAGCGTGAGACGAAAAAAAAAATGAGGGCGAGATGGTTTGTTGGCTTGACTTTTCAAGTCGACAGTACTCATCATAAGTCATGTTTGTTTTTGTTTTTTTTATCTCCATTTAGCTCAACCAAGAATACATAATCTACCATGAGTATAAAACAGCTCCTCAAGAAGAACCTGGAGGACATGGACAGCACAACACCCCCCCCCAACACCCCCCCCCCCTCTCTCTCTCTCTCTCCAGGCTTCCGTGCATGTGGAGGAGCTGCATCTCCATCCAGGTAGGGCCACACAGAATGAGCAGTGTTTAAAATTGCTATTTACAACTCTGTTTCCTATTTGGAGTGTTATATTCTTCAAAAAGGTGGGCTACTCTTTTCACTGCTTCCGCATATGACATTCTTCCCGTCGCTTCTTTTCATACGCTGTTTACTTCACCTCCTGCACTTTTCTTGGACATTGTGCTGCCCCCGCATGTTAGCCACTATTGTGCACACATCGAGCTTTTTCTTTCCCTTTACACTTCTCCTCCCTGCAGTTGTCCTTCCCACATCTTCTGTTTCCCCCACAAACATCTGCCACATGTCCTAGCCCCATATAGAACCTCACCTGTCGCTGCATACTGTTGTGCTCCGAGATGAGGTCCTACCAAGGTATCCCAGGGCTGGTGTGGAACGCCTCCACGGTGAGGTAGAAAACACTTTTCCCGAAATTGTATCCAAAAAATAAAGGTAGTTCCACACTCCCAGACTATGGTTTCCTATCCCAGGGTACTTAAAACATCCATCACGGCATGAAATAACCGCTTAAATCGTTCGTTTTGTAATGTTTTCCCATTAAACCGGAACTCCCCGGTGGCAGTTGCCAGTACTGTCGTCTCGCGTAGCCAGGGAGCATTTGCAAATCGCGTTAGGCAACATTCTGGCCACGCAAGACTACGCCGGGGCTTTTCCGAATTTAATAAGTAAGGCTAAATATAATATAAATAATAATATAATATAAATATATAATAAGGCTAAATAAGTGGTGCATGTTTTATGTAGCCTGGCCTGGGATAGGAAACCACAGTCTGGGAGCGTGGAACTACCTTTACTTTTTGGATACAATTTCGGGAAAAGTGTTTTCTACCTCAGCATGGAGGCGTTCCACACCACAGTATGCAGTGACGGGTGAGGTTCTATATGGGGCTACCACATGTCCATACTCTTGGCATCTGAAACATATCGCAGTGGTGCTCTCTCAAACGGCCGGACCCTGTAAACACACAATCCTAGTATACCCTCTCCATTCCCTTAACACCGCATTAGTCTTGGCTTCGCATGCTCCATTCGTTTTGAAAAATAGGTCCTCCCTCATTGACGGCACCCCACTGATAAGTTAACCAACCTTATCAACTCTCCTCTTCCTCCAAGTTGAAAGCAGCTCACTGGGCATTGTCCTTATGATTTTATCTGGGTTGCTTTCTTCACTTGTTCTTCGTCCTTGCACTGGGTTAAGACCATCCCAGTCCTAGTGATCCTCACTAGGACTTCCTTCCCAATAACCCCCTCCACAAACTTCCCCACTTCCCATGGGTTACTGAAGACTCAGTCTTTCTGTATGTCCACTGTCATCCCCACTACTACCCCCATACTTCTCTTTAGCATTTTCATCTTGTCACGGGTTAATCCTATCGGCTCGTTAAATGGCAATAGATAGGAAACCCTGACCTAAAAGTAAGCTATATGTGTGTGCGTGTGGTGGATGCGTGTGCATGTCAAACTAAAACAAAACGGCACTGTCCCCGATCTCAACACTTCGCATGTCCACTCACCTACTGGCTACGGCCAGCTCTGTCGTTGGCCAACACAGCCGAAGCGAGGTGCTGGATATGGTCCGTTCAGATGCGGGTAAACAACCCGTAGTCTTTTTGTTGTTTTTATATTTTCTTCTTTTTTTTCTCCCGTAGGGTTTTTCTTCGTTTTATGTATTAGTCTCTGCACATCCACAACGCTGGTTCTCCAAACAGCTGGACAGTCAACAATAACTTTCTATCGTACGCGAAGCTCCACTATTCTCCACTCATGCGAACTATAAGGCCCCGGAGGACAGCGCTATCCATCCGTCTCTTATCTTCTGCAATCGCCGTTGAGTTGTGGCCTCCGTATGTACGTTAAAGTCAAAGATATATCGTCTTCCACATCACAGCCATAGATCGCAGCCCGTAACAAACGAACCGCCACGCTTCTTCAAACACTTCCTTCTTCTTCAAAACCTCCTTTCTGTCCCCGTGTGATGACGTCCATTCATATAGCCGTGCCTCCGCCGTCATAACGCACAGAGACAGTGCCAAAACAATAAAAGTAAAATAACCAAACCATGTGTGCAGGGTGTGGAAACTGGAAAGATATGTGTAAGCCTATGAGGCACAATATCCTAACAATCTACAGATCCACTTAATTCACTCTTCCTTCTCTTTTCAGACACCGCCTCAAAGCTAACAGCCGGCTTTGTGGGGTATTGCAAGCATTTAGTTTGGTCAAAGACCCAGCTAACTTTCCCTAACTATAAACCGAACAGGAAGTCAGACATTTTGAATTTAAAGTGGTGTATTGTCAATTTTTTTTAATATTTGTTTTGGGGCTTTTTATCTTTATTTGATAGGACAGTAGACTGACAGGAAATGGGGAGAGAGATGGGGAATGACATGTGGCAAAAGTCGTCCTAATCGGGAATCGAACCGGCGACGCCAGCAGGCATCATAGCCTAGTATGTGGTATGCGCCTTGACCCGTATTGTCACATTTTATGCCATTTTAACGGGTCATACTTTAACAAACTCCTCCCAGGAGGATAATCGCTCAACATACACAAGACACCTTAACGATGAAAAGTTATCAAAACCGTTTTCGTAAAACGGCGTGACCGTGGCGAAGCGTCAAACTTTCTAAGACAAACAGGAAGTATCGCCTCTTCTGATTTGTTGATGCTTGATAATTCTCTTGTTTTTCTATAACTAATCAACCGTTTGTCGTACAAACTTGTGGGTGGTGTCATTTTACTTAATTGGTGTAACTTAGTTCCGCCCCCTCTTCTGATTGTTCAATACTTGATAGACCTTTCTGTTTTAGGTACAGACCCACTCTCTTCATAAGATATCCATAATTACATATATACAATATTTTTTCAACGTACCATCTTGGACATATTATTTATTGAAGTATGTTATCCTCTGTTTTGTGTAAAGACAAACAAGCTTTCTTCACCAAGAATCGCAAGGCTTTGGTCAGAGACGTCAAGAACGTGGATTCCATCGTTGATGACCTGATAAGCAAGGGGTTCGCTCCCAACAAAGTCTCTGCTGAGAACACAAACCCAAACCGCATGAGGAGGATCCTGGACAGTGTGAGCAGCAAGGCATGCGCAGAAACCCTGTTCAATGCCCTACTCGAGCATCAACCTGATGTCATGATGGAATTACTGCCAGGTAAAAAAAAGAAAAGGGGTTGGGGGGGGGGATCCAAACGTAATGGGTGTCCATTTTACGTGTTTTTTGATAGAGAATTCAAATATGACAACTTTAACCTATATCAAAAAGATTAAAAGATAAAACATACATTCAGTGCAAAACTGACCCCATCACAGGTCTCTCCCCTTCTCTTTCTCTCCCCGTTTCCAGTCTGTCTCTACTGAAAACTATAAATATTGGCAAAAAAATAAATAAAAGAGAGATGAATTTCCCAATCCACATGTGCTGTGTCCACAGAAGGCGGAGACATAGAATCTAACATACAACCAGGGCCCCTGCAGGTCCAAGACCACAATGAACCAGGAGAAACAACATGGTAAGACCCAGAATGCTGTGTTGGAACAGAACAGTTGGATGTACTGTAGAAAGGTGCAATTATGTGAAATTGCACGTGTGGTTGTGTGGAATCTGCAGAGAAATTCCATCTTACCATTTATATTAAATATTGGGAGGTCACGTGAAGCATGACCAATCCTGTCTGATTGGACATTATATTGTCCAATCAGAAAAGGGACAGAAAATGTCCTTTGAACTCAATGAACTAGAGGTTTACTCTAGGTGAAATAAAAGTTTACAGAAAGAAATGGACAAGAACAATAGTCTGGTTGCCCATAGCAACCACAATAACTAGATAACTAGGTCCTGCTCGCGGCACAGGTTCCCGCCAGGTCAGGTAGGTTATCATGGGCCAGCAATGTTCAGAAAACTTAAAGCTGTACTGTGGAAGCTGCTCAACTAGTGGTCAGTAGCGGTATTGCTTTTTTCGGCCGGAGTCGGACCACCGCGGCCGTCGCGAGCACCTCCGCCTTGCCGATACGATTCCGTAGAGCCGTCTCCCATCATTTTTAGACCAGAATTGAGGGAGTAGCAAGCAAGATTCCTTCAACAATGTAAACACAGTTGCTGAGGGAAGCTACTTCCTAGAGACAGCAAGACTCGCTGTGATTGGCCGGTGGTGTATGATCGGCGCTGTGATTGGCCGGTAGTGTATCATGTGGGAGATGACATCATTTTGCCGGGAAATTCTCCCCCCCTCACAACTCATAGAAAACATATAAAGAGAAGGCTTCAGAAGCTGAAAATAACAGAGTGGGGGTTCTAAAACTTTAGCGATTTAACAGTTAGGACAATTTTAAGATTTGTTTTATAAAAAAAGTTACATGGTATAACTTTAAGATGACATTCTTCAGGATGGAATATGAATAGAAATTATGGCCCTCATTTATCAATGGAGTGTAAAAAGCAGTGTATTTCTCTCCCTAAATTTTGCGTTGAAGTGGCATTTATGAAATCGTCCTACCTGGCCAACCCTGGCTTACAGATTCCAGCGTTGCCGGCTGAATTTAAATAACATTTAATATTCAAGAAACGCCCCGATTTTGCGACCATATAAAACGGAATACGTCATAGCAACGTAAGGAAAGCTAATAGGAAATTGTTTACCTCACGCCTCACTCCCTTTTGTGTCTGCGTTATGGTCCGCGTGTGGCGTACCACAGACTGGCACACACAGCATTAACTGGCACACGCACATAAGCCTGAGCACTTTGACATGGGATTACCATTTATTTTGTAAAGTTGGCTAGCAGCCTACTGTACATGAATACACCACACCAGCAGTCACATCGTCATGAATGGAATTACTTTTGGGTATTCATTTAACCCAATGAGTGCTGTGTTCGCTGGGCTGGGCACAGCCAGGTTTGGAGGGGGTAATTTGGAGACCTCACGATCCACACAAGTATTACAGCCACGCCGATCCTGACTCCCGAAAATGCTCTTGCATAAGCGCTCATTTAGCCTAATATGGGAGCGTTAATATATCCTGAGCTGGCGACTGTTAAAGCACTTGTTTTGGGTTTCTTCCATATCGCTATAGATTTTAATAGCTTCATAAATTTTAATTGCTTGTTATTGTAACTTGCACATAAAATAGGTGTGCATGTAAAATGTTATTATATATTAGGGTGTTAGATATCAGGGTTCTTGCGGGTTCTTGCTTGTTATTTGAATAAAATTTGGATCTGCACCACGTTTATAAGTGAGGGCCAATGTGTACCGAATCTCCGATTCATGTGACGTTTGGACAAAATCAGCAATAGTAATATAATATCAAAAGGTTATTCTGGCCTCCTGGTGGTGTTATAATAGGCCAGTGTGAAAATGGTGCCAGGTCTTCTTCTGCCTTTCACGGCTGCTGGATGCATGATTTTGTTCCAAAAAATTGTTTTGCAATAATCGACCTGATGGTGGCGCTATAACAGGCCAATGTGAAAAGGGTGGCATTTGATCCTTGACCTAGTGGGAATGTGGGTGCAAAGTTTCACGGCCTGCGATGTGCATGACATTTTGCATGCCCATTTCCTACTCACATTGGCCTGTTATAGCGCCACCAGCGGGTGAACTTTTGCGTAACACATTTTTGGCGTGAAAGGCCCAATAACATGTTGCACCCTTTTCACATTGGCCTATTATAGCGCCACCAGGAGGCCAAAAAAAACTGACCTGCCAGAGACCTGTTCTCGGAGAACCACTGCTTCTGTTTTTCTTCTTCTTTCTTTTCCCACTTTTCTTGCTTTTCCTGCTTTTTTCCTTTCTTAGTTTTCCTGGCATGGCCACTTTATCACTTTATAATTGTATTTTTATTTAATTGTCCATACCATTAAGTTCATGTAATAACACTGTTTGTCTGCATTGTAGTTTAATTACCATTTTACGTCAGTATCGTCAAAGAGAGCACTGCTTGCGATCTTGACATTGAGTACTTATATAACCATTGTTTGTTGGCTTGAAGCGAGCCCACAATTGTTTCGAAGGAACAATATTTTCTAGTTTTTGGACAAAATCTGTAGGAGTACTGTCAAAAAATGTGTTTGATAAAAATCAGCCTCATGGTGGCGCTATAAAAGGCCCATGTGAAACATGTGGGGCAGAGCTCCTGAATCTAGGGAGAATGTGCACAGTTTGGCCAAGTCCGGGCCAACGGAGCTGGAGATTAGCTGGTAACGGATGGATAGACGGACAGAGACAAAAATGCAGGGCAGAGGTTTTTTTTCCTTGGTCTCCTTGCAAAGTTTCACGCTGATCGTTAGCCTATTTTTGTATAGTCCATCCTGATTGACCTCTATAATAACTGAATTACGAACATTGCTGGCACACAATAACGTACCTGACCTGTGCTGTGTGCTCCGAGGAGCATTTAGTCTAGTTTTATGGTGGCATTTGGCAGCGGCGGCGGACCGTACACGCAGACTACGCATGCTGTGTAGGGCCCCCGAACAAAAAGGCCCCCCACCGCCCCCTCCTCAGCAGAAAAGAACTACTGCTGCATGGTTAATCGTTTTCAAACCGAAATCGCGATGCGAAATCCCGCGATTAGCGAATCCCTTCATAATTGACTAAGGAATGATCAAATCAAACTGTGGTGACTTTCTTTGCTTCCGAGCATCCACACCGCTGAAAGTGAAAGTGAATTTGGCACAGTGGCCACTGTGCAGGACTCTGCCAGTGCGTGGGAACTAGGGGTGCTGCAGGTGTTCCAGCACCCCATGGGGAAGTTTTCATTTTTTTATTTAAATAAGAAAAGAACAAATCAAACATAGCAAAAATACGTTGCCTGTTGTTGTCGTTTTTTATTTATTCATTTATATATATATTTGTATTTATATATAGTCTATATATTTCCATTATAAAATGGATTAAAACATTATAAAAAATATTAGGCCTATTATTTTTCAAACATAGCAAAAATACGTTGCCTGTTGCCTGTTGTTATATATACGTTGCCTGTTGCCTGTATATATATATATATATATATATATATATATATATATATATATATATCCATTATAAAATGGATTAAAAAATGATAAAAAATATTAGGCCTATTATTTTTTCAGGAAGGCCCCATAGCAGAATCACGCTTAGGGCCCCCATGGGCCCAGAAACGGCTCTGGCATTTGGTAGATCATAATGTTCATATCATGTGTTAATAAACTGTGTGTGCCTTATGCATTTCAATATGTGTTTATCCATCCTATGTCCTGTCCATCTTTCTGTCGGGGAGCAGTGTCAGATCCATGAAGGGATGGGGTCTGGTCTGTGCCATCGTGGGGTTCATCCTGTTGCTAGTCTCCATGTTCACCCCCAACCCCTGGCACTTAGACGTCCCCTGGTTCTTTTCTTCAGGTATTAATTAATTAACTTGTTATAGAATCTATATATATATATTAGGGCTGGGGATTGATTAAAATATTTAATCGAATTCATCGCACGATTGTCCATAATTAATCACGATTAATCGCAAATTAATCGCATATTTTGTATCTGTTCTAAAACTACCTTAAACAGATATATAATACTCATATCAACATGGGAGGTAGACAAATACCTAGTTTATTCAAATTCTATATGACAAATAGGCTTACTGTCCAGAATATTCGAGAAAATGTTTCCATTAGGACAGATTTAAATTAACTTTTATACATTTAATCACTTTAACCCCAGCATCCCTATATTCTGGGGGGAACATTCACCAAAAATAGCTGATCTACAAGCTCACAATTAGATGCGTTGTGAGCTTGTATTTTTTTATTTTGTGAAGAGTTTGTGTATGGAAAAATTACTCAAGTACAGTGCAGCGCTTTACAAAGCATAGAGGCTCTAGGTTTAACTGAAGTAATATTGATAGGCTACATTTTAAATATTATCAAAGTATTCTGGGGCAAAATTTGCGTTTCCATTAGGACAGATTAGAAATAAATTAACTTTTTACGTGGCATTTAATCACTTTAACCACAGCATCCCTATTCTGGGTGGAACATTCACCAAAAATAGCCGATCTACAAGCTCACATAAGATGCGTTGTGAGCTTCTAATCTTTTATTTTGTGAAGCGTTTGTGTATGGAAAAATTACTCAAGTAGCCTACAGTGCAGCGTTTTACAAAGCATAGAGGCTCTAGGTTTAACTGAAGTAATATTGATAGGCTAGATTTGAAACATTATCAAAGTATTCTGAGGCAACGCACCCTGGACTGGTGTTAAGATTATGGCACCCCTAGTTCACTTTGATAAACCCTGTTATTATCTAGACACTGTGATGGCTCGTTGGTAGCCTTAGATTAACAATACATTAACATTAACGTGACGACGCCACACATTGCGGTGGTATTGCTTGGAGATTATAGGCTATAGCTCGCTGAAGATATGTGGCACAAGGCATTATGCCCATCCAGTTCCCTGGCCCCTGCGATCATGTTGTGTGCACTGTCGGTGATCAGCAGTTTGCTGACTTTATTTTCAATGATACACTCTCCGGCTACACGCATGGTGGAGGCTTTGGGGCAGACAAGCACAGACAAGTTCCAGGGCTAGTAGGCTAGTAGGCTACGTCTGAAGCTAACGTCTTCATAACAGTCAGCCCATGCAAAAGAAGCCTCCACTCCCCGTCAAAATAATGTGCTGTGTTCTCGAGAGAACTGTGATTACTGAGTGAAGTCCAATAGTCTCCAATGAGTGCAACCGTGGTTGTCTGTCTGCCCCTGCCTGTGTCCCAAAACCTCCACCGCTCTGACTGTCTGTGTGACTGTCTTGTTTACTACTGCGTGTCTCTGCACTGCGGGCTGCATTCGCTTCCTGACTACAGGGTGCATCGAGGCTCAAAACTCACTGCACCAGGGGGCAAAAATCACCGCGTTAATCGCGCGTTAAAAATATTATCGCCGATAAAAGGATTTTGCGTTAATTAGTTAATATCGCGTTAACTTCCCCACCCTTAATATATATATATATATATATATATATATATATATATATATATATATATGTATGTATGTATGTATGTATGTATGTATGTATGTATGTATATATATATATATATATATATATATATATATATATATATATATATATATATATATATATATATATATTAGGACTTACTGCTGAGTTATAGAAAATATCTATGGATTATTTCCAAACAATCGTTTTCAATGGACACATATATCTGTACTGTAGCCAACCTGACGGCAGGGGGAAGCCTTATGCAAGGAGTGAATGTGAAATGGCCCTCCCCTCTTTCCGTCGTTCAGAGTGTAGAAATGCATTTTCTAGATCAGGTCCACAGAATACAGCCAGTCTAACCTGCATCTTTGACTAAGAAGGAGATAATCATTCGGCCCTTGACAATAAGAAATCCTACTATTTCAATGCTGTACACACATGGAGCAACAATAATAATAGAAAAAATACAAAGGACTTTTTTGTTTAATTTTGACTTTCCCTGGTGGGAGTCGACTTTTCGACTTTTTGGTTATATATATATATATATATATATATATATATATATATATTAGGGGTGCAACAATACATGTATCGATATCGAACCGTTCAATACGAGGTTGTACCGAACTGAATGACCCTGTACCGAACAATACAATACAATACCACTCCACATCCACATTCCCCAGGAACCCCCTCAAGGACCCCTAGGGGTCCGCAGAGCCCACTTAGAGAACCACTACTCTAGAGGTTGGGTACCATATTGTTCAAAGTTAAAACCCCAAAATACGTAGTTATAAAAATACATTTATAAATCAAGAAACTTCTGTTTATTTTTGTATCGAAAAAGTATTGAACCGTGACACCAAAATATCGAACCTAACCGAACCATGAATTTTGTAAACAGTTGCACCCTTGATATATAGGCTATATATAGTCGTCTGATATAATACGCGCCACCTGCATCATAGTGTAGGCTCCCAGGGTGCTATGTTACTCTCGGCCATTGAGCTCAGCTCTTAGGTTGACTGGTAACGTACGCGCCTTGTTATAATACGGCCCGGGTTCTCCTCCCGACCGGATCACGCTACAATAGGTCCCAGGTTCACCTCCCGGCCGAGGCTACAGCAGCACTGAGCACATTTGTGAAACGTACTGATGTGTGTCCACTAGCACTGAGATAGATGTGAATATCTATTGGTTTGTCAAGATTTATATCACAGATGTGCCCGGCAAAGAAAAAATTGTGACCGCGACGATCTGTTTAGTTATGGTCTGTTTAGTTATAGTCCGTTGAAAACGGCGATCAACACAATCTGGGAGTAGAATCTCAGATAAATCATTGGTCTGAATGGAATACCGACAATCTGGATGACGCCATCTCCCGAAGGATCATGGGCATAATATGGCCCAGTGTGTCAATCAATCTTTCAGTATAAGAAACTCTGGGTCATTGATTTCTCTAATCAGTACAGGACAGTGGTGGTTTCTTTAGCAAAAAGGAAATCACACATCTGTCTGTCTGTCTGTCTGTCTGTCTGTCTGTCTGTCTGTCTCCAAAACCAGTCCCTCTCTTAATTTCGTCCCTGATGTGTTTCATTGGCATCATCGTTGGTGTGGCCTCCTGTCCCTGCTGGAAGTGTTCCGCCTGTTGTTCCTTCTCCTGCAAGACAAGATGTTTGTTGGCTGCAGGGATTCTGCTCATCATTTCCGGTGAGTCTTCACATACATGTTTTCACAACTATTAATCTAACTCTGAGTGTACAAATGGGACCAGGATACTCTCAGATGTATGGGTCAATCATTGTCTACATCAATTTTGAATCACAGTTAAAGAAATTGGTATGCAGGGAGGAAAGAGGTTTTTGTATAAATTTGACGTTTTAAAGAGAGAACACCTCCTTTTTGCCCATTATCTTTAAAAGTTAAAATAATGCTAATACACCGATGGAAGGCACCACAAATGCTAAATGATCTTGTGAATCATTCGATAATGACCGTGTAATATCAAAACAATGCTTTGGTATTCCATACTGTTGGCATGTTGGTGGGACTCTAAGCACATCTCCAAAAGTGCTTTTCCTTCTGCCCACGGGTGGGAGAGAGGGGTACTAAATATAATGTAAGTAATACAAATAAAATGGCACTGGATCACACACAAACACTCTCTCTAACACACACACACACACACACACACACACACACACACACACACACACACACACACACACACACACGCACGCAAACACACACTGATTAATAATCATGTAATGTATATAGTAAGAGTAACTCATCTCCCTTCCTTTCGCAGTCTTCTTTGCTCTGCTGGCCGTGACCATCTACACTGCTTTGGATGGTCTTCAACATTCTGGGGAAAAAGGGGCAAAAAGGGATGACAAAGGGGCTTACATAGACGCCTGGGTGGCTCTGGTCATTATCCTCTTTGCAGGTAAGGATAGAGATAACCCTCTGACCCCCCCCCCCCCCCCCCTTATGTTGGCAATTGAAGTTCTACATTAATGAAATTAAAATAAATAAATAAATAACAAACAATATATTATCATAATGTGATAGGCCTATTCAAAATATCACAGTAGCCTGCCTAGTTTTTATTTATATTTTTTGTATCCCCCCCACCCCCCAAAAGAATATAGGTAATATACAGAGCATGTGAGCGGGGCTATTTTTTATTGAGAGCGAGCATGTTTTAAATCGGCGGAGATAAGAAGCGAGAACCGCCTGCCGCTCCATGCCACTCTGCTCTGGGCCACGTACCACGTTTCACGATGTTTGTGGCAAGCTCGGGCCGTCACAGTCACACGGACAACAACACTGGAGCAGCAGCAGCCTCGTACTGCAGCAGCGTTAAACTTTCTCCATAATCCACACGTGGATGTTTATAAATACCTTTTGGCAGTTTTTTTTATCCCCCCCCCAAAATATATAGGCTCAACAGAGGAGCGTGAGCGTGAGGACTAAAAACGAAACTAGCGCTAGACGCTAGTTTGTGCAAGTCGGCTGACCTGTGGTGTATGTAACTAAGTACATTTACTCAAGTACAATTTTGGAGTATTTCCAATTGTCAATACTTTTACTTCTACTTCTACTCCACTACATGGCCAATCTACAAGCTCAACGGGTAGCATCGCAACGCATTTTACTTCTAGAGTATTTTATGTTGTGGTATTGCTACTTTTACTCAAGTAAAACATTTGAGTATTTTTTCCTCCACCGTCGCTGACTGCATTTTCAGGCTAGTGCAGGAGTCGAAGTCTGATTTACACAAAACAAACACACATTTACAGATAAGAATAGCTCCTTTCGGAACCTCTCCCTCCACTATGCAGCTGTACCAGCTCATCTCGGAGCCCCCCATAGGATTCTATAATGAATTGTAGCAGGTTAAAGGCACAGTACGTTCCATGGTCCGATTGTTAGTTTTTTATTAAATTAATTAAAAATCAAATCTAATCATTAAAACAGGGTTAGATTACAGCCCTACTGGGGACCCACCAAAATAATCCTATTTGAACTGGGGACCCACCAAAATAATCCTATTTGAACCACCACCCCGACAAGCACTTGGAAATGTATGAGTTGAGGCATAACATTTTGTTTGACTCGGTTCCATAAAAGCTCACAACGCCTTGGCTTGTAGATCTTCCATTTTCACAGATATTTCCTCTTTATTTTATTATTCGACAATTTGGCCGATGTTTAACCACCTTTTTTTTCATAAAATGTCTTAAAAGTCCCAACATTCTTTGTTGGTCCCCTGAAGCATCCATGACTGACCAAACTTCTGTCGTTGGCAGGTATCCTTTACATTTGTGCCTTCACAAAGGGACGGAAATGGAATGACATCCTGGCTGGCTTCATTGAAGGCATCTGCTGCAGATGTTGATCAAACAGTGCCACGTTGTGAGCATCTGCTAGGAGCATTGCATGGCAACCGGAAGGCTCACCTTAAAACACGCTCTGCCTCAGTTATTTTCCCCACCGACCTCAAGCCGACAGCTTGGTGGGCGGTTCTCATATACTTGTATTTGTTTTACTGAGGATAAGGTAAGAAATAGGTTTAGGGGTAGTTTTACTGAGGTTAAGATTAGGAAAAGGGTTAGGTATAATTTTACTGAGGATAATGTTAGGAATTAGGTTAGATGCAACCGTTTAGGCATAGTTTACTGAGGTTACATTTAGGAATACCAGGCAAAGACCCTTCTACCGTCCCGCCTGTTTTGCGCCCGAGGCGACTGTTTTGAGGCGACCTTTCATGATAGGTCCGTATCCAAATTTGATGAGAATGGAACAGAGTTATGTTGGAGGGACTGCAAGCAGATTGATGATCATATACCCATATTTTCTGGGATTGTCCTGAATTGAAAACATATTATCCTATCCTAAATATAGATTTACCATTAGACCCAACAATGTGTATTATTGCAGTGGTTCCAGAGGGGTTCGTCAATAAACATGTGGTTTACATTTTACAAGATAGAAGATAACAGCTACTCCAGATGAAGTATGATATGTTTCTAAAATATTGGGCCCCGGTAGATTATCTAAACTTCCCTATATGAGAGTGTAAGTTTTTGTTTAAATATACTTCATGTGCCATGCTAATGTCTTGCTATAAGTGCAGTATAGCCTTGCCGAGCCATGAGGCCCATAGGGGGAGGAGCCTATCTCCTGTTTCTGTAGCGTGAGGCAGCTTGATGTACAATTAGACCTCCTGGACATGATGCTATATAGTACAGGGTCAGCATAAATCAAGTGCCATGTTTTTATTTTCTAAATAGTCAGTGATCCATGTCATTGTCAACATAAATTTTAATGACACCCCATCAAATATTCCTTCATATTTTGATTGTCAGGACATTGTTATAATGATCATTAGACTCAGAGCAATAACCCACCTATCTCCCCGATTCCCTCCCCATGTCAAAGTTCAGAATTTTAATGAATGTAGAATTATTATGTGCAGGATGGAATGTGTTGCAAATTAGGTGACTTCATTAAATTGACCATGTTTAAAATATATATTTGATTTTAAGATCTTCTGCCAGTGTGCCAGTGATCACACTTCCCTGTGCCAATGTTGGCGCCCGTGCCTAAGGTTGCCTACCCCTGCTATAGTAGGTTGCAGGGACCCAAATCCAACCCTTCATGCTGAGGAGGCTGAGTGCCAAGTAGACTCTTTGGTATTTCTTGCTATACTTACTGTATGTGTATTTTGATTTTGAGTAGGCCTACCTGTCCTTTTTTAAATCTTAAATTTCAATCCAATCCTTGATGCTGATGATACTGAGTACCAAGAGTCTTTGATATGTCTTGCTACTGTATGTTTATTTTGATTTTGAGTACCTGTCCTTTTTTAAATCTTAAAATTGCTCTGTAATAATTATGTCTGCCAAATTGTCTTTTCTCTGTTTTTTCGGTTTATTTGCTGACAAAAGATGACATACACGTACTATGTAAGATGTCACTGATGCAGAAAGACAAATAAACCTCTATGTTAAAAATATATAAAGACAATATGTCAAAGAGAAATGTATCCCTAATATGAAACATATCCTTGTTAATATGACTCTGTTTTCAATAAAGTTCAAATAGTCTTCACTGCAGTCCTATTCATTTTGATGTATTTAATTCCCCATTCTCCAAATTATAATATTAATAATAGGCTAAAATGATAAAAGAGACTAATAATAGCATTTTCCCAGTTGGTCACGGCGGCCTTCGATGTTTATAATGAATGGTAATTTAAAAATGTTATTGGTCAGTGGCCCCTATAATGGCTACAGTAAACCTTGGGTGTGGAATTATTCATTACTAATGTGACTAATAATGTGAACATCCGACAGTAGAACAAGAGATGGTGCAGGAAGAATTTGAACCCACAGTTGCAGTTGACCGATGTTGTATTCATTTCGATTAAGGAACTCTCTTTAGCCACGGATTGAAAAACAGATTTTTTTTTTTTTCAGAGTTAATGATGGAGAATATCAGGGGAGCAGGCTGGGGTTTTATGATATGTTCCAGTGCTTGGATCATTAATCAGAACTCCCTGGTTTTAAAGATACTCATGTACTGTACACTCTTTTGGAATCCGTAGGAGCGCTTGTTTTTGGTGATGACGATGGAGGTTCGCCGTCTCAGGCGACCTTGATCCACGTGAGACACCACCAAGCGAGCGGTAGCGAGTGAGTCGCCATGTCGAGCGTTGCGACGGTCGCATGAGCCGACTCAGCGCCTTCCGAGTTACATCTACTGGGGTACAGAATAGTAAATCTTCATAACCCCGACTTTCGGCACCCCCGCGATGTCCAAGTGAACACAGCAGAATGCTCCTGAACTCCGTTCAGCCAATCAAAAGCCGCGGACTCTAATTTATTCAGCCTCCTATCCTACGGATTCCATTAGCGCGTACTGTACCTGTCTGTCAAACTACTTGAGAGAGTAACACCAGAGGGCGGTCCACTGATCTCTCATTTCCCCGACCAGTTTTGACACAGTTACAGTTTTTCTGTAATAAATATACTTTTGCTGCTCCTATAGTATTGATAGATTTTTGTTGTATAGCAGGGGTCCTCAATAGGCAGACCGCGGTCCAGGTCCGGACCGCGAGGCACCGCCGACCGGACCCAGGACGAATTATAGTAAAAAAAAAAATCTCTCCACGTTTTTGTTTCCACTTCTTGTTGTATTCATTCACTTTCATTGCATGCGCTGAGAGTGTGTGTGTGTGTGTGTGAGAGAGAGAGAGAGAGAGAGACAACGACGCGCTGATTGGCTGATGCCGGGCAACAGACTATTATGGGCTGTCATCTCTATGACAAGGATGCGCTGATAGGCTGTTACCACAGACCGCGGAAGTTTACAGCAGCAGCAGGAGCAGCAGCAGTAGCTTCAGTCACCAACAATGCAACTAGTTATAAATCAGTGGGGTTTCATTCACGCAAAACATCAACGTGAATACGTTTGCAGGATTGTAATCTCCAGAGTTTGTCGCGACGTGCCATGGCCCGACGGCCCGTGACGACTGCCTCTCTTTCTGCATGGATATGCAGAGAGCCGCACGCTGCGTCTCTGACAGAGTCTGACGCGCGACACCTTGTTTTCATATCGATATTCACGTTGCGACACAAGCATAAATTATTCGAAGATTATCCCAGTTTGTTAAAAGAAACCAGAGCACCAGCGCAAAATATCTCTGCTCCACGTTGAACATTCTCTTCTCCCTGCTTTAATGGGTTGTTTCTCTTCAATCAAGTAAGGCCCCCAAATGATTTTGGAGGAGTCCCCAGCCCAGATGACAGTGAAGTTATAATTTAAGGACCCTTTTAATAAAGAAAGAAACAGAAAAAGACCGTTACTGCAACAAAAAAAAAAAAACATTACTCTTTGTAAAAAAAAAAATAAGAAAGGGATCCCTAATTATGTAAGACTAGAAGCTGGGCCGCCCTTCGGGCGGCCCAGCGTCTAGTCGGCGACCTGGCCAACTCGGAACAATGTAAATAGGGAATGAATGCCCCGCCCTTTAATGCAAACCCCATTATACCTGTTTTCATAGGACCCGTTTTAACCATCTGTCTGCCTGTGTCCATTTATGCCCATATATGGAGATATCTGTATCTGTCTGTCTGTCTGTCGGCGTCCATTTTATGTCCATATATGGAGATCACTGCAGTTATAGTTCTGGGTCCATTTTATGCCCATATATGGAGATATCTGTCTATCTGCGTCCATTTTATGCCCATATATGGAGTATCTGTCTGTGCCTCCAACTGTGTTGCAGACACAGTGCCGGTTCCCCCTTTTATGCAAACCTCATTATACCTGTTGTCAAAGGACCCGTTTTGAACATCTGTTTGCCTGTGTCCATTTATGCCCATATATGGAGATATCTGTATCTGTCTGTCTGCGTCCATTTTATGCCCATATATGGAGATCTTTGACCATCTGTTTGCCTCTGTCCATTTATGTCCATATATAGTTCTGGGTCCATTTTATGCCCATATATGGAGATATCTGTCTATCTGCGTCCATTTTATGCCCATATATGGAGTATCTGTCTGTGCCTCCAACTGTGTTGCAGACACAGTGCCGGTTCCCCCTTTCGGGCGGCCCAGCGTCTAGTCGGCGACCTGGCCAACTCGGAACAATGTAAATAGGGAATGAATGCCCCGCCCTTTAATGCAAACCCCATTATACCTGTTTTCATAGGACCCGTTTTGACCATCTGTCTGCCTGTGTCCATTTATGCCCATATATGGAGATATCTGTATCTGTCTGTCTGTCTGTCGGCGTCCATTTTATGTCCATATATGGAGATCACTACAGTTACAGTGATGTTAATAGGTTTTTAATGTAATGAGTCCCGGGACCCAAGGAGGGTCTTTCGGATGAGTCCCAGGGATATTTTATGGGTCCCACAAAAATTCAACGCGTCATGTCATTTTTGACAAAGTGCAGCATTTAACTTGAATTGGTTATTATATGGTTATTTACATTGTTTATCTTACAAAATACATACAAAAACGAATGAAACAATTAAACTATAATAGTACCTTGAGATGAAGAAGCACTAGGGATGGAGCTCGTAAATTTTTATTGATAATGAGCACCTTATCGATGTTGCTTATCGAGCCGGGCTTTTATCGAGCCCACTATTGAGCTTTTTTCTGTTTTGTGGAAAGACATGATGAGACACTAATATATATATATATATATATATATATATATATAATTACAGTACTATTCATGAATTAATAATAATACCCTACTGTAAAACTATACTATAAACTATAGGCTAACATTTCCATGTCTCTCCTTTTCTTTTTTTTTCTTTTTTTTACAGTAAATGCATATCTATTTTATCCATTAAATAC
Source organism: Nannobrachium achirus (assembly GCF_963921795.1). Lineage (NCBI taxonomy): Eukaryota > Metazoa > Chordata > Actinopteri > Myctophiformes > Myctophidae > Nannobrachium > Nannobrachium achirus. The sequence continues at coordinate 1,735,061 of NC_137819.1, read as the reverse complement.
ATTTGACCAGGGCCTTCAAATACAGTACTTTAACAGACAGAAGGCAAGTCAACCTTTTTATTTTTGGAAAATATTTGAAGAAACTAAATGTGTACCGTCTCTTTAACAGTGTAATTTATAATGCATAGTACGACGGTGTCACGCAACAAAAAGATACCCAATCAACAAGCTCAAACCGTGTCTGCTCGCACCGCGTTGTGATCTTGTACATCTGCTATTTTCGGTAGACTCAGAAGTCGCGCTGGCAACGCTACGGATCACCCGCTTCTGATGCACGGAGCGATACATTATAACTCTATGGCAGTGATTTTGAGTGTCCCAAACGGATTATTATCGATGGAATCATTCATATTTTCAAGCACCACATACTGTGGGTGGAAGAGAACGGGTGTCGCGCTGCTTCAACAGCCCGCGTTGGAGTTGTTTCAACTCGTCTCAGACTAGCTCTGGTCCATAGCGTTAGTGGAGGAGAACTCAAACGCTATGGACCAGAGCTAGTCGCAGACGTGCAAAGTTATTGATTGCACTTGGGTCTTATGTGATGCATTATGGACAAGTGCCTGGCTCGGTCTGCATTGTCGAAGACAGTGTTCCCTCCCGAGCATGATGTAACAACCGTGCTGCATATAGCCCATTGTAAATTAGCTCTCCCCTTGTCTTTTCCAAAAGGTAACCAAACTTTTTAGTGTTTCACACGTTCCACCGTTGTTCCGCGGCACGCATGCACTTCCAAAGCACACAACTATCGATGACACATTGTACCTCCCGGCCCCCGGCCGCTATAGCAGCCCATGACGTGACGCTTACCCGATAACAGGCTCGACAAGCCAAACCCACGTTCGGTGGGGGAACCCTTCTTGGTGTATCACCTAACACGCTGTGCCACTATGGTCAGAGAGCGGCCCGGTGCTACGCTAAAACTAAGGCACCCATTGAATTCTGTGACCATGCAGCGTCGGTGGATTCCAAACACACACTGTCGTTCTATCGTCTGTTTTAAGACTTTCTACGCGGATTTCATTTGTGTTAACGTAGGGTACAGTAGCATGCCTTCACCCATGAACAATGGTGGCGTCTGTGGACTTATAAAAATATATATTTTTTCGCGACGTGGTAAATTATTTTCACGTGGACTCCAATGGAGGCGATGCGTCCGTGGGACCCCAGAACACTGACGTGAATGCGTCTCTAGGCAAGGTGAATGCGTCAGAGACGCGGGATGGGCACGTAATGACGTCACTGCAGTTATAGTTCTGGGTCCATTTTATGCCCATATATGGAGATATCTGTCTATCTGCGTCCATTTTATGCCCATATATGGAGTATCTGTCTGTGCCTCCAACTGTGTTGCAGACACAGTGCCGGTTCCCCCTTTTATGCAAACCTCATTATACCTGTTGTCAAAGGACCCGTTTTGAACATCTGTTTGCCTTAGTCCATTTATGCCCATATATGGAGATATCTGTATCTGTCTGTCTGCGTCCATTTTATGCCCATATATGGAGATCTTTGACCATCTGTTTGCCTCTGTCCATTTATGTCCATATATAGTTCTGGGTCCATTTTATGCCCATATATGGAGATATCTGTCTATCTGCGTCCATTTTATGCCCATATATGGAGTATCTGTCTGTGCCTCCAACTGTGTTGCAGACACAGTGCCGGTTCCCCCTTGTTGACTCATGTGGCGTACGTGATGTCAGAGCCTTTTATGAAGTGATGTCACAATGAGTCAGAGCTTTCGCCGATTTCCTCCGGAACAGCCTGATGTCAACAATCAACCCCGCATAAGGAGATTCCGAACGTTTCGCGCCGGTTAGGGAAAACCGCGCGCCGGGTCGGGTCGAGGCGCGGCACTGCACTCCGTGCCGCGGCGGGGAACGCGCGTGCCGAATCTGAAGCCGGTGGGACGAACGGTTCTCGAGATACGCGGATTACAGACAGACACACACGCAGACAGACAGAGATTTCTCGCATTTATAGATAGATGAACAATAATGAGGGCAAGTGGCCATGACCTGAGGCAAGAAGAACATGACATGTACTTTCCAGACGGACAAGTGCCTCTGAGACCATAGTGTCAACCCCTGGTTGGTACTTTTTTGTATCTTAGCCTACTATTTAAGATTGACCGACATAATAAAAATGGCAATATATATATATATATATATATATATATATATATATATATAATTAATATATATATATATATAATATATATATATATGTTTGATTTTTTCCCCGGACCCGGACCTGTTTCAAAATAATATTTGTGGACCTTCAAAATTTGTATTTGAGGACCCCTGTTGTATAGTATTGTAGTAGCCTATGTCTTTATATGTCTTGATGAATTTAATACACAGTACGACCATGTAAAAAAGATTTTTGTTTAATCCGTTTAGCATCATCGTATTACATGTATCCTTTTTTGCAGAATTAACTCAATTACTGCCGGGCGCCGCAAGGTGCCGCTAGAGTGCCAGCCATTCTCCCGTAGACATTCACTATCACATCCGGGTCCCCAGCCTGAGCTGGCTTGGCTTTACACTGGAATGAGTGCTATGCTAGCGAGCCGGAGGAAGTTAGCTTTCAGTTAGCAATCGGCTATGTAATTTTTTAGAAGACCGATCTAAAGTTATTCAGCCGCCAAAAAAACTTTTCTGCTGGCCTTGGAACACAATCCGGAGAAAATCCGCTGTAAAGATGTGTTTTTCTATTGGAGTGGGCGGCGTGGCGCGGCCTTTTTTTCCCATTACGGGCCATGTAAACAGAATCGCGGCCTTGTGCTTGGATGGAAAATTCGACCGGGGCTTCGTTGAGGCCTCCGATTATTTAATTCATTTTACTAAAGGAACCGGAAAATGTCGGTTCTAGCAATCCTTAATACGTCTTGCTGAAACAGCGTTTTTTTGGGGGGGCTCTAAACTTTTTTCTAAACCATTTTCAATGGAATAAATCATCGGGACAAGTAGAATGGCTCGTTGTGAAGCGGTGGAGGAGCCAGGACCACCCACGTCGCTACTAGCAGCTCAGGGTAAGCGAAATAGATTAAAAAATTAGTATTGGAATGGAAAAAAGAACCGAAATTATTCGGTTCGGGCACTAAATGAGTTAAGTCTCAATCAATCAATCAATTGATCGATTGGTCAATCGCTCGATCGATCAATCAATCAATCAACGCTTGCGGTCTAAAACTCAGCAAAATAAATTTAAAAAAAGAGAAAAGAAAACAGTGGCAAAACTGGATTAGATCCCAAGAGGTGAAGAAAACGCCCACCACTACAAGGGCTTTTTATATGTAGGCTTCCTAACTCCTGTAGAGTGAAAGAAGCCCCACCCAGTAGCGGAACTCCTCTCTACTGTGCAGTTATACTATATCTGGCGTCAGTGTAACCTGAAGTGTCTGCTTCTAGGGACTATCTGACTATAGATAGCACTTTAATATTTGGAGTCTTTTTTTATTAGTTTTTGTTTTGGAGACTTTGGCTGCCCTTTTGAATGTTGCCCCTGTGTGTTAATCGTAAATAACACTGGCTTCCAAATTACACAGACCCTTGAGTGTAGAAATGGAACATTATGGGTCCAGTTGGTTCCATTAGTACACTCAGAGTTATGGGGTTAAAAGGTTTGAGAACCACTGTGCTGCACTACATGGAACAGAGTATAATTGGTAACACCTGTAAGGAAGAGACCCAATTTCTATCGAATATGGCTGCTGTACATAGATCCTATTGCATTTAGAAGATGAATATCTTCAGGCCAAGCACTGAGGTATATTTTTTGTGGTATATGAGGTATGGACAGGACAATAATATGTATATGAGGTATGGACAGGACAATAATAGGTAGGCTACATGAGTTATATGTCAGCGACGACCAGAAGAAAAGATTTGCGTTAAAACGATTCAAAATTATAAAAAAAAATGTTTTAAATACATTTTAAATATTATATATTTAAATATTTTCAGAAATAGCAGATGTACCAGCTTGCAGTGCGTCACGGAATGACACGCTGTGAGCTTGTTGCGACCGTCAGGTCGCAGTTTAGTATCAACACCTCCACCGGCCGTCCGTCCGTCGGTCGGTCACACGTCACACGTCACACCTTTGCCCTGCTCATATCTCCGCATCAGTATGACATCACACTGCTGACATCAGTATGACATCACACCATACACAAATGACCCTTATATAAGACCGGCATTATCTACCGACAGATTAGTAACAAGATGTCAAAATCGTCTAGGAAGGATGGTGTGAGTCATGCTGGCACCCTTCGCGGCAGGAGGAAGCTGGTGCAATCGACCCCTTGGCTTGTCGGGACCCCTGTCTACTAACGGGGTGGCAGGCTATCACCTCAGACTAGAACCCGTACGGGGTGGCCGACACCAGCCCATTGACAAGAGAGAGGCCTTGATGTCCCTTTACTCTTTGATGGGGTGGCCAGTTGACTAAGAGTTTCCGTTCGGGCCTTCTCGATATTGTACAGATTTCCACAGGAAATCTGGGGGTGGCTGTTACAAAGACCCTCACTCACCTTCACGATAGTTACACGTTGAAGGTTGAATCTCCAGATATGGAGATAACCAACACATCCCTCCATATATGGAGATAACCGACGAATCTCACTAAGTCTGACCTCACAAGCCCCATATGTGGACACGAACAACATATAACTCCATATATAGAGACATAGCTGCTGACATCAGTTGCACTAACCAATAGACTATTTCAAGAGGAACTTTATTGATTGGAAACTGTGTCATATTAACATTTCCTTTCACATAAATTATTTAAAAAGGAAGAGTTGGGCCTTGGCCACTGGTGTACTGGTCCAGGCACCTAGACTGGTAATACGATGCACTCTCCTTGACTCTTTGCCCTCCTGGCCCCCAAACTGTGGAATAAACTACAGATTCCACCCAGTGTTAATTTTGTCAGACATTTTTTATTTAGTCTTAGTCTTAAGAATAAATCATACAATTTAGACTTAGTCCAGTTTAGTCTTCTGAAATTGTTTTAGTCTAGTCTTAGTATAGTTGACTAAATATAAAAACACTTTTCTTTTAGTCTTAGTCTTTTAGTCTTAGTAATTTTTCTACTGTCTGTCTGCAATTCTGAGTTCTCAAAAAATAATAAACAAAACACCATCTTGGCTGTAATGCCATTGCACCTTAATATACAGTAGCAAATACATGTTAATGTTCAAGTAAAACTGCTACGGTATTTCGAGGCTACAATGCCCTGTGTGTGCCACAGTGCCTCTGCCAGGTACAACATCTCTGCTCTGCAAATAATATAGTAACATCAATCACATCTGACACTGTCTACTACTCTCTGTGCAAAACCAACGCGATTTGAAAAGAACAGATACAGTAAGTGCCTACATTCTCAAATGTAAAGATACTGTAAAAGATGTATTTGGGTATATCCATTTAATCTTAGACTTAGATTTAGTCTTAGTCTTAAGACTTTTTAATAACACACATTTAGTCTTAGTCTTCTGAAATTGTTTTAGTCTAGTCTAAATATATACATTGTAGTCGACTCTTAGTCAACAAAATGAACACTGCTTCCACCGTAGTCTGAAGACTCACCTCTTCAGGCTCCACTTTAGCCCAGCATAGCACTTAGCGTAACAGTTGCCTACCCTCGATGACCATACAGGCTTATTAGTTATGCGCAGGTCAGTTTTTTTTTCATAACCCGCATGGCCCACAGCCCGCACGGAACGTAGCCCGCCCGCCCGCCCACGCCACGCAGAACAATATACAAATCAACGAAGCCGCCCGCCCCGCAACCCGCATTTAAAACAATTATGGTATATCATCTCCACAATAGCTCATCTTTATATACAGCTTATCTAAGTACCCAAAGTTGCTTTACAGAAAGGTTTACAGAAGCACAATATTCATTCAAACCTTTATTTATACTCGAGAGACATTGAGGTTGCCCTCATTTGCAGTGTCGTCGAGATACATCACAGTACAGTATATTGTCATGGGCTAAATAAACAAACGTGTTGTTCAAATTGGGGTTTAGCCTATTTGACAGCAAAAAGACATTCATTCAAAGACGTTCATTCTCTCTAAATCGCGGGGACATCGTCGGGGTAAGAATGGAATTTTATGTCAATCATATTTATACAGCGCCTCGCACTTTAAACAGACAACAAAAGACGGACAATATTAAATCTAGTTGGTTATTGATTAATCACCAGATTGGAGAGATGGGAGCGACTCGAGGTGAGCGTGGTTGGTTCATTCAGTCAAAAAATCCGTCTCACTTGCGAAAGTTGTGTTTCAAATCGTATCCGTTGACTGGCTGGTTATATAACTTAACCGACGCAAAATATTTATAAACGGATTTGTGTGGATGACAGAGACATTTAAGTGAAATCCTGATCAGCGACACGCGCTGAATTGTTTGTGCATTATTCTCTGCTGTGCTCACGTTGTGTCTGATGGTGTCAGCGAGCGCAAATGTTGGCAAAATGTGGTTCACGGCCCCAACAGGAGCGGAATTGGGACGGTCCTCGCACCAAGGAGCAGAGGAGAAATCTTGCTCCTCTCTGGCGCATTTTTCGCTCGTGCTCATATTCAAAACGTTGTAGGCCTATTCTTATTCTTATAGGCCTACTCTTATTAAGAATAAAAGGCAAATAAGAGCAGGTGATTATTCTTATTTTTCTTTTGCACATGAGAATGGTGATTAACACGCCCACCCGCCAATTGAGTCTGAAAGCTTGACCCACCCACCCGCATCGCGGGTGGGTTGGTCGGGCGCCGCGTGCACCGGGTCGGCCCAAGCATCACTAAGGCTTATGCAAAGGCAAAATGTAATTTAGTAACACGGCCTCACAGCATGTTGTGGGTTTGAGTCCTGATCCCAACGGCCTTCGCTGCGTGTCAACCCCCATCTCTCTCCCCTTCTCTTGTCAACCTACTGTAGGCTATACCTAATAAAAGGCATGAAAAGCCTAAAAAAAACATTAAAAGAAGAAGAAGAAGAGAAAATAGGAAGTAGGATAACACGTTACTGCAACACCTTACTGCAAAGGATTCAGAATCTCAAAATCGCATTTCTAGGTGTAGTGATACGCGGAAGCGGGGATTGAACCCGGGACTCCCACTCGCCAGTCCAACGCACAACCAGTCGTGCTAATAGGGCTGAGCCCGATTAGCAGGGCTGTTGTCGCTGGTTCATGGCTGATACTAACTGTGGGGTGCTACATTCACCCCCCAGGTCTTTTGGAGCGCGCCCTCGCGCTTCACACATCACGCCGCGGACCGCCGCACACGACGTGGCACTGTTCCTCCTCACGAGGGCATCACGCTCCTCATCCTGCCGACAACGCCAGATGTAGTGATACGCGGAAGCGGGGATTGAACCCGGGACTCCCACTCGCCAGTCCAACGCACAACCAGTCGTGCTAATAGGGCTGAGCCCGATTAGCAGGGCTGTTGTCGCTGGTTCATGGCTGATACTAACTGTGGGGTGCTACATAGGCAAAGTCACAAAGTGCCTGTTCTGGTACAGATGTACTGTAACTCAAATTTGAAGTAATGGTTTGAGTATGTTAGTGTGTTTCCATTTGAAGCCCCCTAGTGGCTGGTGTTTGCAAGGGCTAAGAGCTGTGAGCTTTTATTTTGAAGTTGTATTTTCAGTGTCCTTCTAAGCAAAGTAGTCTGGGATCACTTCACTTTACGGGGTTTGATCCAGTCGGGAGCGGAAACCACTTTACGTCATGTTGTAGTCCTAGACGGACTACACTTTGGCTGGAACTATCAACCGGATTCAGTTTTAACCCAAAATATTCCCCTGCACCCAAGGACATAGTTTTAGGGCCTGCCTAATAAACACCTTGATGCGGCGTAGTTTTGCTTTCGAAAAATTAGTTTGGTATGTGCATCTTTTAGTCCAACTCGTAGCGACTGGCAAGAGTGTTGGGCAAGACTACACTAGGCTTCTCGAGCATTTTAATAGTGATTGGGGAAACAAACGAGGGGAACTAAATCAAAGCGACGCCGCTTCTTCTAGTGGTTTCCGCGCTTTAGGTGGAAACCAAACGGTCTGTTGTGAACGTACACCAGGCTTTCTCCCCAGAAAGACTGGTAGGCGAGGTTAAAGCAAAGTAATCAACTCAACCAAGCTCAGGTGTACTAATGACCAAACACACTGCACAGCTACATGTCAGAACTCACACAGAAGACAGTCAGAGTTAGAGAGAGCTGAATGCTCAGCTACATGTCAGAAGTCCTCCAAGTGTACTATTACATCTTGTTCTTTGCAAGAGCATCGTCAGGTATGTTTGATACTGTGTTTGTAGACATATCTTCACTGATAGTTTGATGTGAATTAGCACATAATATGATGTTTGTCTAATTCAACTGCATAACCAGGGGTGAAAGTGGTTTGAAATTCTTGTCATAAAAAAAATTGGGAGGCCCGTGAAATGCATAGAAAACTGCATTTTGGAACAGTTATACACACAATAAAAACACTACAGGTCCTACACCTGAATTAGGCAACACACTTACTGTAACATGAAATGATTGAAATCCTAAATGAAATATCTATAATAAGCCTCTTCATATTGTTCATATTGTTCATTGTTCCATACAGATGGGTAAGCATATATATATAGACCTATTATTATTAATATTATTATAACCAGTTATCTAAAGTAACTAAGTACATTTACTAAAGTGGTGTATTTAAGTACAGGTTTTAAGTATAGCCTAGCCTACTTTACTGGAGTATTTCCAATACTTTTAATTCTACTCCACTACACATGCAGAATAGAATCATTTTGGTCTATTCTGCATCTAGCCGCATCCATGCAGGCACAGACACGAGTCCTCCTAGAGATGGGATTTATGGCTCTTTGAAGTGAGACGGATCTCTGGGATCTGTTCCTTTCAAAGAGCCGTTCAAAAGACGGCCACTGTTCATTAGAAAGGAACAGCTCCCTACTGTGAACAGAATCCTATCGTTCATTTCAAAGAGCCGTTCAAAAGACTCGATTCGTTCGCGAACGTCCCACCTCTATTCGCTCCGTGTCAAACAAAACGCAAACAGAATGGATCACACTGACCTACACAAATCCGCGGGAATAATTTAGAAGCACTTTATCAGAAAATATAGTCTAACTAGTAACACTTGTGCTGCCTACTGTATGTTAATCTGACTTTGGTATAGGCTATTGTTTTCTTCCTGGACGTGCGTTTGTGGCAGGTTATGTAACATGGGATTTTGACAGCTGGCTTCTCCTCGTCTTAACGGAGTGCCGTTCCGGCCCCAAATGTTTTAACGGAACGGGGGTTCCGGCCGTTCCGGCTCACTTTCACCACTGTGCATAACATACTGTATGATTGCTGCCTTCCAACACTGTGTGTGTGTGTGTGTGTGTGTGTGTGTGTGTGTGTGTGTGTGTGTGTGTGTGTGTGTGTGTGTGTGTGTGTGTAGACTCTGTAGTTGGTCACATAAAAAGACCTCTTAGGACTTTTGATATTATACTAACATATTTAAAAACAAAAAATGTTGAGTTTCTGTTGCAATTAGCAACTAACCCCTTATTTTCCACAGAATGCCTGTCTTGTTAGAACTTGTTTATCTGAAGCCAAAGTGGAAACAAACACAATCTCTCCCCCTCCCTCCCCCTCTCTCTCTTCTGCTTATGGTCACCCCACCATAGAATGTTAATGTTTACCATGCTGGCACCTCAAAACCACAGCCCATCGAAATATCGATACACACTCCCCCATGGTTGGCACAGCGAGGGTAGCGTCCAGCATTACATGAGATAATTGGGTTAATACATGTGTAACAAAACCGTGGGATAAAAATGTAGAGAAACAAAAAAACAAGCTTATCAGCAATGGTACATGTTACCTGTTTATTACACTACTTTCCAACCACGAATAATGAGACAAGACATCAGTTCAATATGTTTTGGCAGATGTCATGAGACAAAAGACCTAGTAAACAACAAATAATGTTTGATGGGAAAATACATTAAAACAACTATGCAGTGATAGTGAAGAAAGGTTACTTGGAGACACACATTCTGAAAAACCACAAACCATTTGGCTGGAACATTCCAGCAGACAGAGAACTGAGTAAAAGGAACTGAAATCTCAGACATGTATTTGTGTATTTGCCAATTCTTTACCTGGTTTAGAAAATAAGAATATATATTTGTGTATTTGTGCCATACATGGAACTGGACAGAGCTCTCTCGTCATTATTCCAAGTATTTGTTTTGATTGATTGAATATTTTACTAGACAAACATTTAGTACAGGTACACACCAACAAATACCTTGCTGTCTTGTTTCCGTCGGGGTCCTTGGTATTCAATTCATCAACATATATAGTAGCACCGGAAACATTCAAATATCATCACAATATAGTATATTGTATAAAACACTATTATGTACAGAGTAGGGGTAAAGGGGGGGGGGGGTGATCTCTTCTCTTGTCTATAAGGGAGAAGTGATACCTCCACCGTTGGCTCCTGTAATTTTCCGGGCTGACTCATCAGCAAGAACTGCACGAAAGAGGACTTGCGGACAAACCACGCATCATTCACTAGACAATTCCAGCAGACAGAGAACTGAGAACATTTTTAAACTAAGGAACTGAAAGTTATTTTGTATGTCTGTGACAAAAATACAACATTTATCAAAATGTCCATCACAACCCCTGGTCTGACCACACCATTGTCAAAAAAAAAATAATAGGTTTCTCAATTAAGGTAGTTATTAGCAAACATTACTTCTAGCTGTCTTGTTCTCATCTATTTACAATATTCACAAAATCTCTTGCAACATAATAATGAGCAAGTCATCCCAACACAATTAGGTACTCGCCAAAGAACATATTTATATAGATTATATTTTTCATCCAAAAGAAATAAACAATCGCCCTCATTTATCAACGTGTGAAAAACAGCGTAATTTGCCATTGCAAATATTGGTGTACGGCAATGAATGCACGTTCATTTAGTTACACAATCATAATTTCCCATGGCCATGACTCACGGGCTAGCCACGTTAATGACAGATAACCTGGCAACTAAGGTAGTCATCTGAATGCAGTGGTTGAAGAACGAATTAGGCTCTAAGCATTTATGGATGAAGACTGGCTGGTGTTGAGTGCCGCGCTGCAAGCTTGTATATCTGGTATTTTTTATGAGGGGATGGTTCTAACTCTGATCTCCCGGTGGCAAAAATAAATCCGAGGCGTGAAGATGGTGCGCTGGGGGCACAGGTGGAGCGTTGGGTGTACAGTAGCTACTGTATAAATTTAGAGACCCCACGGTCCTCCAAAATATTTGGTCTATGCCACATTGATAAATGAGGGCCATTGTGTAAATGGGAGGGGGATATACAGCTAAGTGGGATACTTGGTCATTATATGGTTTATAAACTAAAACTTACGCAGCTAAGATGAATTTCTTAAAACATTTGAATCATAATTTAAATTATGCAAAAATGTAAATGATCAGATAATAATTTCAATCATGCAAAATGTAAATGATGAGAAAGTGTTACACTGTTACACTGTCAATCCTTTGAGCTTTCTTGAGGTTTAAATCATCTTAGTAGAGGGTGAGGTCGCGCCACAGTGATGTGGACATCAGGGATGTGGACTTCAGGGATCTCCATATATGGGCATAAAAGGCATTTGTTCCCCCTGGCATCACAGGGATCTATCTAACAGGGCAACAAACTAGGGCTTTTTCGTGATTCTGAATCCAATGCAAGAATTTGTTTTGCACGGAAAACATTCATTTTTCGAAAAATGGCCCCCACAAAACTGTGAAAAGTGATGACACACCAACAAATACTTTGCTGTCTTGTTTCCGTTGGGGTCCTTGGTATTCCATTCATCAACAAATATATAGTAGCACCAGAAACATTCAAATATCATCACAATATATATACTGTATATATAGTATATTTTATAAAACACTATATGTACAGAGTAGGGGGTGATCTCTTCTCGCCTGTCTATAGGGAGAAGTGATACCTCCACCATTGGCCTCCTGTAATTTTCAGGGCTGACTCATCAGCAAGAACTGCACGAAAGAGGACTCGCGGACAAACCACACATCATTTCCAGCAGACAGAGAACTGAGAAAAAAAACTAAGGAACTGAAAGTTATTTTGTATGTCTGACAAAAGTAAAACATAAAAAATAAAATAATAATAATAATCCACTCATTTGGAAGAATGTGTTGTTGTGAAGATAATTGACTTTTATTCCTACCTCAAAGATGTGGTTTAGTAGTTTTAACTCCCTGACAACACTGACAACTGTAGGCTACTGTATGTCCATTTTGTCAGATATGTTATTAATTTAGATTTGAAGGATGCAACAGCAATAGTTATCCGCTTGTCGGATGCTCTTGAGAAGGGCATTCCAATTTTTTGGGGCACAAACAGAGAAGGCTCGTTCTCCCTTAATACATCCTCCTTGTCTTCATCATACTTCATTATACAACAGTGTTGCAGATTGACAGTGAGCTTGTAGATCTGTTAGACTCAACATTGTTGCACTGGAGCATAATGAACATTACTGGACTGACTGGTTTACAGTCTGTCTGTCTGTCTGTCTGTCTGTCTGTCTGTCTGTCTGTCTGTCTGTCTGTCTGTCTGGCGGTTCCAACCGAATGGCTGGATGAGGCTGACTGTGTGTGTGTGTGTGTGTGTGTGTGTGTGTGTGTGTGTGTGTGTGTGTGTGTGTGTGTGTGTGTGTGTGTGTGTGTGTGTGTGTGTGTGTGTGTGTGTGTGTGTGTGTGCACTAGTGCCATGCTGATACAACCTATACTACATCATTCATAATGGAAGTATAAAGGCTTTCTAAAAGCTACTAAGCTTTCTCTACCATTCTAACAGGTGATTAGTATCTATTCTGTAGACTCTGTAGTTGGTCACATAAAAGTACCTCTTAGGACTTTTGATATTATACTAACATATTTAAGAACAAAAAATGTTGAAAGAGTTTCTGTTGCAATTAGTAACAAGGTTAACCCCTTATTTTCATTGGCAAGAGAGAGAGCTAGATCTCACACCTTTCAACAAAAAGAATAATCAAATACGGCCCTGGCGATTTGCCTAATTATCAAATAGCCAAGGAACTACAGTATACTGTAATGATAATGGCCGTGGCTGCATTTCAGCGGGTCTTTGACAAAAAGTGTGACATTTTGGAACAGAAGACATGGTCAAATAACAGGAGACTTCTTCCAAAAACAGGAGTGTTGGCAGGTATGCCTTAGCGTCTTACTGGTATTATTATTGTGAATAATATAATATATATTTATGATGAAGTCACCTTGTAGTGAAGCCTAACTCATTATAATAGGCTAAATGACTGTATTCTCATATAATTATTAATCCTCCTCCTAGTCTTCATCGTTAAAACATGATTTAGAATTCATCATACAACAGTGTTGCAGATTGACAGTGAGCTTCTTATATTCTAGACTAAACACTGTTGTATGAAGGAGCATATTGAATTCCTCCTCGTTCGCTCGCTCATCCTCCACCAGTGCGCCAGTGGCGTCAGTTCAGCAAAAGCTAAGGTATGGCAACATGACTGGTGTCTTGCACGTGCGAAGGCATGCATGCAAGACACCAGTCATGTTGCCAATCCTTAGCAACAGGTATGATGAATTCATTTTATGAAGTACATTTTATTATTTTCCCCTGTAGCCAAGGTATGGTAGCTGCCATACCCATTGACGCCTCTGTACTCCACTCGCTGCCTTGCCTCCGTCGGCCCGTTCTGTTCTGTGTGTTGCAGATAGACAGAACATTTTTGGCGACTTTAAGTTGCCCATCCCCGCAGATAATGTCCAGAAATATGCTCCATATAAACGACGCTCCAACCTACATCTTCCAGGTGGCTTTTGTTGGCGTTTCACCTCGCTAAAAAACCTCCATGATTTTCAACTTCAGCAGATTGGCTGCACTGCGGGACTCATTGCGACCGAAGGTCGTTGCGACCGAAGGTCGCAGTATACCATGAGAAATGTCGTAGCTTGTCTGTCCTTCCGTACAGGAAGTGATGTCATTTGATGAGACATCACCTCATCAAAGATCAAACCCTGGATATACATTCTGTCACTGTGACATCACAGGTGATATCACAGTGACAGTCCATATATGGTTATCCCTTTTATGCCCATTAGCTTACTATGCCTAACTCTATCCCTAACCCTAACCTTAACCTCAGTAAAACTATGCCTAACCCTAACCCTAACCCTAACCTCCGTGGGGTGAGGCGCTATCATTCCTGCCGACGCTACGTTGTCGTTGTTGTGGATCAAAGCGACCGCTTGTTCTGCCCCGCGCCGCACAACGAGCGCTCATGTTCTCAATTTCACTGAAACTCAAAAAAAGTGTGACATATATATCACTGGTCAGATGGCAAAGGCATGGCCCATATCTGTGTGGCTGGTTTGGATAGGGATCTCCATGTATGGGCATAAACTATATTGTATGTATGTGGATACATATTATTATTAACAGTTTCCATGCCACAGAGGTAGATTGACGAGAATTATTAATTAGGCAGCCAGGCCACAGACGAAGATTGACGAGATTAGGCTATTTTTGTTATAAAACAACTCAAAATACATTATTTGCCTATTTGCCAAACAAGGGCTTCATACCAAAGACTTTGCCTCCCTCCAGTGGCAGATCATGAGACTGAATGAAAACGAGGAAGTGGGCGGCCCATAGAGACACACGGGCGCCTACAAATATTGTGATAGCGACCCCACTTCGGCTAAGGAACAACGGTGCACTGCAGCTGCCAATGTAATCCCAATGAGAGGCATCGTGAAATATCATAATTTCAGTGGTTGACTACTGAGGCCGTAGCGATTTTTATTGTGTTCTGATAAAGTGTCCCATGAGTTTAATTTTGCCTTTTTAAAGTGGCATATCTGTCATCTTGATACACCTACAATATACTTTAATTGCGACCGTAGGTCGCATTTACTACCAAAACCTCCACGGGCTGTCTGTGCGTCAGTCAGTGAGTCAGTCCGTCACACTTTTGCCCTGCTCATATCTCCACAACCGTTGCCCCCATCCATGCCAAATTTTGCACACACACTCCTTCACTGCCAAACTACAACCTCCAAGGACCCCCGGAGCCCCAGGGACCCCCAGGTCCCTGGGGGACCCCCAGATGTAAAAAATGACTAAATGTGCTCACACGTCACACGTCACACTTTTTCCCTGCTTATATCTCCGCACCCGTTGACCCGATCCATGCCAGATTTTACACACACACTCCTTGCCTGCCAAACTACAACCTCCAAGGACCCTCGGAGCCCCAGGGACCCCCAGATGTAAAAAATGACCAAATGTGCAAAAATGACCAAATGACCACGCCAACGGGGCTGCTCACGGGGAATTCCCGGGGACCACCGACTCCTGCTACTCCAGAACGGATGCAAAAGTGGTGGCGCCCCCAGTGGAGGACCCCCTGCCACTGCAGCGCACATAAAATGCCGTAACTCGGGCTAGGAGCGTCCGGGAGAGCCGGGGCCGGTACCTATTCGTCCGCCAAGGCAACGCGGAGACCCCACCCCTCATTTCTCACATGGCCCTATTCTAGCGCCACCTTCAGGCCGATTTTTAAAACACATTTTTGGACACTGCTCCTACAGTTTTTGCCCTAAAATCACGAATATCACTACACAGCATGTCTACACTCATGTCATCAACATGGATCAGGAAGATTTGGGAAAAACACATTTTTGCCCTATTTGTGGAGATAAGCCACCTACGGTCGCTTATCTCCCGATTAGGGAGTCTTACTGGTATACTTCATCAGTGAGTCAAAAGTGCTAGCATTGGAAATCTTAAGTTTAAGTGGTCGCATGGTACACACGTCACGGACGCATCCCTTGAGGTTTTCAATACCCATATACGCTTGTCTCTCATGTATAATTGCGACCGTAGGTCGCATTTACTACCAAAACCTCCACCGGCTGTCCGTGGGTGAGTGAGTCAGTCCGTCACACTTTTGCCCTGCTCATATCTCCGCAACCGTTGACCCGATCCATGCCAGATTTTGCACACACACTCCTTGCCTGCCAAACTACAGCCTCCAAGGACCCCCGGAGCCCCAGGGACCCCCAGGTCCCTGGGGGACCCCCAGATGTAAAAAATGACCAAATGTGCAAAAATGACCAAATGACCACCGCAACGGGGCTGCTCACGGTGAATTTCCGGGGACCACCGACTCCTGGTGCTCCAGAACGGATGCAAAAGTGGTGTCGCCCCCAGTGGAGGACCCCCTGCCACTGCAGCGACATAAAATGCCGTAACTCGGGCTAGGAGCGTCCGGGAGGGCCGGTACCTATTCGTCCGCCAAGGCAACGCGGACACCCCACCCCTCATTTCTCACATGGCCCTATTCCAGCGCCACCTTCAGGCCGATTTTTAAAACACATTTTTGGACACTGCTCCTACAGTTTTTGCCCTAAAATCACGAATATCACTACACAGCATGTCTACACTCATGTCATCAACATGGATCAGGAAGATTTTGGAAAAACAAATGTTTGCCCTATTTGTGGAGATAAGCCACCTACGGTCGCTTATCTCCCGATTAGGGAGTCTTACTGGTATATGGACTGTCACTGTGATATCACAGTGACAGTATGAACATCCAGGATGAGGTGATGTCACGTGACATCACTTCATGTACTGACTGAAAGACGGACAAGCTACAACATTTCTCATGGTATACTGCAACCTTCGGTCGCAATCAAAGGCTACAGCAGCAGCACCACGAAGTGGCACCCACTGCATGTTGGTACGGACTGGACAGCAACAATATCGGCTTGCTTGTCAATCATAAATTGGCCAACACGTTAACTATATTATTCACATATAAGCCTACCTGTCGGGAATGTTTCAAATGTAGGCTCTCCTCTGCATTTCATAACCGTGTTCATAACAAGCCGTATAAACGACCAGATGACCACCCAAACACTTCACATAACGTGGGCCTTTTATTAGCCTAAAACAACTGGCCTTGTTGAACAAGGCGGACTTCAAAATACAAATAGGCCTTTATAGGCCTCAGTGCATAGTCATGACTTTATTCAAAAGACAACAAACTTTATCCCTTTGGAACTCTTAGAAGGCTGGAAGGCTTTTTTTCCCCTTCCTTTTTAAGGCTACTAAAACATCACGTTGCAAATATCAAACTTTAAAGTGAACTGTGCCAAGCACGAGGTAGTTTCTTAATTACACCAAAATAAAATAGGGCCTACATTCAAACGTAGTCTACACACTGTTCAAGTTCAAATAAACATGAAATAAAATTAGAAGATGAAATAAAAAACTTAGCCTAGACTGTTTAAAAAAAACAACCCACAGCTAGGCAATAATCTATTTAGGCACAACTATTTGGGATCAGATTAATGCCAAAAGTCGTAACTCTAAATGATGATTTCAAAACCTTGATCATTATTATTTCAAGACTGTAAAATGTTTTTGAATCTCTGAAAAATGTTTTTGAATCTCTGAAAAATGATTTCGAAACTCTAAAAAGTGATTTGAATCTCTGAAAAAATGTGTTATATCTCTGTAATGACGACGGCTCTTAGGCCATAACAAAAGGAGAGGGACACGGCTTTAAAAGTGCACAAAACATATTTATTTACATATTTCTATAAACAATATTAACCACCAAACTTAAAGGTTTAAACAAATAATCCTATGGGGTGTGTCAATGAGAGTAATCAGTAGTGTCAGCAGTGTGTGGATGTGTGGAAGATGTGGTGGTGTTGAATGGTGCAAACCAAAACTAGGCTATGAAGCCAAAAGTGCTGCTGCTCTCATGGCAGGAGAGAGAGACTGAGTGTGGCCACACCCAGCCTTTTATAGTGCACCCTGGGAACACTGGCCAGGTGCTCCCAATGCACCCGATTGGCAATCAGGACCTGTGGGAGTAAGGGTTAGACAGGAGCAACCTCACAGGCCCTAGTAGGCCGACTACAGGGGCTGTGACACCCTCCCCCTACAAAACGAGGACCCTTAAGGGACCGAGACACTAACAGCTAATCAAAGTATAATGGACTAAATATTTGTCCTTTAGGAAAGAAAACCTAGACAATGGCTTTCAAAATGTGAGCCAATCAGACACTTTCCCTACAATTTAAAGACAAGAACCCCAAATTAATTTCAGTCTACCCATTAGTCACCCAATAGCCAATAACCATACCAAAACCACAACCATGTTTTGAAAATGAACGACCCACTTCATAAACGTCACTATAACCCATCCCCTCTGTACCTAGCATACCAGCCCACCATCCCCAGCAAACAAGATCATCCGGAATTACTTGAAGCATCTAAGAGGAATGGGACAGGAAGAGAGCCATTAACAGTCAGAAAGGCAGAACCACTGGGTCAAAACACAGGTCATATTGTATAACATAAGTCACTCTGTCAAAACATTTTCTGATCCAGATAAACTAAAGTCAAATCATTCAGTACACTCTAAGCCTTTTCGTTGTATAATTACAGTACATTACTGGCAGCTCAGTGGCCAGCAAGTTGCTGTAGTTCCTAATTACAATAAACTACTATAATCCACCAGTAAGACTCCCTAATCGGGATATAAGCGACCGTTGGTCGCTTATCTCCACAAATAGGCCAAAAATTAGTTTTACCAATTATCAAGACATACGGGCAGTTGACAGTTTGCCATGGTTACTCATTGAAGTTGAATCTCCATATATGGAGATAACCTACGCATCACACTAAGTCTGACCTCACCAGCCCATATTTGGGCATGAGCAACTTATGTCTCCATATATGGAGATATGATGACATCACACAGTCCTCAGCCGATGATGTGGCGTGATGTCATACAATACACAAACGAGCCCTACAGTATAAAGGGGCAATTCTTGCCAGGAAAGAAGCATTTCTTCGACTCAGACCTTATCGCCAGGGTTGGCTTATAGCAGCTGTCGGTAGGACCATATATGGATTCTGTTAGTGTGGATCTCCTAACAGGGCATCATCTGGGATACAATCCCTTTTATGCCCATATATGGAGATCCCTAACAGAATCCCTTTTATGCCCATATATGGAGATCCCTAACAGAATCCCTTTTATGCCCATATATGGAGATCCCTAACAGAATCCCTTTTATGCCCATATATGGAGATCCCTAACAGAATCCCTTTTATGCCCATATATGGAGATCCCTAACAGAATCCCTTGTATGCCCATATATGGAGATCCCTAACAGAATCCCTTTTATGCCCATATATGGAGATCCCTAACAGAATCCCTTTTATGCCCATATATTATGGAGAAATCCCTGCTCTGAGTATCTGACATCAGTGTGATGTCACCTGTTTATGCCAATATATGGAGATCCCTGCTCTGCGTATCTGGTTGCTATGGTAAACAGTTGGTTGCTAGGGTAAAAAAACATGGTTGCTATGGTAAACAGTTGGTTGCTAGGGTAAACAGTTGGTTGCTAGGGTAAAACCATGGTTGCTAAGGTGGTTGCTAACGTACACTAACAGACCAGCAACAACAGACTGTTGCCACAGCAACGTACACAAAGGTTTGTGTACACATGTGGTGTGATGTCATACTGATGCGGAGATATGAGCAGGGCAAAGGTGTGACGTGTGACCGACGGACGGACGGACGGACGGACGGACGGACGGACGGACGGACGGACGGACGGACGGACGGACGGACGGACGGCCGGTGGAGGTTTTCATAGTAAACTGCTCCCTGACGGTCGCAATGATTATTTTACTCTACTGCATTTCAGAATAACATTGAAATCAAAAGTTTCTTTATTAAGAACTTTATTTCAAACTCACATTAACACTTTAACACCATTTAACAACCAGTAAGACTCCCTAACGGTCGCTTATCTCCTGTCACACTGCTGACATCAGTATGACATCACACCGTACACAAATGACCCTTATATAAGACCGGCATTATCTACCGACAGATTAGTAACAAGATGTCAAAATCATTGAAGGTTTACCCTACTAACCAACTGTTTACCATAGCAACCATGTTTTTTACCTTAGCAACCAACTGTTTACCCTAGCAACCAACTGTTTACCACAGCAACCATGTTTTTTTTACCCTAGCAACCAACTGTTTACCCTAGCAACCAATTGTTTACCATAGCAACCATGTTTTCTTACCCTAGCAACCAACTGTTTACCCTAGCAACCAACTGTTTACCATAGCAACCATTTGCAATATGACTACCCTGCAAACAGGCCAACAATTCACTATCCTTCCAATCAGCTTAAATTGAATTGCTCGCCGTTAGCTGCATCATGACTTCGTTTCAAGGTGTAAACATTTATGGTTTCTTCTTAAATGAGAAGAAAAGACTTAAAATAGAAAGATTAGATGCAACCTTTACAAGGTAGGTCACCTTTTTACCATCCATAATATGCCATTTCAAATGTGCACACAGACTTGAAAAAATCTGACTGATTTCATTTTCCTGCAGGTTCAACAGTCATAGCTTCTAAAACATTTTAAAGTTCTCTGAAACCATATAAGGGCATAACAGGGACATAACTAGGGTAGACAGAGATCTCCCTATGAATATAAAAGTGACACAGGCAGACAGACAGACAGACAGACACTTCAATGGGTACTCTGACAATGGGCATAATATTGCATTTAAATCAGAGGGACAAAACATGTAGACAAAACAGGGCCCCTTTGGGAATCTGATGGTTAATGAAGGGAATGTGGGTGGTGGCCAACAAACCTACTACCGGCCCTCAGTTTGAGGTCTTCCATTCGAACTCCAACAAGGAATGAATGAAACTGTTGACCTGAGGATTGATGGCTGTCAGCTTCTCCGCACCACCTTCTTGCTCTTCTTGCTCACTCCTTGTCTGGCAGAGCATTTGGTGCCATCTTCTGAGTTGATCCTGACCAGAAACCTGTAAGCAATATCATAAAGATTAAGAAATGTATTATGAGAAGAACAAAGAACATTAATGTATTCACATCAGTCACTCATTACTTTTAACTCCAATTCTAAGGTTGTACACCTGATTTAATTATAACACATAAATGCAAAGACATTCACTTGCCTCTGAACAAGCGCCGGTGTACCCTGGTACTCCATATTGAACACATAGAAGCATCTTTGAAGTTGGCTCCAATGTCCAGCGTCATGACTTCCCTCAATAGACAGCATCCACCTGGATGTTGTCAGGATTGAATGTCCTGAAAATGAAAGAACAAATTGTTTCTCAATTACCTAAAATATTTCCATATCATTTTTGCCAGACCCAGGGGGTCGGCCTACAAAAGGCTTTGTCGGTCTGTCGGTCTGTCGGTCTGTCGGTCGGTCGGTCGGTCCCTCTTTTCCTCAGTGTGCCTGTGTTTGCCTCTGACTGCTCATCTGCCCCTCCCTTCCCTTGCTCGGCTGATTGCCTTGAGTGCCGTCACCTGTACAGGACCAGCTGAGTTGAGTTGGCTGACGAGCTGCTGACACTATAAATTCCTCAGCCCATCTACAAGCTCACAAACATTTCCAGCTGCTCAGCCTATACAATCCTGTGTGTTCATGTGTTAGTTCAGTGCCATACTAGTCAAAACAGCCGATCTACAAGTTTTCATTGCGGGTCTGGCAGAACCAGGTGACCTGGTCTAGTTATCGTAGCATTCGTACATATTCAGTGTTAGATCAGATCATGGGAACTATAGGGAATCGAGAATCAAGTGAAAAAGTGTGTGTGTGTGTGTGTGTGTGTGTGTGTGTGTGTGTGTGTGTGTGTGTGTGTGTGTGTGTGTGTTTGTTTTTGCTACATCGTGGGGACAGACGTCTGACAACGCACCCACCTCGTGGGGACCCAAAACCAACCGGGTCCCCACACGGTTTTGGGTTTAAATCGATAGAAAAGTGTTGCTGACATGCCTGGTGAGCTCCCCACGTTTTTTTAGAAAAGTCCCCACGAAGATATAAAAATATGACAAAAGTGTGTAAGGAGTGTTTAAGGAGTCTCCCCCTATCGCCCCCTATTGACCCAAACCATGCAACTGCACTTCACGTCCCCACGTGGGAGGACCCAGTCTGTGCTGGGAGAAAAAGTATGAGTGTTTAGTATTTAAAGATTTAAATTCTTGTTCCTGATTTTTTTCTGGTCATGCATGATTCTTTTCAGAGCTGTAGCATGTCTAGAAAGGGAGATAGGGTGTCCCCACGAGGGAGGTTCTAGTCTGGGGGGGGGAGCCCCACCATGAGCCCCAAAATGTAGTCCCCACGATGTAGCAAAAACAAGTATGTGTGTGTGTGTGTGTGTGTGTGTGTGTGTGTGTGTGTGTGTTACACTTACACTGTGTCTGGTAGTGACTGTGCTTCATCCTAACTTGCTGTGACCTAACAAAACATGAAAAGACAAAAAAAAAAACGATAATTAGTTTTTAAGTAACTACACAATATAATAGTGAGGACATGTTTATTTATGGATGGCATGTACAATATGGGTCCAGATCTTCAATCCATCCATTAGTGAACCCACATTCCTCATACTCATGTTTTCTGATAAGCCTATCCCACACTCCAGAGATCTGGTATCACCTTGTGTTGGTTAAAAAGTCAGACTAATTTTGGCAAATAGCTACCTTTGTTTGACTCTGAAGGCGGCCATGAAAAGCAGGACAGCTGAAGTTGCCATCACATCTTGTGGTGTCAGCAGACTCTCCACTTCAATCTCTGATGCTGGAAGCATGACACACACACACACACACACACACACACACACACACACACACACACACACACACACACACACACACACACACACACACACACACACACACACACACAGTCACACACACACACACACTATAGTGGGGGTCTAAAACATTCCAAAATAGTGAAAATAGACGATCTATAGGCCTACAACTCACATCACATTGTTTGCTTGGACCAGTAGATCTGTTTTGAGATAGTATTCATTGTTGGTATCCTATATATTTTTATTATTATCAAAATCGACTTTTGCAGGTAAAATGAACAGAAATCCTCCTTCCAACACCACTTCACTTGCTCAGCAAACTGACTAAAGAGTTTAAAATCTATGTAAACACAAACCTCACTCCAGTAATTCAATTCATGCTTATAAAGTAATTTAAAACTAGCAGAACTGAAAATGCATCACAAATATTTTCACATTAAACAGGTGAGAATGTAGCCCTGAATACATGACGGGCATATACATGACCGTGCTCGGTGGACGGCCAGGGACCGGTGGGGGACCCCCCTGAGAAGTGGGGGGTCCGCGGACCTCTCCCCGGCTGGGCCACGGTCCGTGGAGCAGAACTCAAGCTTGCAGATCTGCTACATTTCACTTATTTATCCATTTGTTTTTTCCGGTGGCGTGGGGGTCCGCGAAGGGGTCCGCGGGGGTCCCTGGGGGTCGCATAACGTGTCGCGGACCCCATTGGGCCCCGCCGCGGACCCGCGCGGACCCCCGCGCCGCCGGAAAAAACAAATGGGAGACTGGTGCTTTCTAACCACACAGACAAACACAGAAAAAACGAATTTGTTAGCGGTTTCTATCTCCAAATGTTCACTAGAGCATTAAGTCCTAAAAACGAAGGCTAATGTCTGGATGAAAAGTAAAACAAGTAAACAAGTAACAAACTTACAGAATGTCCATGGAGGCATGGACTGGACCACTCTCTGCCATTTTCTCCCTCCCTCAACTTTCTTCTGTGGTGGGTGGGTCTTGTCTGTGCATGAAGTGTGTGCAGGGAGGCGGGGCTAACTCGTCATTTACCACAATACTGCATTATTCCATGTGGCATATCACATCCAGCTTACAATAGGTTACAGTAACAATGTAAAATATTCCCGCTTCATAAAAACTACCCAGAATGCAATACAAATTAAAGTACTTTACTGTAATTAAGATATGCAGCATTGTACAGTAGGGTTTCACAGTACATTACTCCAAAAACTACAACCAGGTCTAAGAGTGTACACTTTACCAGCTAGGCCAACCTGAATAAAACCCAGAGTGGCAGCTCCTCCCAGCTCACCGGGAGTGTGCACAAAGCCCCACACCAATAGATCCAGCGCATAGAGTTATAATAAGAATAGAGAGGGCAACTGATATCCCCGCCCGTCCACTTGCATTGAGTTGCTCACCCAGCGCATGAAGCGTACTTCCGCGTTTGAAACGCCTCTGAAACGTGACGTAGTGGGGCGACTATTTGGCTTCTGAGCCAATCGCGACGGTCGGGGAGCGAGAAACGGGGAGGCGGGGGTAGCGGGGGGCTATCTGCCTCAACTGAACTAACTGTTTGAATAGTCGCCCCAACTGCAGTACCTCAAACGGCCACCATGTACTTTTTGCTTCAAAGCGCCCCCAGGGTTCTGGGGGCTTGATCCAGCGTTGCCCGAACCTAACCCCCCCTCCCCAACCGACCCATATGTCAGAAGGACAAGGGGCAGCGGACACTGTACCCCAGGCATTTCGGCCTGGTGAGACAAATCGCAAACTTAGAACATGATAAACCAAACCAAGCGAACACTGTCTCTCAGCCATTCTGGACTGGCAAGACAAATCGCAAACTTAACAGGATAAAATCACATCTACACCTCCCAGCCACCTGCAGCCTGGCAGATACAACACTGCCTCCCAGCTGCACCGGCCTGTTGAAGACAATTCCTGCCTTTACATTACCAACTATAACTACAGCTCCCATACATGGAACTCACAAGAACTTAGTACTGAAACAATTCTGGACCAAACAATACAGACAGAAAGGGAAAACTATGACTATGATTACAAAACCATGAGGACAAATTACCTATAAATTACAATTAACCAAACCAATAACCAAAAAACAAATGCTCTCTCTAAAACCCTGCCAAAGCCAGGACAGGTGCGCCTACAGGTGCGTGATCCCCCACCTCATAATTTTGGTAAGTGCTTTTGTCAGCCAACCACATTTTATTTGGGCGAAATGCCGCTGGCACCAAATCGTATGCTTAAAACAGTAACTTTAACAAACTAGCAATTCATGCTCTGGTCAATACATAAGCTGGTACACCACTTACTCTACACAAACAAGCTCCACATTTCTTCTTTGGCCATCTCTATAATAGCCATACGCATACTTGCGTTAAAATAAGACTTCATCTCACCTTGTTTGAACGGTGAATGGTGTTGAATGGTGGTGAATGGTGGCATCAATATGATGTCCTGGTACAGGGTTTGTATGAGTCTCAATGCAGCCATTTTAGCAGGGCCTGCTGGGGGGGGAAGTGCACCATGAGCCATGGCCCAACCAACTCAGTTTTTATTCAACCTGTTGGAGGTGGATTCATTTAGGGGATGAGTTGTACCGGTAGCCTACTACCTAGCGTTTCTCTGCTACAGTGGTTAGACGAACAGCGGCTTGCATTACTTAGTGACGGACAGCAAGTCCTTTTTGACACTAGTATTCACTGATGTTCCTAGCCAATACTGACCCATAGCAGAACCACACAAAGAAAATGGGCAACAACGGTGTGACACTCAAAAAATGCTCACCTTATTTTACAAAAAAACTCTGCCGACTGAAAACCAAAAACACCAAGCGAACTTCTTTAACAAAAATAGCGTATACTGCTATAATATAATCCAATGCGGGGACCACCACACACAAAAAAGAGAAAACGCACCTTTAACAACCATCCTGACTGCTAACCACTACACTGCAGTGATACCAATTCAATTACAGCACAACCCAAAACCATTATATATTTAACAAAAACTGAACTAACAAATACAACCAAAACACTTTAACTACCGTGCACCTTCTATGCCAGACCTGCCGGTCTACAGGCTTCAAAGCAAAACAGGAAGTTTACTTTACCTCAAAAAGCCATGGCAAAATACTAATTCTATTTTTTTTAACAAACGGCACACCTCCCACCTGTTGTCACCAAGAGAATTACCCACCCCTTACCCTTCACGCTTCTCGCTTCACGTTTCTCGCTTCACATTTCATGTCCTTCACGTCCATCACGTCCCTCACATCCATCGCGTCCATCAAACAAGGGGACACACCCGTCTGACGCCAAGGGACGACGCAAGCCAGGAACAAACATTTGTTAATCACAGATTTTGAAACAGATTTCCAATACGAATGGGCCTACAACTTTAGATATGGCCAAAACGTATCATTTCCATTTTTTTTAGACGAGCCCCCATGTTATGACCACGGCTCTTAGGCCATAACAAAAGGAGAGGGACACGGCTTTAAAAGTGCACAAAACATATTTATTTACACTATAAACAATATTAACAACCAAACTTAAAGGTTTAAACAAATAATCCTATGGGGTGTGTCAATGAGAGTAATCAGTAGTGTCAGCAGTGTGTGGATGTGTGGAAGATGTGGTGGTGTTGAATGGTGCAAACCAAAACTAGGCTATGAAGCCAAAAGTGCTGCTGCTCTCATGGCAGGAGAGAGAGACTGAGTGTGGCCACACCCAGCCTTTTATAGTGCACCCTGGGAACACTGGCCAGGTGCTCCCAATGCATCCGATTGGCAATCAGGACCTGTGGGAGTAAGGGTTAGACAGGAGCAACCTCACAGGCCCTAGTAGGCCGACTACAGGGGCTGTGACATCTCTGAAGAAATTTTCCCAAGACATTGTACAGTGTACAGTATCAGGGGTCCTCAAATACAAATCTTGAAGGTCCACAAATATTTTTTTGAAACAGGCCCGGGTCCGGGGAAAAAATAAAACAATTAATATATATATATATATATATATTAAAATATATTTATATTCGCTTATTTTTATTATGTCGGTCAATCTTAAATAATAGGCTAAGATACAAAAAAGTACAAACCAGGGGTTGACACCATGGTCTCAGAGGCACTTGTCCGTCTGGAAAGTACAGGTCATGTTCTACTTGCCCTCAGGTCATGACCACTTGCCCTCATTATTGTTCATCTTACATAATTAGGGATCCCTTTCTTATTATTATTTTTTTTTACCATGGCTGATGTGTTGTTGTTTTTTTAGTAGTAGTTTGTTGATACAGTAATAACCTCGCCCACCAGGCTTCATGCAGTAATGGTCTTTTCCCGTTTCTTTCTTTATCAAAAGGGTCCTTAAATTATGACTTCACTGTCATCTGGGCTGGGGACTCCTCCAAAATCATTTGGGGGCATTACTTGATTGAAGAGAAACAACCCATTAAAGCAGGGAGAACAGAATGTTCAATGGAGCAGAGATATTTTGCGCTAGTGCTCTGGTTTCTTTTAACAAACTGGGATAATCTTCGAATAATTTATGCTTGTGTCGCAACGTGAATATCGATATGAAAACAAGGTGTTGCGCGTCAGAGACAGGGGAGCACACACTGAACACGGACGGCTGCGCAGCGTCGCATCGTGGTATCGACGCACGTTGTGCCGCACGGTAACCCCAACTGGATGCGGCGCGCTGCCACACAGCACATCCATTTCCCCCGGTGGGGAGAACCATGGGAGAACAACATCCATGCAGAAAGAGAGGAAGCCGTCACGGGCCGTCGGGCCGTGGCACGTCGCGACAAACTCTGGAGATAAGATTACAATCCTGCAAACGTATTCACGTTGATGATGTTTAGCGTGAATGAAACCCCACTGATTTATAACTAGTTGCATTGTTGGTGGCTGCTGCTGTTGCTGCTGCTCCGAAAACATCCGCGGTCTGTAGCAACAGCCTATCAGCGCATCGTTGTCAAAGACATGACAGCCCATAATACTTTGTTGCCAGGCATCAGCCAATCACCGCGTCGTTGTCTCTCTCTCTCTCACACACACTCAGCGCATGCAATGAAAGTGAATGAATACGAGAAGTGGAAACAAAAACGTGGAGATGTTTTTCCACGTTTTTTTTTTTTTTTACTATAATTCGTCCTGGGTCCGGTCGGCGGTGCCTCGCGGTCCGGACATGGACCGCGGTCCGCCTATTGAGGACCCCTGATATAGCGCCTCGGTAAGCATGGAGAGAGTCTCCCCTAGTGTATTCAGTCAGTTAGAACACTACACTAACAATGTCTGCATGTCAATACACGCACGTGGATAAAAAAAACACAAGCATCTCAACAAAATAATAATACAACGTGTGCAATCCTACCTTGTCTGTAACTAAGCTGGATCGTGTCTTCCACGATCGGTTCGTCCGGCGAGGGCCTCGGTTAATCCACGGCCTCAGATCTGGGTCTGGCGGCCAGAGGAGCTCTCCTTCCACGGGACGGCTCCGCCGAAAGTCGGGTGCAATTCCAAATAACGCTTCCACGGGATGATCCCGGCCGCCACGCCGTTCCGCTCGGCCACAGGCTATTCAGTCAGTTAGAAAACCACTTGTGTGTACCTTGATCCATGGCATGCGGGTCCACCGCCACCAGCTCGGCCGTGGATAATTTCCGAGCCGATCGTGAAATCCACAGACGAGCAAAACTCCGATGGGCACAAATCTGAGTTCCCACAGGTGGGGGCTGCCAGCAGTGGCGTCAGTTCAGCAAAAGCTAAGGTATGGCGACATGACTGGTGTCTTGCACGCGCGGTCGCGTGCCCTCACGCGCATGCAAGACACCAGTCATGTTGCCATACCTTAGCAACAGACACAATGAAAAGTACATTTTATTATTTCCCCTGTAGCCAAGGGATGGCAGCTGCCATAGCTTGCCATACCCAATTGACGCCTCTGGCTGCCAGACCTGAAAGCCGTGCTGCGTGCACCACAGAAATCAACCATACATTTGTATGATATACAATAAAAGGCAGAGAAATGGGCAGTTATCCTTGATTTTATAGAGGATTCTAAGTGATCACATGCTCACTGGATGTCCTAGGCATATGGAAAACATTGCAAAACAACGGATCTTTGTCAGATTAAAGATCAAAATGTGATTTTTCAAAAAAAAAAAAAAAAAAAAAGAACCGAAAAAATTCGGTTTTTGTAATCCTTAATATGCTTTAATGAACCGAAATTGTTCGGTTTTGGCACTAAAAGTTAAATGTGCAGATACTCTCTATGAACTTAAACGTTATGTTGGATTGTTTACTGTTGAGAAAACAATGTTAGTGTGTTTACTTACTTTGCCTAATTCAAATAAGATTATATAGAAAGAAAAGCAACAAAACATTTGAACTAAGCTACAAGTCATTACACAGAAACACAGAAATGCGAGAAGGAACATCATGTTGAGATGTGTTTATTTCTATCTACAGCAAAATGTCTGTGTCATTTGACTCTGAATAAGACAGTGTAACAGACAGACTTTTCTTACACCAGAAAGCCTGGCATGGAAATGCAGTGCTTTATATGGCATTGATAGGGGGCATTGGTCTTTTTTTTTTTTTCAGATTGTTGCTGATTATGAATGTACAGAAACAGAATTTAAGCTTTCAAATGATGTGTCATTCATTGCAATCTGAACATATTTGAAGAAGTAAGGCGTGTGAACAATGGATTGTTAACTCCACCCCCACCCGACCTACCTATTAGTGGAGTTCTGTAGCTGAAACATGAGAACAATGGCCACACATTAGCCAACAGAAACTGCAGATGTAAATGTTGGCTTTGACGTAATGTATGTCTCCTCCACCCTCCACAAGGGTGTAAAGAAACACAAAAACATAGCTCTGTTTAAATCAATTAAAGCTATGTAATGATTCTTTGTTAAAATGAGAAGTTTCCCAAGCATACACTATCAGATAATATTATGCCCTGCATTTACATGTTAAACAACTCTCAATGTCCTCACCTGTGAAAGAGAGTCTCTCATCCATTCAAGTTCCTATTCACCATATTCCTGGCTGAAAAGGCTGACCTGAAAAAGATCATTTGGTTTCCTGTGTCCTTGCATTAAAGTGTCTGTAGTTGGCGTTCTGGGCTCTGAATTAACCAGTGATACCATGTCTGCTTATATTAAGCAATGTGTGTCTTTAAAACCAGTGTGTCTTTTTTAAACCAGTGTTTCCCAAATCCTTTCATATCAAGGACCCCATATACATGTCTATCTATCTATCTATCTATCTATCTATCTATCTATCTATCTATCTATCTATCTATCTATCTATCTATCTATCTGCCTGCCTGCCTGCCTGCCTGCCTGCCTGCCTGCCTGCCTGCCTGCCTGCCTGCCTACCTACCTACCTATCTATCTATCTATCTATCTATCTATCTATTTATGGACAACTTGAACTTTAGATTATTAATTGCGACCGTCAGGGAGCAGT
Organism: Nannobrachium achirus; assembly: GCF_963921795.1. Lineage (NCBI taxonomy): Eukaryota > Metazoa > Chordata > Actinopteri > Myctophiformes > Myctophidae > Nannobrachium > Nannobrachium achirus. The sequence continues at coordinate 1,704,759 of NC_137819.1, read as the reverse complement.
TTACTATGAAAACCTCCACCGGCCGTCCGTCCGTCGGTCGGTCGGTCACACGTCACACGTCACACCTTTGCCCTGCTCATATCTCCGCATCAGTATATAGGGCTTGTTTGTTTATTGTATGACATCACGCCACATCATCAGCTGTGGACTCTGTGATGTCATCGTATCGCATCAGTATATAGGGCTTGTTTGTTTATTGTATGACATCACGCCACATCATCAGCTGTGGACTCTGTGATGTCATCGTATCTCCATATATGGCCATCTCCGTATATGGAGATATAAGTCGTCCATGCCCAAGTATGGGCTGGTGAGGTCAGACTTTGTGTGATGCGTAGGTTATCTCCATATATGGAAATTCAACATTCCAGGCAATGCTCTCTTCCCTGGTGAGAATTGCCCCTTTATATAGGGCTTGTTTGTGTATTGTATGACATCACGCCACATCATCAGCTGTGGACTCTGTGATGTCATCGTATCTCCATATATGGCCATCTCCGTATATGGAGATATAAGTCGTCCATGCCCAAGTATGGGCTGGTGAGGTCAGACTTTGTGTGATGCGTAGGTTATCTCCATATGGAGATTCAACATTCCAGGTGTAACTATGGCTACCCGTATGACGTGAGAGGTGGAGGTTGTGATATTTGTGGAGATAAGCGACCAACGGTCGCTTATCTCCCGATTAGGGAGTCTTACTGGTAATCTAGTAATGTATTAGTAATCAATTCACATACAGTCACATACTGTACATTCCAAAACAGACTCCATTATGATGCTGGCTTGTGGGGGACAGGTTTGTCAAATATGTTTGCCATGGACATACACAATAATAAATTACCAAATACAGAGGTCACGCCTTTTACTGTAGCCTATTGTTTGGGAACCAGAGCTAAACCAGTCACTATTTTCTCCCCAAGTTGTGCAGGCAACCTCCCTGTGTGTTATATGGACACATTTCCCCTCTGTTCCAACTGGCATGAAGGTGAGTAGATGACAGAATTTCAGTTTTGGCTGTTCCTTTAAAGGAACAGTTCACCCAGTTTTTCTTACTCAACACCATGCTGATACAAAGTCAGGTGAAGTGTTTTAGTCCACAAAACCACTCCTGGAGTTTCACAAATGTTGCACTTTGCATTGGAATTGTACAATAAAAAGTTTAAATTAATAAAGTATTTTTTTTCTTTTATTTTTAGCATGTTTAGCATGTTTGTGTATGTATGGTAAAATCACAGTTAAAGTCAAATGTACAATATTTTACTTAATTTTTAAAATGCAAATTTACAGTAAATTATGCCTACTGAGTTGCATTACTTTCACAGTAACAGAACAGGCAACTGCTTACAGTACCATGTAACAAAGGGGTCAAATTTGAAAGAAGCTCACCTTATTTAGTAGAAATATGTCAACCATACAAATGACAGCAGTTTTGTGGATTTGTTTATAATAAGAACGGCCAAATCACTGGAACTACTTCTCATTCAGCAATAACTGCCCACAAGATCTGTCCACAGGACTCAGGCGACCAATTAATACCTCTGCAACTGTATTAATGGGAAGTATTTCCTAAAGCTTTAGGAGTTTAGGTAAAAAGAAATTACTTATTTTCTATCAATTACACACCCCATGTGGCCTTAAACTCATTGAGATACCGTATGTTTGTTTTTGTCACATTCCTGGGCCAATAATTTGATGACCGAAATGAGTCTCCTAGTGGCTGATGACCCGGTCATCAAATGATGTCAAAGCATGGCTCGGGAATGGAGCAAAAACAAAACCAGATTAATGATTAGTGATGTTGAAATGTTTCATTTTCCCAAGGCAGTAGCAGATCTACAAGCTCACGACGCATATCGTGAAATAGCCAGTGTACTGTATATGTTTAAGGCAGTGGTTCTCAACCACCCCCAGGGGGGTCCCCAAATTATTTTGGGGGGTCCCCAGATGATTAACTTAATGTGCAACATTGATTTCTCTTTCAACAGTAAACAAACCAACCCAAAGTTTAAATGTATAGAGGGTATTAATAAATTATGGATCTCTAAATCCATAGTTAAAATAAGACAAAGAGCCAAAGGACTGATCTTAGATTGCTGTATTGAGGAGAGACAGACAAGGTAGACAGACAGTGCGCATATCATCCTAGTGGAATGCTTGATAAATCTCTCCCCACCATAACGGCAGGGCAGAGGATTCTCTCTCTTCCAAAATGGAAGTTACATTCAGTATATAAAGACATACAGTTATGACAGTAAGATCTTCGTGGAACTCATTGATTCGTTCCCATATCATAACAAGGAAGTAACAGGAAGAAGGTGCCACGTAGTGCTTGTAATATTCCACCACTAGTGACTTATATCATAGTATCCCAGTATGATTACATTCAGGGCATTCAAAGTTATTATGACCTTTAATCAGTTTGCCTGAACCTACAGTATGCGACCAAAATGTGGTCTCTTATATACTGTACGTTCAGTTCATATTATGCCCTTATATGGTCATATGGGCTTCATACACAAACATAGAATTATGTATAATAATTCTTATCTTATCAGAGGGTATCTGAACATTTCTGAAGTGACAATTTTTAAGGACTTTAAAGGCCTTTTTAGTACCTCTGGTCAAACATTGGTCAAATTGTCAAATATTAGAGGCAGACATCTACATGCTTGTGTGTGAGAATGTAGATTGATTGGGTATTTTCACAATGGAATATTGATTGAGTAAAAAATATGTAATGCCAACTCCTACAATTCTAAGTGCTTGTGCAGGGTGGGGGTCCCCAGTTGAAATATCATTATTTTGGGGGTCACGGCCTGAAAAGGTTGAGAACCACTGGTTTAAAGTACTGTGGCCTAATATAGTCACTTCTTTTGGGCTAGTTTTCACAGACCATGTGGTTCCAACTTTCGAAGGACTTTGGTAGAGACTGCTATGCCAAACTGTGTACTACATTTTTGTTCAATAAAAGAATCAACCAAAGGCCTTTGAGATTCTTTGTTTGGATATTAACTAGCCTGATTTCAGCAGTCCGCTCAGGGAGTGGGCGGGTCTATGGGCTGGAGCCAGGCAAATAACCTTTTTCAAGTTGTCTGTAGCTTCTTGTAGTTTTGTACATTGTCATAATGTGTAACCTTTTTTATTTGTTTGTAATAAATATACGTTCCATTATTTTTATTCCATCTTTTACGTTATGTTGCGACCACTAAACCTAGACGAAATGCATAACAACTGAATGTACCTCTGCATGTCAGGAGTGTTTTACCTTCAATTATCGCAGTGGTATTCAACCCATTTCACATCAAGATCCATTATTTATTCAGTATTTGAGCCACGGACCACCATTTGATGAGATTAAAACCATTTTAAGCTATTTGTAATGAATAATGGATCTTGCTTTCATGCCTCTACACCCGGTTTTAAACTCAACAGGTTACTCCACTGGCATAAAATGTATTTTAAAATGTTTTTATTTGTATTTAAAGGACAACTTTAGTTCTTTACAACAAGAGTTCATATTTTAGATTGTAATTAAAGAAAAGAAAAGATGAGTGTTAAAATGTTTTAATTTACTGCTTTCTATCGTTTTAGCCATTTTAGTGTTTTGATTTCAGTGGTTGGGGGCATGCGTACAAGTGGCTAAATATGTATTTTTAGACACAATAAGCTGACAATTTTCATTGTTACTATTTACACCAGCCCCAATAAATCACATCTGCCCATGAAAGATTGCAGTGCATCTTGGGAATGGGCTTATTGTGTCTAAAAAGACATCTTTAGCCACTTGCATGCAAGTCAAAATCGTTAAAATCACTAAAATGATAGAAAGCAGTAAAAGAAAACATTTTAACACACTTTTCTCTAGTGACTATCTAAAATATGAACCCTTGTTGTAAAAAAACAAAGTTGTCCTTTAAAAACAATTTTGGTTCCATGTACCACTGGTTGCCTGCCTGGTTGTCTGCCTGTTTTGTTTTATGGGGGGGCTGTGCATTGTTTTATGGTGGGGACTGTGCATGTAAATTAGCATCTATGCTAAATCTGCTATATTTATGTTGAATTGTATTTATACACACACACACACACACACACACACACACACACACACACACACACACACACACACACACACACATACAGTACTCAGTACTCTCTCTCTCTCTCTCTCTCTCTCTCTCTCTCTCTCTCTCTCTCTATATATATATATATATATATATATATATATATATATATATATATATATATATATATATATATATATATAATATATATATAGGCCTATTTTATGTATTTGTTTGTTTGTTTGTTTGTTTGTTTATTTATTTAGCTAGCTAGCTTTATGGGTGAATCGGCATCAGCAGACCTGATGGCACGTGAGGGGACATGGTGTTTGATGAGGGCAGAGGTAGTGTCAAGCCTTGTACTGTAGGTCGTGATCAGTCAGTGAGGGTTGTGGAGGACTGGGGTGATGTGGTCTCTGGATCGGGACCAGTTGGTTACACAGTATGTTCTTGGTGCTTGGTGGAATCAACCTCTTTTCTGACAAAGATACACATATAAAACAAATTTGCATCTTTGCTAAATCTGCTATATTTATGTTGAATTGTATTTAAAGCTATACTGTGTAAGATGCCCAACTAGTGGTCATTAGCCCTATAGCAAACCGCGGTCGCGTCCGCGTCTTTCGGCCGTTTTTCGTACCTTCAGACCCCCGCGTCTGCCTCCACCTCGCTGAGATCTATCTTTAGAGGGGTCCCTTGTTCCTGTGCGTTCAGTAATTCCAGAGATACGGACTCCTTCACCCTGCCTGGTAAAATTACCTAGAGACGGGATGGTACAAACGGGTGACAACAAATATGGCAGCCATAGCGACCCCACTTCAAGATGCGCTGTGATTGGCCGGCAGTTGTATAACCCTCGCTGTGATTGGCCGGTAGTGTGATGACGCAATTTTGGCGCGAGATCCGGTCCCCGGCAAGGATCACAGTTTACATATATAGAGAAGGCTTTACAGGCTGAAATTCACGGCGCGGATCTTCTAAAACTTTTGTGATTTAATAGTTAGGAGAATTTTAAGATTTGTTTTATAAAAAAAGTTACATAGTACAACTTTAATGTTCATTAATATGCATTGTCCCATCTAAATAAACAAGGACCATTTCCATAGGTTTTTGGAGACAAAAGGAATCATGGTGCTGGATATTGCGGACATTCAAGCAAGTTTGGAGCAATGCCTTGTGATCAACAGACCCCAACAGGTTGTGTGCAGGTTTAACTTAAAAAAACATCACCCACAACGGGTCCTACTAATTGCACCACAATACCCAAAAGTACACAAAAGAACAAAAAAGTACACAAAACTACCCAAAAGTATACCCCAAAGTACCCAAAAGTACCCAAAAGTATACCCAAAAGTACACAAAACTACCCAAAAGTACACAAAACTACCCCAAACTACCCAAAAGTATACCCCAAAGTACCCAAAAGTACACAAAACTACCCCAAAGTACACAAAACTACCCCAAACTACCCAAAAGTATACCCCAAACTACCCAAAAGTGTACCCCAAAGTATCCAAAAGTATATCCCAAACTACCCCAAAGTACACAAAACTACCCCAAACTACCCAAAAGTATACCCCAAAGTACCCAAAAGTACACAAAACTACCCCAAAGTACACAAAACTACCCCAAACTACCCAAAAGTATACCCCAAACTACCCAAAAGTGTACCCCAAAGTACCCAAAAGTATATCCCAAACTACCCCAAAGTACACAAAACTACCCCAAACTACCCAAAAGTATACCACAAACTACCCAAAAGTATACCCCAAAGTACCCAAAAGTACACAAAACTACCCCAAAGTACACAAAACTACCCCAAACTACCCAAAAGTATACCACAAACTACCCAAAAGTATACCCCAAAGTACCCAAAAGTACACAAAACTACCCCAAAGTACACAAAACTACCCCAAACTACCCAAAAGTATACCCCAAACTACCCAAAAGTACACCCCAAAGTACCCAAAAGTACACAAAACTACCCCAAAGTACACAAAACTACCCCAAACTACCCAAAAGTATACCCCAAACTACCCAAAAGTATACCCCAAAGTACCCAACAGTACACAAAACTACCCCAAAGTACACAAAACTACCCCAAACTACCCAAAAGTATACCCCAAAGTACCCCAAAGTACACAAAACTACCCCAAACTACCCAAAAGTATACCCCAAACTACCCAAAAGTATACCCCAAAGTACCCAAAAGTACACAAAACTACCCCAAAGTACACAAAACTACCCCAAACTACCCAAAAGTATACCCCAAACTACCCAAAAGTATACCCCAAAGTACCCAAAAGTACACAAAACTACCCCAAAGTACACAAAACTACCCCAAACTACCCAAAAGTATACCACAAACTACCCAAAAGTATACCCCAAAGTACCCAAAAGTACACAAAACTACCCCAAAGTACACAAAACTACCCCAAACTACCCAAAAGTATACCCCAAACTACCCAAAAGTACACCCCAAAGTACACAAAAGTACACAAAACTACCCCAAAGTACACAAAACTACCCCAAACTACCCAAAAGTATACCCCAAACTACCCAAAAGTATACCCCAAAGTACCCAAAAGTACACAAAACTACCCCAAAGTACACAAAACTACCCCAAACTACCCAAAAGTATACCCCAAACTACCCAAAAGTATACCCCAAAGTACACAAAAGTACACAAAACTACCCCAAAGTACACAAAACTACCCCAAACTACCCAAAAGTATACCCCAAACTACCCAAAAGTATACCCCAAAGTACCCAAAAGTACACAAAACTACCCCAAAGTACACAAAACTACCCCAAACTACCCAAAAGGATACCCCAAACTACACAAAAGTATACCCCAAAGTACCCAAAAGTACACAAAACTACCCCAAAGTATCCAAAAGTATACACAAAAGTACACAAAACTACCGCAAACTACACAAAAGTATACGCCAAAGTACCCAAAAGTACACAAAACTACCCCAAAGTACAAAAAACTACCCCAAACTACCCAAAAGTATACACAAAAGTACACAAAACTACCGCAAACTACACAAAAGTACACAAAAGTAGGCAGGGACCAGCACCCAGGGGGTCCCTGGTGGCCGCCCACCACCGGGGCGCACCACCGACCCCCAAGGACCCCCACGGACCTCAGCAGCGCTGGAAAAAGCAAATGAAAAAATAAGCGAATCTAGCAGATCAACAAGCTACGTGCTGCTCCACTCCACATGCCGTGGCTTGGCCGGGAAGGGGTCCGCGGACCCCCACTCCTCAGGAAGGGATCAAATTCAGGTTTGTGTGTCTTAGACAGTACATGTGTTTATTATAGATATCTGGCATATGGTTGAAGCATTCCATTTCATTGTGATTATGATATGATTGTGCCATGCTTCACTGCTAGAAAAACCAGCACAGACCAGCACAATTTTCATGCTGGTCTGTGCTGGTCTATGCTGGTTTATGCTGGTTCATGCTGGTCTGTGCTGGTGCTGGTCTATGCTGGTCTGTGCTGGTCCCATGCTGGTCCACCAGCACAGACCAGCACCAGCACAGACCAGCATGAACCAGCATAAACCAGCACAGACCAGCACAGACCAGTACAGACCAGCACCAGCACAAACCAGCACATGTTGTGTTTTACTGCTGGTCTGTGCTGGTGCTGGTCCAGTATAGACCAGCACCAGCACCAGCACAGACCAGCATGAACCAGCATAAACCAGCATAGACCAGCACAGACCAGCATGAAAATTGTGCTGGTCTGTGCTGGTTTTTCTAGCAGGGAAGCATGGCACAGTTTTTTGTACTTTGGGGTAGTTTTGTGTACTTTTGGGTACTTTGGGGTATACTTTTGTGTAGTTTGCGGTAGTTTTGTGTACTTTTGTGTATACTTTTGGGTACTTTGGGGTAGTTTTGTGTACTTTGGGGTAGTTTTGTGTACTTTTGGGTACTTTGGGGTATACTTTTGGGTAGTTTGGGGTATACTTTTGGGTAGTTTGGGGTAGTTTTGTGTACTTTGGGGTAGTTTTGTGTACTTTTGGGTACTTTGGGGTATACTTTTGGGTAGTTTGGGGTATACTTTTGGGTAGTTTGGGGTAGTTTTGTGTACTTTGGGGTAGTTTTGTGTACTTTTGGGTACTTTGGGGTATACTTTTGGGTAGTTTGGGGTATACTTTTGGGTAGTTTGGGGTAGTTTTGTGTACTTTGGGGTAGTTTTGTGTACTTTTGGGTACTTTGGGGTATACTTTTGGGTAGTTTGGGGTATACTTTTGGGTAGTTTGGGGTAGTTTTGTGTACTTTGGGGTACTTTGGGGTATACTTTTGGGTAGTTTGGGGTAGTTTTGTGTACTTTGGGGTAGTTTTGTGTACTTTTGGGTACTTTGGGGTATACTTTTGGGTACTTTGGGGTATACTTTTGGGTAGTTTGGGGTAGTTTTGTGTACTTTGGGGTAGTTTTGTGTACTTTTGGGTACTTTGGGGTATACTTTTGGGTAGTTTGGGGTATACTTTTGGGTAGTTTGGGGTAGTTTTGTGTACTTTGGGGTACTTTGGGGTATACTTTTGGGTAGTTTGGGGTATACTTTTGGGTAGTTTGGGGTAGTTTTGTGTACTTTGGGGTAGTTTTGTGTACTTTTGGGTACTTTGGGGTATACTTTTGGGTAGTTTGGGGTATACTTTTGGGTAGTTTGGGGTAGTTTTGTGTACTTTGGGGTAGTTTTGTGTACTTTTGGGTACTTTGGGGTATACTTTTGGGTAGTTTGGGGTATACTTCTGGGTAGTTTGGGGTAGTTTTGTGTACTTTGGGGTAGTTTTGTGTACTTTTGGGTACTTTGGGGTATACTTTTGGGTAGTTTGGGGTATACTTTTGCGTAGTTTGGGGTAGTTTTGTGTACTTTGGGGTAGTTTTGTGTACTTTTGTGTACTTTGGGGTATACTTTAGGGTACTTTTGGGTAGTTTGGGGTAGTTTTGTGTACTTTTAGGTACTTTGGGGTATACTTTTGGGTAGTTTGGGGTAGTTTTGTGTACTTTGGGGTAGTTTTGTGTTCTTTTGGGTACTTTGGGGTATACTTTTGGGTCGTTTGGGGTAGTTTTGTGTACTTTGGGGTAGTTTTGTGTACTTTTGGGTACTTTGGGGTATACTTTTGGGTAGTTTGGGGTATACTTTTGCGTAGTTTGGGGTATACTTTTGCGTAGTTTGGGGTAGTTTTGTGTACTTTTGTGTACTTTGGGGTATACTTTAGGGTACTTTTGGGTAGTTTGGGGTAGTTTTGTGTACTTTTAGGTACTTTGGGGTATACTTTTGGGTAGTTTGGGGTAGTTTTGTGTACTTTGGGGTAGTTTTGTGTTCTTTTGGGTACTTTGGGGTATACTTTTGGGTAGTTTGGGGTAGTTTTGTGTACTTTTGGGTAGTTTGGGGTACGTTTGGGTAGTTTGGGGTAGTTTTGTGTACTTTTGGGTAGTTTTGTGTACTTTTGGGTATACTTTTGGGTACTTTTGGGTACTTTGGGGTATACTTTTGGGTAGTTTTGTGTACTTTTGTGTTCTTTTGTGTACTTTTGGGTATTGTGGTGCAATTAGTAGGACCCCATACGACGCTGACTCCAAAAGTTCTGTATGTTTGTACCCTTTGTTGGAAGAGTTCTCCCTAAAATCCAAGCAGTTGGAGTCACAAACCAAACATGCAGACTCAGTCTCGCCAACAGACTATCTCAAATCTCTACTTAGTGAGACTGTTGGCATTGATAAGAGTGAGTTGTGTGAAGAATTGTTGCTCTCCTCTTTGGGCGTTGACTCAATGCAGGCGATGACTCTGCAGAACCTCATCTTCCAGGACAGAGGTGTAAATGTGCCTCTGGTCAAACTGCTGAACCCCAACTCCTCACTGTCAACAGTGGTCACCATCTTAACTGAAGAAGCTAGCAGTGAACATACAAACACGGAAGCTGTAGATAGACAAAATATAGCAACAAAAGTTTATACCTCTAACATTTTATCTTATACTTTTAACAAATACATATACACATACAGTTTTCTGACTCCAACAAGGCATCAGAAAACTGTCAAGAGTGATCCTGAAGCTGAAGTGGGTGGATTTTGAGTAGGTTTGAGCAATAGGCACCTTTTTTGGCTGTTACAAAACCAGTATGCCCAACTTACAGATCTGTTAAAAAAAATTACATTAAAAAAATTACAATTCTGTGACATAACCTTATTGTAAATATATAATTAAAACTAAAAATTGTTTGAATAAAAGTTTAATCAGTTGTTTGAGAAGACAGATGTATTGTGCCATGAATGCTTCATTCCACAAAAAAAGAAAAAGAATTGTTGAACATTGTTTGAATAAAACGTTTTTATTTGATAATATACATTTGTATTTGTATATGTATGTATCGTCTTGAATGTATGCATTGACCTGAGCAATTACCCTTGTGGATAATAAAGACATCTAATTTAAATGTGTATTTTATATTGAATGTTGTTGTTCAGTTGCTTGAGAAGACAGACAAGGTTGCAGAAACTACTTTCACTGGAAACTTTCCAGTCCCGAAAACTTTCCAGTCCATCACAAAACATTACGGAAAATGTACAAAATGTAGGCTACAAAGATTTACAAACATTTAACCCTTTCCAGTAGAATTAGCTTGTTAACATGTCTCATGGGGGTCCTCAGAATTAGGTGTAGTCTTTGTGAAGAGCATGTATTTTTATATTAACATGAATCGAACGCTGATAGTGCTCTCAACCAAGTCTATGAATCTATCTATGAAATCTATGAAAACATTAAATCTGCTACACATTACAATATGTAGGTTAGTCGGGAGAATTAGGGATATTTCAGTCTAAAAATCAGTCTAAAAGCGCAAAATTTTGCCCAAATACAGCCCAGGGCATGCTATAATGATTTAGCTAGGGCGCCAAAGCCGGATCCAATATGGCCACCGTTTTGGGGACTGAGCATTGGTTAGACCTCCCATTGGTTAGACCAGGTTAACATTCACCAGGTTAGCATTCACCAGCGTCTGCAGTTTAGTATTTAACCAGGTTAGCATTTACCAGTGTCAGCAGGTTAGTATTTCACCAGGTTAGCATTCACCAGCGTCATCAGGTTAGTATTTCACCAGGTTAGCATTCACCAGCGTCATCAGGTTAGTATTTCGCCAGATTAGCATTCACCAGCGTACATTTTTACTGAGGTTAGGGTTCGATTTAAATATGAATACAGTGTATTGGCTAAAATGCCATGAACCATGACTACAAACACCTTGTTTGTTATGTTAAATAGCTACTGATTATAAGTAGCCTAATGTAGGCTGAATGAACAGGGGTAGCCTACAACGCGAAGTGTTTCAGCTCTGCCTTGTCTTAGGCTGCAGTGGAGGCTATGGGCAGGGGCGTCACAAGGTCAGGAAAGTGGGACTGAGCTACTAGGGCCCAAGGTGGAAGGGCCTTAATTATTTTATACTTTTGCTATGGGGCTTGTTGGTTGTGATGACACAAGGCTTAACTCCGCCCACTTGGCGGCCATTTAAATTGTTATGTCTTTGATGCATCAAGATCAGTCTGTACTCTGTACTAGTTCTACTTGTTGAGCAAGCAACGATACTTTTACTTCAATTGCTCTCGGCTTTGATTGCATTTCAATAAAACCATATTTGATCAAGATAATGATCACCCAAGATAATGATTGGGAACCAGAGCTAAACCAGTCACTATTTTCTCCCCAAGTTGTGCAGGCAACCTCCCTGTGTGTTATCTTATATTTACAATGGGCTTATTGCCGCATCCCACTTCCAAGCCCATTCACGCCCCCTTTACATCGACTTCAACTCATAGGTAGTCACATAGGTAGTCGTCGCATAGGTAGTCGGTAGTCGTCAGGACGTAAGGAATACCGCCCATAACCCTATGCCGTCCGCTCATTCGCTAAGCACGAGAGAGAGGAGGCAACAGGGGAGGGGGGGCGGGCAAGCAAGAGAGAGAGAGAGTGAAATTTGACACCACTGTGTTTGCATGTGCAGCTGCTGCTGCTGCCTCCACACTGAGTGCAGAGAAATAGCAGAGGCATAACAGTCACTTCTCTCCAGTGCGTCCGGCGGTCAAATATGTCCGACCGGAAACGTGCGCTGCGGCACAATAGTTCCCCCCCAATTTCTTTTTTTTTTTACTTTTTTTTTTTCAAAAAACGTTTTTTTTTTTTTGAAAAAAAAAAAACGTTTTTTAGTAAAGAAGCGGGCGTGGACTCTAGATGTGAGCGGCCGAAGGCTGCGAACCTCTAGTATGGACACATTTCCCCTCTGTTCCAACTGGCATGAGGGTGAGTAGATGACAGTTTTGGCTGTTCCTTTAAAGGAACAGTTCACCCAGTTTTTTTTTACTCAACACCATGATACAAAGTCAGGTGAAGTTTTTTAGTCCACAAAACCACTCCTGGAGTTTCACAGGATAACAGTGTTGCAGCCTCCTTCTAAAGTCTATGACGACCAGTTTTCAAACTGGTGAAAAAAGTGTCTCCAGACACCAGACCAAACTCAAGGAGTTTTTGTAGACTTAAAACTGAGCAAAACCACACAAAAAAAAGGCTTTAAGAGAGACTGGTGTGGTTCTTTGTCCATTTGAAATGTTGCACTTTGCATTGGAATTGAACAATAAGAAGTTTAAATTAATAAAGTATGTTTCTTTTATTTTTAGCATGTTTGTGTATGTATGGTAAAATCACAGTTAAAGTCAAATGTACAATATTTTACTTAATTTTTAAAATGTAAATTTACAGTAAATTATGCCTACTGAGTTGCATTACTTTCACAGTAACATTGTAAAAATACAGGCAACTGCTTACAGTACCATGTAACAAAGGGGTCAAATTTGAAAGAAGCTCACCTTATTTAGTAGAAATATGTCAACCATACAAATGACAGCAGTTTTGTGGATTTGTTTATAATAAGAACGGCCAAATCACTGGAACTACTTCTCATTCAGCAATAACTGACCACAAGATCTGTTCACAGGACTCAGGCGACCAATTAATACCTCTGCAACTGTATTAATGGGAAGTATTTCCTAAAGCTTTAGGAGTTTAGGTAAAAAGAAATTACTTATTTTCTATCAATTACACACCCCATGTGGCCTTAAACTCATTGAGATACCGTACGTTTGTTTTTGTCACATTCCTGGGCCAATAATTTAATGACCGGAATGAGTCTAGTGGCTGATGACCCGGTCATCAAATGATGTCAAAGCATGGCTCGGGAATGGAGCAAAAACAAAACCAGGTTAATGATTAGTGAGGTTGAAATGTTTCATTTTCCCAAGGCAGTAGCAGATCTACAAGCTCACGCATATCGTGAAATAGCCAGTGTACTGTATATGTTTAAAGCAGTGGTTCTCAACCACCCCCAGGGGGGTCCCCAAATTATTTTGGGGGGTCCCCAGATGATTAACTTAATGTGCAACATTGATTTCTCTTTCAACAGTAAACAAACCAACACAAAGTTTAAGTGTATAGAGGGTATCTGAACATTTCTGAAGTGACAATTTTTAAGGACTTTAAAGACCTTTTTAGTACGTCTGGTCAAACATTGGTCAAATTGTCAAATATTAGAGGCAGACATCTACATGCTTGTTTGTGAGAATGTAGATTGATTGGGTATTTTCACAATGGAATAGATTGAGTCAAAAAAATGTAATGCCAACTCCTACAATTCTAAGTGCTTGTGCAGGGTGGGGGTCCCCAGTTGAAATATCATTATTTTGGGGGTCACAGCCTGAAAAGGTTGAGAGCCACTGGTTTAAAGTACTGTACTTGTGGCCTAATATAGTCACTTCTTTTGGGCTAGTTTTCACAGACCATGTGGTTCCAACTTTCGAAGGACTTTGGTAGAGACTGCTATGCCAACCTGTGTACTACATTTTTGTTCAATAAAAGAATCAACCAAAGGCCTTTGAGATTCTGTGTTTGGATATTAACTAGCCTGATTTCAGCAGTCCGCTCAGGGAGTGGGCGGGTCTATGGGCTGGAGCCAGGCAAATAACCTTTTTCAAGTTGTCTGTAGCTTCTTGTAGTTTTGTACATTGTCATAATGTGTAACCCTTTTTATTTGTTTGTAATAAATATACGTTCCATTTTTTTATTCCATCTTTTACGTTATGTTGCGACCACTAAACCTAGACGAAATGCATAACAACTGAATGTACCTCTGCATGTCACGAGTGTTTTACCTTCAATTATCGCAGTGGTATTCAATCCATTTCACATCAAGGTCCATTATTTATTCAGTATTTGAGCCACGGACCACCATTTGATGAGATTAAAACCGTTTTAAGCTATTTGTAATGAATAATGGATCTTGCTTTCATGCCTCTACACCCGGTTTTAAACTCAACAGGTTACTCCACTGGCATAAAATCTATTTTAAAATGTTTTTATTTGTATTTAAAGGACAACTTTAGTTTTTTACAACACGAGTTCATATTTTAGATTGTAATTAAAGAAAAGAAAAGATGAGTGTTAAAATGTTTTAATTTACTGCTTTCTATCGTTTTAGCCATTTTAGTGTTTTGATTTCAGTGGTTGGGGGCATGCGTACAAGTGGCTAAATATGTATTTTTAGACACAATAAGCTGACAATTTCATTGTTACTATTTACACCAGCCCCAATAAATCACATCTGCCCATGAAAGATTGCAGTGCATCTTGGGAATGGGCTTATTGTGTCTAAAAAGACATCTTTAGCCACTTGCATGCAAGTCAAAATCGTTAAAATCACTAAAATGATAGAAAGCAGTAAAAGAAAACATTTAACACACTTTTCTCTAGTGACTATCTAAAATATGAACCCTTGTTGTAAAAAAACAAAGTTGTCCTTTAAAAACAATTTTGGTTCCATGTACCACTGGTTGCCTGCCTGGTTGTCTGCCTGTTTTGTTTTATGGGGGGGGGCTGTGCATTGTTTTATGGTGGGGACTGTGCATGTAAATTAGCATCTTTGCTAAATCTGCTATATTTATGTTGAATTGTATTTACACACACACACACACACACACACACACACACACACACACACACACACACACACACACACACACACACACACACACACACACACACATACAGTACTCAGTACTCTCTCTCTCTCTCTCTCTCTCTCTCTCTATATATATATATATATATATATATATATATATATATATATATATATATAGGCCTATTTTATGTATTTGTTTGTTTGTTTGTTTGTTTGTTTATTTATTTAGCTAGCTAGCTTTATGGGTGAATCGGCATCAGCAGACCTGATGGCGCGTGAGGGGACATGGTGTTTGATGAGGGCAGAGGTAGTGTCGAGCCTTGTACTGTAGGTGTTGATCAGTCAGTGAGGGTTGTGGAGGACTGGGGTGATGTGGTCTCTGGATCGGGACCAGTTGGTTACACAGTATGTTCTTGGTGCTTGGTGGAATCAACCTCTTTTCTGACAAAGATACACATATAAAACAAATTTGCATCTTTGCTAAATCTGCTATATTTATGTTGAATTATATTTAATGTTCATTAATATGCATTGTCCCATCTAAATAAACAAGGACCATTTCCATAGGTTTTTGGAGACAAAAGGAATCATGGTGCTGGATATTGCTGACATTCAAGCAAGTTTGGAGCAATGCCTTGTGATCAACAGACCCCAACAGGTTGTGTGCAGGTTTAACTTAAAAAAACATCACATACAACGCTGACTCCAAAAGTTCTGTATGTTTGTCTCCTTTGTTGGAAGAGTTCTCCCTAAAATCCAAGCAGTTGGAGTCACAAACCAAACATGCAGACTCAGTCTCGCCAACAGACTATCTCAAATCTCTACTTAGTGAGACTGTTGGCATTGATAAGAGTGAGTTGTGTGAAGAATTGTTGCTCTCCTCTTTGGGCGTTGACTCAATGCAGGCGATGACTCTGCAGAACCTCATCTTCCAGGACAGAGGTGTAAATGTGCCTCTGGTCAAACTGCTGAACCCCAACTCCTCACTGTCAACAGTGGTCACCATCTTAACTGAAGAAGCTAGCAGTGAACATACAAACACGGAAGCTGTAGATAGACAAAATATAGCAACAAAAGTTTATACCTCTAACATTTTATCTTATACTTTTAACAAATACATATACACATACAGTTTTCTGACTCCAACAAGGCATCAGAAAACTGTCAAGAGTGATCCTGAAGCTGAAGTGGGTGGATTTTGAGTAGGTTTGAGCAATAGGCACCTTTTTTGGCTGTTACAAAACCAGTATGCCCAACTTACAGATCTGTTAAAAAATGACAATTCTGTGACATAACCTTATTGTAAATATAGAATTAAAACTAAAAATTGTTTGAATAAAAGTTTAATCAGTTGTTTGAGAAGACAGATGTATTGTGCCATGAATGCTTCATTCCACAAAAAAAGAAAAAGAATTGTTGAACATTGTTTGAATAAAATGTTTTTATTTGATAATATACATTTGTATTTGTATATGTATGTATCGTCTTGAATGTATGCATTGACCTGAGCAATTACCCTTGTGGATAATAAAGACATCTAATTTAAATGTGTATTTTATATTGAATGTTGTTGTTCAGTTGCTTGAGAAGACAGACAAGGTTGCAGAAACTACTTTCACTGGAAACTTTCCAGTCCCGGAAACTTTCCTGGAAACTTTCCAGTCCATCACAAAACATTACGGAAAATGTACAAAATGTAGGCTACAAAGATTTACAAACATTTAACCCTTTCCAGTAGAATTAGCTTGTTAACATGTCTCATGGGGGTCCTCAGAATTAGGTGTAGTCTTTGTGAAGAGCATGTATTTTTATATTAACATGAATCGAACGCTGATAGTGCTCTCAACCAAGTCTATGAATCTATCTATGAAATCTATGAAAACATTAAATCTGCTACACATTACAATATGTAGGTTAGTCGGGAGAATTAGGGATATTTCAGTCTAAAAATCAGTCTAAAAGCGCAAAATTTTGCCCAAATACAGCCCAGGGCATGCTATAATGATTTAGCTAGGGCGCCAAAGCCGGATCCAATATGGCCACCGTTTTGGGGACTGAGCATTGGTTAGACCTCCCATTGGTTAGACCAGGTTAACATTCACCAGGTTAGCATTCACCAGCGTCTGCAGTTTAGTATTTAACCAGGTTAGCATTTACCAGTGTCAGCAGGTTAGTATTTCACCAGGTTAGCATTCACCAGCGTCATCAGGTTAGTATTTCACCAGGTTAGCATTCACCAGCGTCATCAGGTTAGTATTTCGCCAGATTAGCATTCACCAGCGTACATTTTTACTGAGGTTAGGGTTCGATTTAAATATGAATACAGTGTATTGGCTAAAATGCCATGAACCATGACTACAAACACC
Source organism: Nannobrachium achirus (assembly GCF_963921795.1). Classification (NCBI taxonomy): domain Eukaryota; kingdom Metazoa; phylum Chordata; class Actinopteri; order Myctophiformes; family Myctophidae; genus Nannobrachium; species Nannobrachium achirus. Next base: position 1,687,310 of record NC_137819.1, on the reverse strand, counting down.
TTGTTTGTTATGTTAAATAGCTACTGATTATAAGTAGCCTAATGTAGGCTGAATGAACAGGGGTAGCCTACAACGCGAAGTGTTTCAGCTCTGCCTTGTCTTAGGCTGCAGTGGAGGCTATGGGCAGGGGCGTCACAAGGTCAGGAAAGTGGGACTGAGCTACTAGGGCCCAAGGTGGAAGGGCCTTAATTATTTTATACTTTTGCTATGGGGCTTGTTGGTTGTGATGACACAAGGCTTAACTCCGCCCACTTGGCGGCCATTTAAATTGTTATGTCTTTGATGCATCAAGATCAGTCTGTACTCTGTACTAGTTCTACTTGTTGAGCAAGCAACGATACTTTTACTTCAATTGCTCTCGGCTTTGATTGCATTTCAATAAAACCATATTTGATCAAGATAATGATCACCCAAGATAATGATTGGGAACCAGAGCTAAACCAGTCACTATTTTCTCCCCAAGTTGTGCAGGCAACCTCCCTGTGTGTTATCTTATATTTACAATGGGCTTATTGCCGCATCCCACTTCCAAGCCCATTCACGCCCCCTTTACATCGACTTCAACTCATAGGTAGTCACATAGGTAGTCGTCGCATAGGTAGTCGGTAGTCGTCAGGACGTAAGGAATACCGCCCATAACCCTATGCCGTCCGCTCATTCGCTAAGCACGAGAGAGAGGAGGCAACAGGGGAGGGGGGGCGGGCAAGCAAGAGAGAGAGAGAGTGAAATTTGACACCACTGTGTTTGCATGTGCAGCTGCTGCTGCTGCCTCCACACTGAGTGCAGAGAAATAGCAGAGGCATAACAGTCACTTCTCTCCAGTGCGTCCGGCGGTCAAATATGTCCGACCGGAAACGTGCGCTGCGGCACAATAGTTCCCCCCCAATTTCTTTTTTTTTTTACTTTTTTTTTTTCAAAAAACGTTTTTTTTTTTTTGAAAAAAAAAAAACGTTTTTTAGTAAAGAAGCGGGCGTGGACTCTAGATGTGAGCGGCCGAAGGCTGCGAACCTCTAGTATGGACACATTTCCCCTCTGTTCCAACTGGCATGAGGGTGAGTAGATGACAGTTTTGGCTGTTCCTTTAAAGGAACAGTTCACCCAGTTTTTTTTTACTCAACACCATGATACAAAGTCAGGTGAAGTTTTTTAGTCCACAAAACCACTCCTGGAGTTTCACAGGATAACAGTGTTGCAGCCTCCTTCTAAAGTCTATGACGACCAGTTTTCAAACTGGTGAAAAAAGTGTCTCCAGACACCAGACCAAACTCAAGGAGTTTTTGTAGACTTAAAACTGAGCAAAACCACACAAAAAAAAGGCTTTAAGAGAGACTGGTGTGGTTCTTTGTCCATTTGAAATGTTGCACTTTGCATTGGAATTGAACAATAAGAAGTTTAAATTAATAAAGTATGTTTCTTTTATTTTTAGCATGTTTGTGTATGTATGGTAAAATCACAGTTAAAGTCAAATGTACAATATTTTACTTAATTTTTAAAATGTAAATTTACAGTAAATTATGCCTACTGAGTTGCATTACTTTCACAGTAACATTGTAAAAATACAGGCAACTGCTTACAGTACCATGTAACAAAGGGGTCAAATTTGAAAGAAGCTCACCTTATTTAGTAGAAATATGTCAACCATACAAATGACAGCAGTTTTGTGGATTTGTTTATAATAAGAACGGCCAAATCACTGGAACTACTTCTCATTCAGCAATAACTGACCACAAGATCTGTTCACAGGACTCAGGCGACCAATTAATACCTCTGCAACTGTATTAATGGGAAGTATTTCCTAAAGCTTTAGGAGTTTAGGTAAAAAGAAATTACTTATTTTCTATCAATTACACACCCCATGTGGCCTTAAACTCATTGAGATACCGTACGTTTGTTTTTGTCACATTCCTGGGCCAATAATTTAATGACCGGAATGAGTCTAGTGGCTGATGACCCGGTCATCAAATGATGTCAAAGCATGGCTCGGGAATGGAGCAAAAACAAAACCAGGTTAATGATTAGTGAGGTTGAAATGTTTCATTTTCCCAAGGCAGTAGCAGATCTACAAGCTCACGCATATCGTGAAATAGCCAGTGTACTGTATATGTTTAAAGCAGTGGTTCTCAACCACCCCCAGGGGGGTCCCCAAATTATTTTGGGGGGTCCCCAGATGATTAACTTAATGTGCAACATTGATTTCTCTTTCAACAGTAAACAAACCAACACAAAGTTTAAGTGTATAGAGGGTATCTGAACATTTCTGAAGTGACAATTTTTAAGGACTTTAAAGACCTTTTTAGTACGTCTGGTCAAACATTGGTCAAATTGTCAAATATTAGAGGCAGACATCTACATGCTTGTTTGTGAGAATGTAGATTGATTGGGTATTTTCACAATGGAATAGATTGAGTCAAAAAAATGTAATGCCAACTCCTACAATTCTAAGTGCTTGTGCAGGGTGGGGGTCCCCAGTTGAAATATCATTATTTTGGGGGTCACAGCCTGAAAAGGTTGAGAGCCACTGGTTTAAAGTACTGTACTTGTGGCCTAATATAGTCACTTCTTTTGGGCTAGTTTTCACAGACCATGTGGTTCCAACTTTCGAAGGACTTTGGTAGAGACTGCTATGCCAACCTGTGTACTACATTTTTGTTCAATAAAAGAATCAACCAAAGGCCTTTGAGATTCTGTGTTTGGATATTAACTAGCCTGATTTCAGCAGTCCGCTCAGGGAGTGGGCGGGTCTATGGGCTGGAGCCAGGCAAATAACCTTTTTCAAGTTGTCTGTAGCTTCTTGTAGTTTTGTACATTGTCATAATGTGTAACCCTTTTTATTTGTTTGTAATAAATATACGTTCCATTTTTTTATTCCATCTTTTACGTTATGTTGCGACCACTAAACCTAGACGAAATGCATAACAACTGAATGTACCTCTGCATGTCACGAGTGTTTTACCTTCAATTATCGCAGTGGTATTCAATCCATTTCACATCAAGGTCCATTATTTATTCAGTATTTGAGCCACGGACCACCATTTGATGAGATTAAAACCGTTTTAAGCTATTTGTAATGAATAATGGATCTTGCTTTCATGCCTCTACACCCGGTTTTAAACTCAACAGGTTACTCCACTGGCATAAAATCTATTTTAAAATGTTTTTATTTGTATTTAAAGGACAACTTTAGTTTTTTACAACACGAGTTCATATTTTAGATTGTAATTAAAGAAAAGAAAAGATGAGTGTTAAAATGTTTTAATTTACTGCTTTCTATCGTTTTAGCCATTTTAGTGTTTTGATTTCAGTGGTTGGGGGCATGCGTACAAGTGGCTAAATATGTATTTTTAGACACAATAAGCTGACAATTTCATTGTTACTATTTACACCAGCCCCAATAAATCACATCTGCCCATGAAAGATTGCAGTGCATCTTGGGAATGGGCTTATTGTGTCTAAAAAGACATCTTTAGCCACTTGCATGCAAGTCAAAATCGTTAAAATCACTAAAATGATAGAAAGCAGTAAAAGAAAACATTTAACACACTTTTCTCTAGTGACTATCTAAAATATGAACCCTTGTTGTAAAAAAACAAAGTTGTCCTTTAAAAACAATTTTGGTTCCATGTACCACTGGTTGCCTGCCTGGTTGTCTGCCTGTTTTGTTTTATGGGGGGGGGCTGTGCATTGTTTTATGGTGGGGACTGTGCATGTAAATTAGCATCTTTGCTAAATCTGCTATATTTATGTTGAATTGTATTTACACACACACACACACACACACACACACACACACACACACACACACACACACACACACACACACACACACACACACACACTACAGTACTCAGTACTCTCTCTCTCTCTCTCTCTCTCTCTCTCTATATATATATATATATATATATATATATATATATATATATATATATATATATATAGGCCTATTTTATGTATTTGTTTGTTTGTTTGTTTGTTTGTTTATTTATTTAGCTAGCTAGCTTTATGGGTGAATCGGCATCAGCAGACCTGATGGCGCGTGAGGGGACATGGTGTTTGATGAGGGCAGAGGTAGTGTCGAGCCTTGTACTGTAGGTGTTGATCAGTCAGTGAGGGTTGTGGAGGACTGGGGTGATGTGGTCTCTGGATCGGGACCAGTTGGTTACACAGTATGTTCTTGGTGCTTGGTGGAATCAACCTCTTTTCTGACAAAGATACACATATAAAACAAATTTGCATCTTTGCTAAATCTGCTATATTTATGTTGAATTATATTTAATGTTCATTAATATGCATTGTCCCATCTAAATAAACAAGGACCATTTCCATAGGTTTTTGGAGACAAAAGGAATCATGGTGCTGGATATTGCTGACATTCAAGCAAGTTTGGAGCAATGCCTTGTGATCAACAGACCCCAACAGGTTGTGTGCAGGTTTAACTTAAAAAAACATCACATACAACGCTGACTCCAAAAGTTCTGTATGTTTGTCTCCTTTGTTGGAAGAGTTCTCCCTAAAATCCAAGCAGTTGGAGTCACAAACCAAACATGCAGACTCAGTCTCGCCAACAGACTATCTCAAATCTCTACTTAGTGAGACTGTTGGCATTGATAAGAGTGAGTTGTGTGAAGAATTGTTGCTCTCCTCTTTGGGCGTTGACTCAATGCAGGCGATGACTCTGCAGAACCTCATCTTCCAGGACAGAGGTGTAAATGTGCCTCTGGTCAAACTGCTGAACCCCAACTCCTCACTGTCAACAGTGGTCACCATCTTAACTGAAGAAGCTAGCAGTGAACATACAAACACGGAAGCTGTAGATAGACAAAATATAGCAACAAAAGTTTATACCTCTAACATTTTATCTTATACTTTTAACAAATACATATACACATACAGTTTTCTGACTCCAACAAGGCATCAGAAAACTGTCAAGAGTGATCCTGAAGCTGAAGTGGGTGGATTTTGAGTAGGTTTGAGCAATAGGCACCTTTTTTGGCTGTTACAAAACCAGTATGCCCAACTTACAGATCTGTTAAAAAATGACAATTCTGTGACATAACCTTATTGTAAATATAGAATTAAAACTAAAAATTGTTTGAATAAAAGTTTAATCAGTTGTTTGAGAAGACAGATGTATTGTGCCATGAATGCTTCATTCCACAAAAAAAGAAAAAGAATTGTTGAACATTGTTTGAATAAAATGTTTTTATTTGATAATATACATTTGTATTTGTATATGTATGTATCGTCTTGAATGTATGCATTGACCTGAGCAATTACCCTTGTGGATAATAAAGACATCTAATTTAAATGTGTATTTTATATTGAATGTTGTTGTTCAGTTGCTTGAGAAGACAGACAAGGTTGCAGAAACTACTTTCACTGGAAACTTTCCAGTCCCGGAAACTTTCCTGGAAACTTTCCAGTCCATCACAAAACATTACGGAAAATGTACAAAATGTAGGCTACAAAGATTTACAAACATTTAACCCTTTCCAGTAGAATTAGCTTGTTAACATGTCTCATGGGGGTCCTCAGAATTAGGTGTAGTCTTTGTGAAGAGCATGTATTTTTATATTAACATGAATCGAACGCTGATAGTGCTCTCAACCAAGTCTATGAATCTATCTATGAAATCTATGAAAACATTAAATCTGCTACACATTACAATATGTAGGTTAGTCGGGAGAATTAGGGATATTTCAGTCTAAAAATCAGTCTAAAAGCGCAAAATTTTGCCCAAATACAGCCCAGGGCATGCTATAATGATTTAGCTAGGGTGCCAAAGCCGGATCCAATATGGCCACCGTTTTGGGGACTGAGCATTGGTTAGACCTCCCATTGGTTAGACCAGGTTAACATTCACCAGGTTAGCATTCACCAGCGTCTGCAGTTTAGTATTTAACCAGGTTAGCATTTACCAGTGTCAGCAGGTTAGTATTTCACCAGGTTAGCATTCACCAGCGTCATCAGGTTAGTATTTCACCAGGTTAGCATTCACCAGCGTCATCAGGTTAGTATTTCGCCAGATTAGCATTCACCAGCGTACATTTTTACTGAGGTTAGGGTTCGATTTAAATATGAATACAGTGTATTGGCTAAAATGCCATGAACCATGACTACAAACACCTTGTTTGTTATGTTAAATAGCTACTGATTATAAGTAGCCTAATGTAGGCTGAATGAACAGGGGTAGCCTACAACGCGAAGTGTTTCAGCTCTGCCTTGTCTTAGGCTGCAGTGGAGGCTAAGGGCAGGGGCGTCACAAGGTCAGGAAAGTGGGACTGAGCTACTAGGGCCCAAGGTGGAAGGGCCTTAATTATTTTATACTTTTGCTATGGGGCTTGTTGGTTGTGATGACACAAGGCTTAACTCCGCCCACTTGGCGGCCATTTAAATTGTTATGTCTTTGATGCATCAAGATCAGTCTGTACTCTGTACTAGTTCTACTTGTTGAGCAAGCAACGATACTTTTACTTCAATTGCTCTCGGCTTTGATTGCATTTCAATAAAACCATATTTGATCAAGATAATGATCACCCAAGATAATGATTGGGAACCAGAGCTAAACCAGTCACTATTTTCTCCCCAAGTTGTGCAGGCAACCTCCCTGTGTGTTATCTTATATTTACAATGGGCTTATTGCCGCATCCCACTTCCAAGCCCATTCACGCCCCCTTTACATCGACTTCAACTCATAGGTAGTCGCATAGGTAGTCGTCGCATAGGTAGTCGGTAGTCGTCAGGACGTAAGGAATACCGCCCATAACCCTATGCCGTCCGCTCATTCGCTAAGCACGAGAGAGAGGAGGCAACAGGGGAGGGGGGGCGGGCAAGCAAGAGAGAGAGAGAGTGAAATTTGACACCACTGTGTTTGCATGTGCAGCTGCTGCTGCTGCCTCCACACTGAGTGCAGAGAAATAGCAGAGGCATAACAGTCACTTCTCTCCAGTGCGTCCGGCGGTCAAATATGTCCGACCGGAAACGTGCGCTGCGGCACAATAGTTCCCCCCCAATTTCTTTTTTTTTTTACTTTTTTTTTTTTCAAAAAACGTTTTTTTTTTTTTGAAAAAAAAAAAACGTTTTTTAGTAAAGAAGCGGGCGTGGACTCTAGATGTGAGCGGCCGAAGGCTGCGAACCTCTAGTATGGACACATTTCCCCTCTGTTCCAACTGGCATGAGGGTGAGTAGATGACAGTTTTGGCTGTTCCTTTAAAGGAACAGTTCACCCAGTTTTTTTTTACTCAACACCATGATACAAAGTCAGGTGAAGTTTTTTAGTCCACAAAACCACTCCTGGAGTTTCACAGGATAACAGTGTTGCAGCCTCCTTCTAAAGTCTATGACGACCAGTTTTCAAACTGGTGAAAAAAGTGTCTCCAGACACCAGACCAAACTCAAGGAGTTTTTGTAGACTTAAAACTGAGCAAAACCACACAAAAAAAAGGCTTTAAGAGAGACTGGTGTGGTTCTTTGTCCATTTGAAATGTTGCACTTTGCATTGGAATTGAACAATAAGAAGTTTAAATTAATAAAGTATGTTTCTTTTATTTTTAGCATGTTTGTGTATGTATGGTAAAATCACAGTTAAAGTCAAATGTACAATATTTTACTTAATTTTTAAAATGTAAATTTACAGTAAATTATGCCTACTGAGTTGCATTACTTTCACAGTAACATTGTAAAAATACAGGCAACTGCTTACAGTACCATGTAACAAAGGGGTCAAATTTGAAAGAAGCTCACCTTATTTAGTAGAAATATGTCAACCATACAAATGACAGCAGTTTTGTGGATTTGTTTATAATAAGAACGGCCAAATCACTGGAACTACTTCTCATTCAGCAATAACTGACCACAAGATCTGTTCACAGGACTCAGGCGACCAATTAATACCTCTGCAACTGTATTAATGGGAAGTATTTCCTAAAGCTTTAGGAGTTTAGGTAAAAAGAAATTACTTATTTTCTATCAATTACACACCCCATGTGGCCTTAAACTCATTGAGATACCGTACGTTTGTTTTTGTCACATTCCTGGGCCAATAATTTAATGACCGGAATGAGTCTAGTGGCTGATGACCCGGTCATCAAATGATGTCAAAGCATGGCTCGGGAATGGAGCAAAAACAAAACCAGGTTAATGATTAGTGAGGTTGAAATGTTTCATTTTCCCAAGGCAGTAGCAGATCTACAAGCTCACGCATATCGTGAAATAGCCAGTGTACTGTATATGTTTAAAGCAGTGGTTCTCAACCACCCCCAGGGGGGTCCCCAAATTATTTTGGGGGGTCCCCAGATGATTAACTTAATGTGCAACATTGATTTCTCTTTCAACAGTAAACAAACCAACACAAAGTTTAAGTGTATAGAGGGTATCTGAACATTTCTGAAGTGACAATTTTTAAGGACTTTAAAGACCTTTTTAGTACGTCTGGTCAAACATTGGTCAAATTGTCAAATATTAGAGGCAGACATCTACATGCTTGTTTGTGAGAATGTAGATTGATTGGGTATTTTCACAATGGAATAGATTGAGTCAAAAAAATGTAATGCCAACTCCTACAATTCTAAGTGCTTGTGCAGGGTGGGGGTCCCCAGTTGAAATATCATTATTTTGGGGGTCACAGCCTGAAAAGGTTGAGAGCCACTGGTTTAAAGTACTGTACTTGTGGCCTAATATAGTCACTTCTTTTGGGCTAGTTTTCACAGACCATGTGGTTCCAACTTTCAAAGGACTTTGGTAGAGACTGCTATGCCAACCTGTGTACTACATTTTTGTTCAATAAAAGAATCAACCAAAGGCCTTTGAGATTCTGTGTTTGGATATTAACTAGCCTGATTTCAGCAGTCCGCTCAGGGAGTGGGCGGGTCTATGGGCTGGAGCCAGGCAAATAACCTTTTTCAAGTTGTCTGTAGCTTCTTGTAGTTTTGTACATTGTCATAATGTGTAACCCTTTTTATTTGTTTGTAATAAATATACGTTCCATTTTTTTATTCCATCTTTTACGTTATGTTGCGACCACTAAACCTAGACGAAATGCATAACAACTGAATGTACCTCTGCATGTCAGGAGTGTTTTACCTTCAATTATCGCAGTGGTATTCAATCCATTTCACATCAAGGTCCATTATTTATTCAGTATTTGAGCCACGGACCACCATTTGATGAGATTAAAACCGTTTTAAGCTATTTGTAATGAATAATGGATCTTGCTTTCATGCCTCTACACCCGGTTTTAAACTCAACAGGTTACTCCACTGGCATAAAATCTATTTTAAAATGTTTTTATTTGTATTTAAAGGACAACTTTAGTTTTTTACAACACAAGTTCATATTTTAGATTGTAATTAAAGAAAAGAAAAGATGAGTGTTAAAATGTTTTAATTTACTGCTTTCTATCGTTTTAGCCATTTTAGTGTTTTGATTTCAGTGGTTGGGGGCATGCGTACAAGTGGCTAAATATGTATTTTTAGACACAATAAGCTGACAATTTCATTGTTACTATTTACACCAGCCCCAATAAATCACATCTGCCCATGAAAGATTGCAGTGCATCTTGGGAATGGGCTTATTGTGTCTAAAAAGACATCTTTAGCCACTTGCATGCAAGTCAAAATCGTTAAAATCACTAAAATGATAGAAAGCAGTAAAAGAAAACATTTAACACACTTTTCTCTAGTGACTATCTAAAATATGAACCCTTGTTGTAAAAAAACAAAGTTGTCCTTTAAAAACAATTTTGGTTCCATGTACCACTGGTTGCCTGCCTGGTTGTCTGCCTGTTTTGTTTTATGGGGGGGGCTGTGCATTGTTTTATGGTGGGGACTGTGCATGTAAATTAGCATCTTTGCTAAATCTGCTATATTTATGTTGAATTGTATTTACACACACACACACACACACACACACACACACACACACACACACACACACACACACACACACACACACACACACACACACACACACATACAGTACTCAGTACTCTCTCTCTCTCTCTCTCTCTCTCTCTCTCTCTCTCTATATATATATATATATATATATATATATATATATATATATATATATATATAGGCCTATTTTATGTATTTGTTTGTTTGTTTGTTTGTTTGTTTGTTTGTTTATTTATTTAGCTAGCTAGCTTTATGGGTGAATCGGCATCAGCAGACCTGATGGCGCGTGAGGGGACATGGTGTTTGATGAGGGCAGAGGTAGTGTCGAGCCTTGTACTGTAGGTGTTGATCAGTCAGTGAGGGTTGTGGAGGACTGGGGTGATGTGGTCTCTGGATCGGGACCAGTTGGTTACACAGTATGTTCTTGGTGCTTGGTGGAATCAACCTCTTTTCTGACAAAGATACACATATAAAACAAATTTGCATCTTTGCTAAATCTGCTATATTTATGTTGAATTATATTTAATGTTCATTAATATGCATTGTCCCATCTAAATAAACAAGGACCATTTCCATAGGTTTTTGGAGACAAAAGGAATCATGGTGCTGGATATTGCTGACATTCAAGCAAGTTTGGAGCAATGCCTTGTGATCAACAGACCCCAACAGGTTGTGTGCAGGTTTAACTTAAAAAAACATCACATACAACGCTGACTCCAAAAGTTCTGTATGTTTGTCTCCTTTGTTGGAAGAGTTCTCCCTAAAATCCAAGCAGTTGGAGTCACAAACCAAACATGCAGACTCAGTCTCGCCAACAGACTATCTCAAATCTCTACTTAGTGAGACTGTTGGCATTGATAAGAGTGAGTTGTGTGAAGAATTGTTGCTCTCCTCTTTGGGCGTTGACTCAATGCAGGCGATGACTCTGCAGAACCTCATCTTCCAGGACAGAGGTGTAAATGTGCCTCTGGTCAAACTGCTGAACCCCAACTCCTCACTGTCAACAGTGGTCACCATCTTAACTGAAGAAGCTAGCAGTGAACATACAAACACGGAAGCTGTAGATAGACAAAATATAGCAACAAAAGTTTATACCTCTAACATTTTATCTTATACTTTTAACAAATACATATACACATACAGTTTTCTGACTCCAACAAGGCATCAGAAAACTGTCAAGAGTGATCCTGAAGCTGAAGTGGGTGGATTTTGAGTAGGTTTGAGCAATAGGCACCTTTTTTGGCTGTTACAAAACCAGTATGCCCAACTTACAGATCTGTTAAAAATGACAATTCTGTGACATAACCTTATTGTAAATATAGAATTAAAACTAAAAATTGTTTGAATAAAAGTTTAATCAGTTGTTTGAGAAGACAGATGTATTGTGCCATGAATGCTTCATTCCACAAAAAAAGAAAAAGAATTGTTGAACATTGTTTGAATAAAATGTTTTTATTTGATAATATACATTTGTATTTGTATATGTATGTATCGTCTTGAATGTATGCATTGACCTGAGCAATTACCCTTGTGGATAATAAAGACATCTAATTTAAATGTGTATTTTATATTGAATGTTGTTGTTCAGTTGCTTGAGAAGACAGACAAGGTTGCAGTTTCCAGTTACTTTCACTGGAAACTTTCCAGTCCCGGAAACTTTCCTGGAAACTTTCCAGTCCATCACAAAACATTACGGAAAATGTACAAAATGTAGGCTACAAAGATTTACAAACATTTAACCCTTTCCAGTAGAATTAGCTTGTTAACATGTCTCATGGGGGTCCTCAGAATTAGGTGTAGTCTTTGTGAAGAGCATGTATTTTTATATTAACATGAATCGAACGCTGATAGTGCTCTCAACCAAGTCTATGAATCTATCTATGAAATCTATGAAAACATTAAATCTGCTACACATTACAATATGTAGGTTAGTCGGGAGAATTAGGGATATTTCAGTCTAAAAATCAGTCTAAAAGCGCAAAATTTTGCCCAAATACAGTCCAGGGCATGCTATAATGATTTAGCTAGGGTGCCAAAGCCGGATCCAATATGGCCACCGTTTTGGGGACTGAGCATTGGTTAGACCTCCCATTGGTTAGACCAGGTTAACATTCACCAGGTTAGCATTCACCAGCGTCTGCAGTTTAGTATTTAACCATGTTAGCATTTACCAGTGTCAGCAGGTTAGTATTTCACCAGGTTAGCATTCACCAGCGTCATCAGGTTAGTATTTCACCAGGTTAGCATTCACCAGCGTCATCAGGTTAGTATTTCGCCAGATTAGCATTCACCAGCGTACATTTTTACTGAGGTTAGGGTTCGATTTAAATATGAATACAGTGTATTGGCTAAAATGCCATGAACCATGACTACAAACACCTTGTTTGTTATGTTAAATAGCTACTGATTATAAGTAGCCTAATGTAGGCTGAATGAACAGGGGTAGCCTACAACGCGAAGTGTTTCAGCTCTGCCTTGTCTTAGGCTGCAGTGGAGGCTATGGGCAGGGGCGTCACAAGGTCAGGAAAGTGGGACTGAGCTACTAGGGCCCAAGGTGGAAGGGCCTTAATTATTTTATACTTTTGCTATGGGGCTTGTTGGTTGTGATGACACAAGGCTTAACTCCGCCCACTTGGCGGCCATTTAAATTGTTATGTCTTTGATGCATCAAGATCAGTCTGTACTCTGTACTAGTTCTACTTGTTGAGCAAGCAACGATACTTTTACTTCAATTGCTCTCGGCTTTGATTGCATTTCAATAAAACCATATTTGATCAAGATAATGATCACCCACATTTTACTGTTTATAGGGAATGTTATATTATTATAAATCGATCATTATTTCCAAAGCAATGGATGAATATGATGGCTGTTCTGATTCTGCTTGTGCTCTTTCTGCGCTCATGCATTGAGAGCCGAAGTCGCGATTTTAGCGTGATATCCTCTTATTGGGAGACAATAATGAGCACCAGCAAATGAAAGCAGACATTCCAGTGAATATGGACATGTTTACTTTTAATTTTTAATTTGAAATTTTTGGTGAAAATTGACCAAGTAGTGGCTGAGTCAAATTGCAAGTGGTCTTGGCAGTGGCCCAATAACTGGCTGTAGCCTGTAGGCACGCTAGTAGTGGTGTAAAGTAATTAAGTATATTTACTTAAGTACTGTACTTAAGTACACTTTTGAGTTATATTTACTTTACTTGTGTAATTCCAATTGCCAATATTTTTACTTCTACTCCACTACATCTCTGATCCAAATATTGCACTTTTACTCCACTGCATTTATTTCAAAACTTTAGTTAGTAAGGCTACTACTTTGTAGATTTGGATTATTATTACAAAACATCATTAACCACTTCAGCGTATATATTTTCACCATTTAAAAATAGACGATCTACAAGCTCACAATGTTAGATCCATGATATTTTCAAAAGATGTTTTGATAACTTGAAATGGGACATTCTGCACAATGAGTAGGTCCACTTTTACTTTTGGTACTTTAAGTACATTTTGATACCATTACCAATACTTTTATACTTTTACTCATGTACATTTTGAATACTGGACTACTACTAGAGTACACTTGCATTGCCCAATCCATCTTCTGTCTACAACCAGCGAACTGTCATTGCTGTTCTCCAGTCATCCATATCTATCAATCTATCAATCTATCAATCTATCTATCTATCTATCATCTTTGGGAACGTAAAGGACCAAGAACACGTTGCATGCATTGATGAAACTTATATTTTCATATCTAAGCTTCTTAACTAAGGACTGTGATCCCCCACAACATTGTATGTAGTTGGTTGCTGTTATGGATTTAAAGGTCTTTTAATACCCTTTTCTACCAGTCAAAGCTGTAAACTCAATATATGATTTGCTTCGATGGATTACAGTTTTCATGAATCTCTGGCCTGGTATTGCACAGTTAGCTTCAGTCATCAAAGTCTAGTTAAAATGTAACCCAATTAGAGTGTAGGGTTGGTATGTATGTAGGTATGTGCATGCGTGCGTGCGTGATTATAATCAGAGCTGATAGTCTCTGGTATTACCAGAGTCGTGGCTAGGTATAAGTGGTATAGAGCGCAATCTAAAAAAAAAAAAAAACATAGGCCTATAAAAACATTTCGCCGCCCGCTCTGTTGGTATTATCTAAAAGAAAACAACAACAAAAACTTTGTCTGCTTTTATTTGTGACTGCTCAACCTACCAACCATTATTTACATTTTACAAAGCAATAAAGGAATAACACACAATAATATGTCACTACATACAGGTGTGATTTTTAATTAGGCTAAGATAGGACAATTTTGAAAATATTATATGGGCTGTTTGTTTTAGTCATTTAGTACCAGTAAATATCAATATTTATAATAAAGCATGGACAAGTTCTTCTTCATCTAAATCTAATCTACATGAAATCTACTGGTCAAACTACAATGAAACAGACTGCGAATCAAAAGAATATTGGACATTGTTTATCTCTATCTCGTCAATACAGTAAGAAAAGGGCGGTGATCATTATAATAGTTATGAATGTCAGATGAAGAATAAGTATCGAAGAAGGAAATACTGCAAAAAAAGGTTATGGAAATATGTAACAAAAATAGGCTCAGTTGTTCACTTCTGGCAGAAAGCATGGACAAATTGCACCCAGGGGTATTTGCGCATGCATATTTCAAAAATGGATGGATCCAAGCACGTTTCCCTTTGAATCTGGTCGTAAAATGAGAATTAAAGATGCCTGCCAGCGTTTTTGGTTGAATTATGTATGTATATATTTTAATTATATTCTCTGGTGGCTTCTAAGGCTGGACATTTGAGAGAAGTGCTGTCCACATTGATCACATCCATATTGTTTCTCTCGAGTGTGAATTCTCTGGTGGCTTTTAAGGTTTGCCATTTGAGAGAAGTGGTGTCCACCTTTATCACATACATAGGGGTTCTCACCAGTGTGAATTCTCTGGTGCAATTTAAGACTGAACATTTTAGTGAAGTGTTGTCCACACTCATCACATCCTATGCTATTGTGTCTTTTAAGGCTGCACACATGAGAGAAGTGTTGTCCGCACTGATCACAACCATATGGTTTCTCTCCAGTGTGAAACCATCTGGTGGGTTATAAGGCTATTTGTTTCAGAGAAGCGTTGTCCACACTGATCACATCCATATGGTCTCTCTCGAGTGTGAATTCTCTGATGTCTTTTAAGTTTGGAGATGCTGGGGAATTTATTCCCACACTGATCACAACAGGGTTGTGTTTGCTTAGCCAATATTTTTTCGTTAACCTTTGGTAGGATGGGGAAGCCAGGCTGATGATGCAACACTGGATTGGAAACAAAGGAAAGATCATTGCGATGTAGACATTACCTTCAAAATGTAATACATGCGTTATTGAGAATACCTATATTGAGACTATTGAAAACTGAAAACATAACAACCTAAATAGGCTAAAATGGAAGTAGAGTAAGTAACCAGTACCAAAGTCTTTGTTTGTTTGTTATTGATGCAGTCCGGAGCCCAGCTCCATGGAGCTCCACAGAGCTTCGATGTTTCAGAATAAAAGTTCATCTCCATTGGTGTACCACTACTCGCTCCACTGAGCTATACACGCCCCCCCCCCCCCCCCCCCCCCCCAAGCTTCGATCTTTCAGAATAGCTTTAATTAACACTGTTTACATTATAATTTCAGTTAGGCCTATAAGCACTCATGTGTTCAATACTGTCACTATTTAATTTTTTTGCATAAGGGTGGGTACTCGGGGCCGGCCGGAGCGCCTGGTTCCCCCGGGGGGTCCCTGGAGGTGGACCACCGGGGACCGCCGCTGCCCAGGGGGTCCCTGGAGGTGGTCCCCGGCCGGCGGCGCTCGGAGGCCGGCCGGGGACCACCGGCGCCGCCGCCCGGGGGGTCCCTGGAGCGGCGCCGGCCAGAAGGCGCTCCCAGCCCGGTTTTTGGGGCCTGGGGCCGGCCCTGGTGGTCCCCGGTCGCGTGGGTACCGGGCTTGAGCGCGAGGCCCGCACGGCGGTTGAGCTGCGGCCTTTAGAGTTTCGCGAGCTTGAGGAGCTGCTATAGATGGGTGTTTTTCGGTTTGCTTTTGGCCGTTTTGGCCGGATTTCTTGGGTCCGTGGGGGTCCCCCGGCTCCGGGGCACCGAGCCGGACACGTGGGTACCGGTCTCGCGTCGGTCGGCCGCTCCTAGCCCGAGCTGTGGGGTTTTAAGTGCGCTGCAGTACCGGTCAATTTTGTGGGGGTCCGCGGACCCCCCTGGAGGGGTCCGGCCGGTCAAAGTCCCGGATTCCCCGCAAAAAAATTTGGCCCTCCTGCAGTTAACATAGCTGGGCAGAAAATCGGAACGGCACCGGGGGGTCCGCGGGGGGCCCCGGAGCTCCAGGGGGTCCGCGGGGAGTCCCTCGGCCGAGGCCGAGGCCCCTAGGTCGGCCGCGAGCCGAGCGGGGCCGGCCTCTTGCCCCTGGAGCTCCCGGCTGGTATCACCAGGTCCCCGGCTGAAATATTTCTAAGTCCAAAAATTAAAAAAAAAGCTTTTATTCTGAAACGTCGAAGGTCCGTGGAGCTCCATGGAGCGGGGCTGCGAGCTGCATACATACGCTCTTGAATAAAGTGGCAACAAAATCAAATGACGATCTTTGACCAAAAATGTTATTCAGTCTTGTTTACATGTTTATAAGATTCCGTTTTGTAGTATCTTAAGAACTCCATATTATTAATATTAGGTTTAGCTAAGCCAGCACATTTTTATGTAAGTGCCTGGTATGAACTGGGTCACTCTCACCCTATTTGTGGCTCTTTTCAACGTTTGGGTTAAAGATACCGGTAAGCCCTGCAATAATTGACAGAATGGCTAATATACCGGTAAGCTACACTGAACATGTATGTTTGTTTGTGTGTCTCCCACTGGGTTAGCCGACGGGCTCGTTCAGTCTCCGCTGCTCTGTTGTCTGTCTCTGTGCCTAATAAACTGATGGAGGAACACCTGACTGCCTGTCTGCTTCTCTTGTCTCTTCTCCACAAGGCTAAGAATTATTCAAAGGAACTTCGTACTTAAAGGTCAAATGACATTCTGTTTTTACCAATCATAAAAGTCTTTGCCCTGGTCCTAAAAACATGTTTTAAAACGTTTAAACTTGAAAATCCAATCAATGGAGCTGTGGTCTCTCTTTTATGGGCCCTGTTGAAAAAAAGTCTGTCACCTGAAATACTCTATATTCACCACCAGGGGAGCCTCACTCTCCCACTCATTCTAACAAATATTAGTATGGTGCAGTAACTACATGTACTTGAGTACAATTTTGAGTATTTGTACTTTACTTGAGTATTTCCAATTTTCAATTCTTATACTTCTACTCCACTACATCTCAGAGGCAGATGCACTTTATCTCTCCACTACAATCATTTGGCTTTAGTTAGTAACTTTGTAGATTTTCATTATTAATACATATCAATCACTTCAGCCCTTATAGGCCAGCGGTTCCCAAACTATGGTCCCGAGTCCCGACCCAGTGGCCACACACACACACAAACGCACGCACACATACGCACGCGCACGCACTTACAGATCTGCGGCCGCCCCTCCAACACACTGAGAGATGCGTGCTGCAGAGTCAATGTGGATCGGGTGCGTGCTCGCATTTTCGTTGCTTTCGCACAAGACACAGGACACAGACACACACAGAACCATGGCAGCTAAAGAGGCTCAGCGGGGAACTGTGTTCAAAATACAAGCCGAGCCCGAGGCGCGGGTGTTTTTTCTTATCCCGGGGACGATACATTACCGGAGCCTTGTGGTTACATATGTACCTTCGCGGAGTTCAATTTAGACCGTCCGCGCCGCGGTAGTCGCATAGGTAGTCGTCGCATAGGTAGTCGGTAGTCGTCAGGACGTAAGGAATACCGCCCATAACCCTATGCCGTCCGCTCATTCGCTAAGCACGAGAGAGAGGAGGCAACAGGGGAGGGGGGGCGGGCAAGCAAGAGAGAGAGAGAGTGAAATTTGACACCACTGTGTTTGCATGTGCAGCTGCTGCTGCTGCCTCCACACTGAGTGCAGAGAAATAGCAGAGGCATAACAGTCACTTCTCTCCAGTGCGTCCGGCGGTCAAATATGTCCGACCGGAAACGTGCGCTGCGGCACAATAGTTCCCCCCCAATTATTATTATGGGAAGTATTTCCTAAAGCTTTAGGAGTTTAGGTAAAAAGAAATTACTTATTTTCTATCAATTACACACCCCATGTGGCCTTAAACTCATTGTGACAAAAACAAACTCATTGAGTTTGTTTTTGTCACATTCCTGGGCCAATAATTTAATGACCGGAATGAGTCTCCTAGTGGCTGATGACCCGGTCATCAAATGATGTCAAAGCATGGCTCGGGAATGGAGCAAAAACAAAACCAGGTTAATGATTAGTGAGGTTGAAATGTTTCATTTTCCCAAGGCAGTAGCAGATCTACAAGCTCACGCATATCGTGAAATAGCCAGTGTACTGTATATGTTTAAAGCAGTGGTTCTCAACCACCCCCAGGGGGGTCCCCAAATTATTTTGGGGGGTCCCCAGATGATTAACTTAATGTGCAACATTGATTTCTCTTTCAACAGTAAACAAACCAACACAAAGTTTAAGTGTATAGAGGGTATCTGAACATTTCTGAAGTGACAATTTTTAAGGACTTTAAAGACCTTTTTAGTACGTCTGGTCAAACATTGGTCAAATTGTCAAATATTAGAGGCAGACATCTACATGCTTGTTTGTGAGAATGTAGATTGATTGGGTATTTTCACAATGGAATAGATTGAGTCAAAAAAATGTAATGCCAACTCCTACAATTCTAAGTGCTTGTGCAGGGTGGGGGTCCCCAGTTGAAATATCATTATTTTGGGGGTCACGGCCTGAAAAGGTTGAGAACCACTGGTTTAAAGTACTGTACTGTACTGTACTGTAGCCTGATTTCAGCAGTCCGCTCAGGGAGTGGGCGGGTCTATGGGCTGGAGCCAGGCAAATAACCTTTTTCAAGTTGTCTGTAGCTTCTTGTAGTTTTTTACATTGTCATAATGTGTAACCTTTTTTATTTGTTTGTAATAAATATACGTTCCATTTTTTTATTCCATCTTTTACGTTATGTTGCGACCACTAAACCTAGACGAAATGCATAACAACTGAATGTACCTCTGCATGTCAGGAGTGTTTTACCTTCAATTATCGCAGTGGTATTCAACCCATTTCACATCAAGATCCATTATTTATTCAGTATTTGAGCCACGGACCACCATTTGATGAGATTAAAACCGTTTTAAGCTATTTGTAATGAATAATGGATCTTGCTTTCATGCCTCTACACCCGGTTTTAAACTCAACAGGTTACTCCACTGGCATAAAATGTATTTTAAAATGTTTTTATTTGTATTTAAAGGACAACTTTAGTTCTTTACAACAAGAGTTCATATTTTAGATTGTAATTAAAGAAAAGAAAAGATGAGTGTTAAAATGTTTTAATTTACTGCTTTCTATCGTTTTAGCCATTTTAGTGTTTTGATTTCAGTGGTTGGGGGCATGCGTACAAGTGGCTAAATATGTATTTTTAGACACAATAAGCTGACAATTTCATTGTTACTATTTACACCAGCCCCAATAAATCACATATGCCCATGAAAGATTGCAGTGCATCTTGGGCATGGGCTTATTGTGTCTAAAAAGACATCTTTAGCCACTTGCATGCAAGTCAAAATCTTTAAAATCACTAAAATGATAGAAAGCAGTAAAAGAAAACATTTTAACACACTTTTCTCTAGTGACTTTCTAAAATATGAACCCTTGTTGTAAAAAAAAACAAAGTTGTCCTTTAAAAACAATTTTGGTTCCATGTACCACTGGTTGCCTGCCTGGTTGTCACAACATGGCACAACAAAGTTCAGCTTTCCTGGTGACTCAAGTCTCAAAGTTTAACTGCAGAATAAATGATATCTAGGGTCATTGTCCTACTCATATTGATCCCAAATGACTGGCCATGGAGTCTGTTTAGCAGAATTTCCCCTGTCATCCAGTTTCAACAGAAGCCTTCACAGCATAGAGTGGAGCCCATAAGCATATAGCTACACTATTAAATAGTTTATATCACCGCAACAAATGTTGTTTGTGGTGATATAAACATGTTTTTCTCATACATGTGCAGTTAGACCCTTTACTCTTTTCTTTTTGTTCACTTTTCTTCATGCCAGCAATATTAGGGCAGTAGTTCTCAAGGACCTGCAAAATGTATTTGTTCAGTGAAACCCCAGCAGCCCAAAATAACAGTGGCCGTTGTGTATGGCCACTTTTTTCAAGATTTCAAGATTCAAGATTGCTTTATTTGTCGTTCATTTTTCTGTCTGCAACCCACAGAGATGGGGATGCAGGCGAACACCACACCAATGGAGAATTCCAGCGTTGTGGAAATCAGCTGATCCATAAGCATGTACCTCACAGGCTCTACAGTCTATACCAGTTTGTGTGATGATGCCACGTTCTGAATATTATATGGGCTGTTTGTTTTAGTCATTTAGTACCAGTAAATATCAAAATTCAATATTTAATATAAAGCAAGGACAATGTATGAGTCTTCATCTAAATCTAATCTACATGAAATCTACAGGTCAAATTACAGTGAAACAGACTGCGAATCAAAAGAATATTGAACATTGCTTATCTCTATCTCATCAATACAGTAACAAAAGGGTGATGATAATTATGTTGAGATGTGTTTATTTCTATCTACAGCAAAATGTCTGTGTCATTTGACTCTGAATAAGACATAGTGTCTGTTAAATGTACTTGCAATTATTCAACTTGCAATATATCCCCAGCCTTCTGTTCGAGAATCAAATTGCACATGGATGTAATGAGTTTATAACAGCGTATAACGTGAAACAGACAGACCTTTCTTACTCTAGAAAGCCTGGGCTGGAAATACAGTGCTTTAGGGTACAAGGGAGCATTGGTCATTTTTTAGATTGTTGTTCATTATGAATGTACAGAAACAGAATGTAAGCTTTCAATGATGTCATTCATTGAAATCTGAAAATATTTCAAGAAGTAAGGCGTGTGAACAATGGATTGTTAACAGCAGCCCCCACCTGACCTAAGTACCTGTAGTGGTGATCTGTAGCTGCAACATGAGAACAATAGGCACACGTTAGCCAACTGAAACTGCAGATGTAATGTTGGCTTTGACATGTTAAAGTATGTCTCCACCCTCCAGAAGGGTGCAAGGAAAAACAAAACAGCTCTGTTTAGAGATACATTTAAACTATTTAATGATTCTTTGTTAAAATGAGAAGGTTCCCAAGCATGCACTCTCAGATAATATTATGCCCTGCATTTACATGTTAAACAACTCTCAATGTCCTCATGTGTGAAAGAGAGTCTCTCATCCCCATCTTGTTATTCAAATGCATTAGGACACATTCAAGGCCATTCAAGTTCCTATAGAAACCTCCAACAGGATCACATTCTACTTCCTGTAGGAGCTAGGTTGTAGGAGATAGGACAGATCAGAATAAGAGCCTGAGAGGACACCTATTACTACCATAAACAAAAGATTAAAAAACAACAACAAAAACTTTGAATTGTCTGCTTTTATTTGTGACTGCTCAACCTGTACCAACCATTATTTACATGTAACAAAGCAATACAGGAATAATACACAATACTATGTCACTACATATACTACATGCATGTCATTTAGCACCAGTAAATTACCCTGTATTCAATATTTAATATAAAGCATGGACAATTTACGAGACTTTGTCTAAATCTAATCTACTTGAAATCTACAGGTCAAATTACAGTGACAAAGACTGTGAATCAAAAGAATAGTGAACATTGTTTCTCTCTATCTCCAGCAAAATGTATGTGGGACATGATCCAAAAAGACAGTACAGTATAACATAACTAAAGAAAGGGTGATTAAAAATAGGCTCAGTAGTTCACTTCTGGCAGAAAGCGTGGATAAATTGCACCCAGGGGTATTTGTGCATGCGGATTTCAAAAATGGATGGATCCAAGCACGTTTCCCATAGAATCTCGTCGTAAAATGGGAAGATGACTGCCAGCGTTTTTGGTTGAATTGGGGTTTCTATTAAATTCTATTGTGGCTTTTAAGGCTGGACATTTGAGAGAAGTGCTGTCCACTTCCATATGGTTTCTCTCCAGTGTGAATTCTCTGGTGGCTTTTAAGGTTTTCCATTTGAGAGAAGTGGTGTCCACACTGATCACAACCATATGGTTTCTCTCCAGTGTGAAACCATCTGGTGGGTTATGAGGCTATTTGTTTCAGAGAAGCGTTGTCCACACTGATCACATCCATATGGTTTCTCTCCAGTGTGAATTCTCTGGTGTCTTTTAAGTTTGGAGATGCTGGGGAACTTTTCCCCACACTGATCACAGCAGTGTTGTGTTTGCTTAGCTGATCTTCTTTTTTCGTTAACCTTTGGTAGGATGGGGAAGCCAGGCTGATGATGCAACACTGGATTGGAAACAGGAAAGATTTAGACATTACCTTCAAAACGTAATACATGTGTTATTGAGAATACATGTAATATTGAGACTATTAAAAAAAATAACAACTTAAATAAAAGGGAAGTAGAGTAAGTAACATACCAGAGTCTTTGTTTTCCTCCTGTTCAGCAGAGTTGAGGTTGAGAGAGTTCATCTTCCCCTGAAGTCTGGAGTCCACTGTAAGATCTGGTCAGAAATGATGGATATCCTGGAAGACTTGTGGAGAAATGACACAGACCATCTCTTCTTATACTAGAGAGTCTGGGGTGAAACCACTAACTGCTATGAATGATTGGCCAACGAAAACAATAGATCTCTCTGCCAATCAGTTTAACATAATGTGCTCCACCACTCCCTCCTCCCCCCAAACATGTTCTATGCAACATTCTACAAATAAAGTGGCAACAAAATAAAATGACGATCTTTGACCAAAAACGTTATTCAGCCTTGTTTACATGTTTATAAGATTGTGTATGGTTTTGTAGTATCTTAAGAACTCCATATTCTTAATATTAGGTTAAGCTGAGCCAGCAAATGTTTATGTAAGTGACTGAACAACAGTCACTCTCACCCTATTTGTGGCTCTTTTCACCGTTTGGGTTAAAGATAAGCCCTGCAATAATTGACAGAATGGCTAATATAAGCTATACTGAACATGTATGTTTGTTTGTTTGTGTGTCTCCCACTGGCTTAGCCGACAGGCTCGTTCAGTCTCCGCTGCTCTGTTGTCTGTCTCTGTGCCTAATAAACTGATGGAGGAACACCTGACTGCCTGTCTGCTTCTCTCGTCTCTTCTCCAACACAAGGTTAAGAATTATTCACAGCCACTTCGTACTTAAGAATACAGCCTAATATGCACGTCAGAACTCTTTAAAATACACTACAGAATGGGGCAGAAATGTTCCACTCCACACGGGTGAACATGTTCCACTCCAGGCGCTGAGAAGCAGGGAGTGCGAAGTTTGTGTATTTTTTCTTTATTTTTTCCTTGTTGCATTGGGAAGGAGATGTTGAGCGATGACCAGATCCAGATACCATGCGGGCCATCTTCCTACAAAGAGGAGGCCACTACGTCACCACTGGAGCAGATCTGGGAACGGGTAACAGGCGAGTCTTCCCACAGTGCCGAACCGAAATTAGTTAGGCTCTTTATTAGAGTGTGAATCGACCCTAAGCTTTCAATGATGTCATTCATTGAAATCTTAAAATATTTCAAGAAGTAAGGCGTGTGAACAATGGCCATTCAAGTTCCTATAGAAACCTCCTACAGGACCACATTCTACTTCCTGTAGGAGCTAGGTTGTAGGAGATAGGACAGATCAGAATAAGAGCCTGAGATGACACCTATTACTACTATAAACAAAAGATTAAAAAACAACAACAAAAACGTTGAATTGTCTGCTTTTATTTGTGACTGCTCAACCTGTACCAACCATTATTTACATGTAACAAAGCAATACAGGAATAACACACAATACTATGTCACTACATATACTACATGCATGTCATTTAGCACCAGTAAATTACCCTGTATTCAATATTTAATATAAAGCATGGACAATTTACGAGACTTTGTCTAAATCTAATCTACTTGAAATCTACAGGTCAAATTACAGTGACAAAGACTGTGAATCAAAAGAATAGTGAACATTGTTTCTCTCTATCTCCAGCAAAATGTATGTGGGACATGATCCAAAAAGACAGTACAGTATAACATAACTAAAGAAAGGGTGATTAAAAATAGGCTCAGTAGTTCACTTCTGGCAGAAAGCGTGGATAAATTGCACCCAGGGGTATTTGTGCATGCGGATTTCAAAAATGGATGGATCCAAGCACGTTTCCCATAGAATCTGGTCGTAAAATGGGAAGATGACTGCCAGCGTTTTTGGTTGAATTGGGGTTTCTATTAAATTCTATTGTGGCTTTTAAGGCTGGACATTTGAGAGAAGTGCTGTCCACTTCCATATGGTTTCTCTCCAGTGTGAATTCTCTGGTGGCTTTTAAGGTTTTCCATTTGAGAGAAGTGGTGTCCACACTGATCACAACCATATGGTTTCTCTCCAGTGTGAAACCATCTGGTGGGTTATGAGGCTATTTGTTTCAGAGAAGCGTTGTCCACACTGATCACATCCATATGGTCTCTCTCCAGTGTGAATTCTCTGATGTCTTTTAAGTTTGGAGATGCTGGGGAACTTTTCCCCACACTGATCACAGCAGTGTTGTGTTTGCTTAGCTGATCTTCTTTTTTCGTTAACCTTTGGTAGGATGGGGAAGCCAGGCTGATGATGCAACACTGGATTGGAAACAAAGGAAAGATCATTGGGATATAGACATTACCTTCAAAACGTAATAGGCTACACATGTTATTGAGACTAAATGTAATATTGAGACTATTGAAAAAAATAACAACCTAAATAAAAGGGAAGTAGAGTAAGTAACATACCAAAGTCTTTGTTTTCCTCCTGTTCAGCAGAGTTGAGGTTGAGAGAGTTCATCGCCCCCTGAAGTCTGGAGTCCACTGTAAGATCTGATCAGAAATGATGGATATCCTGGAAGACTTGTGGAGAAATGACAGACCGTCTCTTCTTATACTAGAGAGTCTGGGGTGAAACCCCTAACTGCTATGAATGATTGGCCAACGAGAACAATAGAACCATCTCTCCGTCAATCAGTTTAAAAAATCAGTGTAAAATTTCCTCCAGTCCTTAAATTGTCACTTAAGAAATGTGCAGATACTCTCTATGAACTTAAACGTTATGTTGGATAGTTTACTGTTGAGAAAACAATGTTAGTGTGTTTACTTACTTTGCCTAATTCAAATAAGATTATATAGAAAGAAAAGCAACAAAACATTTGAACTAAGCTACAA
Organism: Nannobrachium achirus; assembly: GCF_963921795.1. Taxonomy (NCBI): domain Eukaryota; kingdom Metazoa; phylum Chordata; class Actinopteri; order Myctophiformes; family Myctophidae; genus Nannobrachium; species Nannobrachium achirus. Next base: position 1,661,999 of record NC_137819.1, on the reverse strand, counting down.
GTCATTACACAGAAACACAGAAATGCGAGAAGGAACATCATGTTGAGATGTGTTTATTTCTATCTACAGAAAAATGTCTGTGTCATTTGACTCTGAATAAGACAGACTTTTCTTACACTAGAAAGCCTGGCATGGAAATACAGTGCTTTATAGGGCACAAGGGGGCATTGGTCTTTTTTTTTTTTTTTTTTTTTAGATTGTTGCTGATTATGAATGTACAGAAACAGAATTTAAGCTTTCAAATGATGTGTCATTCATTGAAATCTGAAAATATTTGAAGAAGTAAAGGTGGTTGCACACTGCTGCGTTTTTCGGGCCGAATATCGGAGTGAATTTCGGGAAAAAATCAAGCTCACTTTATGTCAGTCACGTTTGCACACTGCCGCCCGTTTCGCGCACCACTCGGTCCCTTGCTCTCTCTATCTCTCTCTCTCTCCTTGCCCTGAAAAACGCATTTCGCAACGAAAAACGCAGCAGTGTGCAACCACCTTAAGGCATGTGATAGGATGAGAAGTGCAGTCACCCGAGAGAGACTTGGAGAAGAACCGCAGCTTCTACACTTGGAAAGGAGTTCGGGCATCTAGTAGGATGCCCCCCAAGCGCCTTCCTAGGAAGGTCCTCGATGCACGTCCCACTGGGAGGAGAACCCATGGAAGACCAAAGACCAGATGGAAGGATTATATCTACAAACTGGCTTCGGAACGCCTCGGAAGTTGCTCGGAATAGGAAATCTGAAAGTCTCAGTTGGAAGTGTTACCCCTGCGACCTGATTCCGGATAAGCGGTTGAAGATGGATGGATGGATATTTAGATACTTTGAGACCTTATAAGACGTTTGGACCAGCTCTGCTACCAGAGCCTGTCGTCAGTTAGACAACCAAGTCACAACGTTAAGTGACCTTATTTACTTCTAGAGTTTAAGGCCAAGAGCAAGACCTAAGAGGTTTTTCAAAGGCTGTTCATTTGTATTTTAAACTTGTATTAGCTGCCTGTCATTAAAACCTGTGAGATTATCCACAGTCTGTCTAAAAGTGTGGTTATTTTCTCTGCTTATGAGTGATATTCATCTAATACAATTTTGAAATTCAAATTCAATGGTCTTTCAGTTTGGTCAATTTATAACATGACCTGTTTTGGAAGTCACAGTTGGAACTATTACCCCGGCGACCCGATTCCTGATAAACGGTTGAAGATGGATGGATGGATATTTAGATACTTTGAGCTATACCTCTAGAGCTCAACACCAAGACCAAGGCCTGTTCAGTTTGGTCAATTCATAATCAAGTAAGCATCTGATTGGACACCATGTTTATTTTCTCCGGCCCAAAGGGTGAACGAATCGGGTGCCTCTGTGTCTATGACATCGTTTTTTGATGACGTATTTTCTCCGGCCTAAACGCGTTCTAAATCAGGGTGAACCAATCGGGTGCCTCTGTGCCTATGACATCATGGACAAATCAACAGAATCAAAGTGTTTCATTGGTCTAGCTAACTCATGTCATCATCATTAGTGACATCATAATCTTTATTTTTCAAAGGCTGTTTATTTGTATTTTAAACTTGTTTTACCTGCCTGTCATTTATAACCTGTGAAATTATCCACAGTCTGTCTAAAAGTGTGGTTATTTTCTCAGCTTATGGGTGATATTCATTTAATACAATTTTGAAATTCAAATTCATTGGTCTGTTCAGTTTGGTCAATTCAAAATCAAGTAAGCATTTGATTGGACACCATGTTTATTTTCTCCGGCCTAAAGGGTGAACCAATCGGGTGCCTCTGTGTCTATGACATCGTTTTTTATGACGTATTTTCTGCGGCCTAAACGCGTTCTAAATCAGGGTGAACCAATCGGGTGCCTCTGTGCCTATGACATCATGGACAAATCAACAGAATCGAGGTGTTTCATTGGTCTAGTTTGGGAAGCAAAATAGTAAAAAATCTCAATTTTTTTAAATTTTGAGAATCAAATTGCTCATGGATGTAATGAGTTTATAACAGCGTATAACGTGAAACAGACAGACCTTTCTTACTCTAGAAAGCCTGGGGTGGAAATACAGTGCTTTAGGGCACAAGGGAGCATTGGTCATTTTTTAGATTGTTGTTGATTATGAATGTACAGAAACAGAATGTAAGCTTTCAATGATGCCATTCATTGAAATCTGAAAATATTTCAAGAAGTAAGGCGTGTGAACAATGGATTGTTAACAGCAGCCCCCACCTGACCTAAGTACCTGTAGTGGTGATCTGTAGCTGCAACATGAGAACAATAGGCACACATTAGCCAACTGAAACTGCAGATGTAATGTTGGCTTTGACATATTAATGTATGTCTCCACCCTCCAGAAAGGTGCAAGGAAACACAAAACAGCTCTGTTTAGAGATACATTTAAACTATTTAATGATTCTTTGTTAAAATGAGAAGGTTCCCAAGCATGCACTCTCAGTGAAAGAGAGTCTCTCATCCCCATCTTGTTATCCAAGCAGAGCCATTAGGACACATTCAAGGCCATTCAAGTTCCTATAGAAACCTCCTACAGGACCACATTCTACTTCCTGTAGGAGCTAGGTTGCAGGAGATAGGACAAATCAGAATAAGGGCCTGAGAGGACACCTATTACTACTATAAACAAAATATTTAAAAAACAACAACAAAAACTTTGAATTGTCTGCTTTTATTTGTGACTGCTCAACCTGTACCAACCATTATTTACATGTAACAAAGCAATAAAGGAATAACACACAATACTACGTCACTACATACACTACATTCATGTCATTTAGTACCAGTAAATTACCCTGTATTCAATATTTAATATAAAGCATGGACAATTTATCTTTGTCTAAATCTAATCTACATGAAATCTACAGGTCAAATTACAGTGAAACAGACTGCGAATCAAAAGAATAGTGAACATTGTTTATCTCTATCTGCAGCAAAATGTATGTGGGACATGTTCCAAAAAGACAGTACAGTATAACATAACTAAAGGGTGGTTAAAATAGGCTCAGTAGTTCCCTTCTGGCAGAAAGCGTAGATACATAGCATCCAGGGGTATTTGTGCATGCGGATTTCAAAAATGGATGTCACGTTTCCCATGGAATCAGGTTGTAAAATGAGAATTAAAGATGAATGCCAGCGTTTTTGGCTGAATAAGGGTTTTCTATTAAATTCTATTGTGGCTTTTAAGGCTGGACATTTGAGAGAAGTGCTGTCCACATCCATATGGTTTCTCTCCAGTGTGAATTCTCTGGTGGCTTTTAAAAATTTCCATTTGAGAGAAGTGGTGTCCACACTGATCACATACGTAAAGTTTCTTGCCAGTGTGAACTCTCTGGTACAGTTTAAGACTGAACGTTTTAGTGAAGTGTTGTCCACATTGATTACAATGATAGTTTCTCTCCGTGTGAATTAGCTGGTGGCTTTTAAGGTGTGCCATTCAAAAGAAGTGTCCACACTGATCACAACCATATGGTTTCTCTCCAGTGTGAAACCATCTGGTGGGTTATAAGGCTATTCGTTTCAGAGAAGCGTTGTCCACACTGATCACATCCATATGGTCTCTCTCCAGTATGGATTCTCTGGTGTCTTTTAAGTTTGGAGATGCTTGGGAATTTTTCCCCACACTGATCACAGCAGTGTTGTGTTTGCTTAGCAGATCGTCTTTTTTCGTTAACCTTTGGTGTGATGGGGAAGCCAGGCTGATGATGCAACACTGGATTGGAAACAAAGGAAAGATCATTGGGATATAGACATTACCTTCAAAACGTAATAGGCTACACATGTTATTGAGACTAAATGTAATATTGAGACTATTAAAAAAAATAACAACCTGAATAAAAGGGAAGTAGAGTAAGTAACATACCAAAGTCTTTGTTTTCCTCCTGTTCAGCAGAGTTGAGGTTGAGAGAGTTCATCGTCCCCTAAAGTCTGGAGTCCACTGTAAGATCTGATCAGAAATGATGGATATCCTGGAAGACTTGTGGAGAAATGACACAGACCATCTCTTCTTATACTAGAGAGTCTGGGGTGAAAACACTAACTGCTATGAATGATTGGACAACGAGAACAATAGAACCATCTCTCCGTCAATCAGTTTAACATAATGTGTAAAAAGTCCTTAAATTGTCACTTAAGAAATGTGCAGATACTCTCTATGAACTTAAACGTTATGTTGGATTGTTTACTGTTGAGAAAACAATGTTAGTGTGTTTACTTACTTTGCCTAATTCAAATAAGATTATATAGAAAGAAAAGCAACAAAACATTTGAACTAAGCTACAAGTCATTACACAGAAACACAGAAATGCGAGAAGGAACATCATGTTGAGACGTGTTTATTTCTATCTACAGCAAAATGTCTGTCATTTGACTCTGAATAAGACAGTGTAACAGACAGACTTTTCTTACACTAGAAAGCCTGGCATGGAAATACAGTGCTTTATAGGGCACAAGGGGGCATTGGTATTTTTTTTTTTTTTTTTTTTTTCAGATTGTTGCTGATTATGAATGTACAGAAACAGAATTTAAGCTTTCAAATGATGTGTCATTCATTGAAATCTGAAAATATTTGAAGAAGTAAGGTGTGTGAACAATGGATTGTTAACTCCACCCCCACCCGACCTACCTATTAGTGGTGATCTGTAGCTGAAACGTGAGAACAATGGCCACACATTAGCCAACAGAAACTGCAGATGTAAATGTTGGCTTTGACATGTAATGTATGTCTCCTCCACCCTCCACAAGGGTGTAAAGAAACACAAAAACATAGCTCTGTTTAAATCAATTAAAGCTATGTAATGATTCTTTGTTAAAATGAGAAGTTTCCCAAGCATACACTATCAGATAATATTATGCCCTGCATTTACATGTTAAACAACTCTCAATGTCCTCACCTGTGAAAGAGAGTCTCTCATCCATTCAAGTTCCTATTCACCATATTCCTGGCTGAAAAGGCTGGCCTGAAAAAGGTCATTTGGTTTCCTGTGTCCTTGCATTAAAGTGTCTGTAGTTGGCGTTCTGGGCTCTGAATTAACCAGTGATACCATGTCTGCTTATATTAAGCAATTTGTGTCTTTAAAACCAGTGTGTCTTTTTTAAACCAGTGTTTCCCAAATCCTTTCATATCAAGGACCCCATATACATGTATGTCTATCTATCTATCTATATATCTATCTATCTATCTATCTATCTATCTATCTATCTATCTATCTATCTGGACAACTTGAACTTTAGATTATTAATAATCTAGTAATGTATTAGTAATCAATTCACATACAGTCACATACTGTACATTCCAAAACAGACTCCATTATGATGCTGGCTTGTGGGGGACAGGTTTGTCAAATATGTTTGCCATGGACATACACAATAATAAATTACCAAGTACAGAGGTCACGCCTTTTACTGTAGCCTATTGTTTGGGAACCAGAGCTAAACCAGTCACTATTTTCTCCCCAAGTTGTGCAGGCAACCCCCATGTGTGTTATATGGACACATTTCCCCTCTGTTCCAACTGGCATGAGGGTGAGTAGATGACAGTTTTGGCTGTTCCTTTAAAGGAACAGTTCACCCAGTTTGTTTTACTCAACACCATGCTGATACAAAGTCAGGTGATGTTTTTTTAGTCCACAAAACCACTCCTGGAGTTTCACAGGATAACAGTGTTGCAGCCTCCTTCTAAATAACTAAAGTCTATGACGACCAGTTTTCAAACTGGTGAAAAAAGTGTCTCCAGACACCAGACCAAACTCCAGGAGTTTTTGTAGACTTAAAACTGAGCAAAACAAAAAAAAGGCTTTAAGAGAGACTGGTGTGGTTCTTTGTCCATTTGAAATGTTGCACTTTGCATTGGAATTGTACAATAAAAATTTTAAAATAATAAAGTATTTTTTCTTTTATTTTTAGCATGTTTAGCATGTTTGTGTATGTATGGTAAAATCACAGTTAAAGTCAAATGTACAATATTTTACTTAATTTTTAAAATGTAAATTTACAGTCAATTATGCCTACTGAGTTGCATTACTTTCACAGTAACAGTGTAAAAATACAGGCAACTGCTTACAGTACCATGTAACAAAGGGGTCAAATTTGAAAGAAGCTCACCTTATTTAGTAGAAATATGTCAACCATACAAATGACAGCAGTTTTGTGGATTTGTTTATAATAAGAACGGCCAAATCACTGGAACTACTTCTCATTCAGCAATAACTGACCACAAGATCTGTCCACAGGACTCAGGCGACCAATTAATACCTCTGCAACTGTATTAATGGGAAGTATTTCCTAAAGCTTTAGGAGTTTAGGTAAAAAGAAATTACTTATTTTCTATCAATTACACACCCCATGTGGCCTTAAACTCATTGAGATACCGTACGTTTGTTTTTGTCACATTCCTGGGCCAATAATTTGATGACCGGAATGAGTCTCCTAGTGGCTGATGACCCGGTCATCAAATGATGTCAAAGCATGGCTCGGGAATGGAGCAAAAACAAAACCAGATTAAAGATTAGTGATGTTGAAATGTTTCATTTTCCCAAGGCAGTAGCAGATCTACAAGCTCACAACGCATATCGTGAAATAGCCAGTGTACTGTATATGTTTAAAGCAGTGGTTCTCAACCACTCCCAGGGGGGTCCCCAAATTATTTTGGGGGGTCCCCAGATGATTAACTTAATGTGCAACATTGATTTCTCTTTCAACAGTAAACAAACCAACACAAAGTTTAAGTGTATAGAGGGTATCTGAACATTTCTGAAGTGACAATTTTTAAGGACTTTAAAGACCTTTTTAGTACCTCTGGTCAAACATTGGTCAAATTGTTTAAGGTGTGCCATTCAAAAGAAGTGTCCACACTGATCACAACCATATGGTTTCTCTCCAGTGTGAAACCATCTGGTGGGTTATAAGGCTATTCGTTTCAGAGAAGCGTTGTCCACACTGATCACATCCATATGGTCTCTCTCCAGTGTGAATTCTCTGGTGTCTTTTAAGTTTGGAGATGCTTGGGAATTTTTCCCCACACTGATCACAGCAGTGTTGTGTTTGCTTAGCCGATCTTCTTTTTTCGTTAACCTTTGGTAGGATGGGGAAGCCAGGCTGATGATGCAACACTGGATTGGAAACAGGAAAGATTTAGACATTACCTTCAAAACGTAATACATGTGTTATTGAGAATACATGTAATATTGAGACTATTAAAAAAAATAACAACCTGAATAAAAGGGAAGTAGGGTAAGTAACATACCAAAGTCTTTGTTTTCCTCCTGTTCAGCAGAGTTGAGGTTGAGAGAGTTCATCGTCCCCTGAAGTCTGGAGTCCACTGTAAGATCTGATCAGAAATGATGGATATCCTGGAAGACTTGTGGAGAAATGACACAGACCATCTCTTCTTATACTAGAGAGTCTGGGGTGAAACCCCTAACTGCTATGAATGATTGGCCAACGAGAACAATAGAACCATCTCTCCGTCAATCAGTTTAACATAATGTGTAAAAAGTCCTTAAATTGTCACTTAAGAAATGTGCAGATACTCTCTATGAACTTAAACGTTATGTTGGATTGTTTACTGTTGAGAAAACAATGTTAGTGTGTTTACTTACTTTGCCTAATTCAAATAAGATTATATAGAAAGAAAAGCAACAAAACATTTGAACTAAGCTACAAGTCATTACACAGAAACACAGAAATGCGAGAAGGAACATCATGTTGAGATGTGTTTATTTCTATCTACAGCAAAATGTCTGTGTCATTTGACTCTGAATAAGACAGTGTAACAGACAGACCTTTCTTACACTAGAAAGCCTGGCATGGAAATACAGTGCTTTATAGGGCACAAGGGGGCATTGGTCTTTTTTTTTCAGATTGTTGCTGATTATGAATGTACAGAAACAGAATTTAAGCTTTCAAATGGTGTGTCATTCATTGAAATCTGAAAATATTTGAAGAAGTAAGGCATTAGCCAACAGAAACTGCAGATGTAAACGTTGGCTTTGACATGTAATGTATGTCTCCTCCACCCTCCACAAGGGTGTAAAGAAACACAAAAACATATCTCTGTTTAAATCAATTAAAGCTATGTTGATTCTTTGTTAAAATGAGAAGTTTCCCAAGCATACGCTATCAGATAATATTATGCCCTGCATTTACATGTTAAACAACTCTCAATGTCCTCACCTGTGAAAGAGAGTCTCTCATCCAGTCAAGTTCCTATTCACCATATTCCTGGCTGAAAAGGCTGGCCTGAAAAAGATCATTTGGTTTCCTGTGTCCTTGCATTAAAGTGTCTGTAGTTGGCGTTCTGGGCTCTGAATTAACCAGTGATACCATGTCTGCTTATATTAAGCAATTTGTGTCTTTAAAACCAGTGTGTCTTTTTTAAACCAGTGTTTCCCAAATCCTTTCATATCAAGGACCCCATATACATGTCTGTCTGTCTGTCTGTCTGTCTGTCTGTCTGTCTGTCTGTCTGTCTGTCTGTCTGTCTGTCTGTCTATCTATCTATCTATCTATCTATCTATCTATCTATATATCTATCTATGGACAACTTGAACTTTAGATTATTAATAATCTAGTAATGTATTAGTAATCAATTCGCATACAGTCACATACTGTACATTCCAAAACAGACTCCATTTTGAGGCTGGCTTGTGGGGGACAGGTTTGTCAAATATGTTTGCCATGGACATACACAATAATAAATTACCAAGTAAGAGGTCACGCCTTTTACTGTAGCCTATTGTTTGGGAACCAGAGCTAAACCAGTCACTATTTTCTCCCCAAGTTGTGCAGGCAACCTCCCTGTGTGTTATATGGACACATTTCCCCACTGTTCAAACTGGCATGAGGGTGAGTAGATGACAGTTTTGGCTGTTCCTTTAAAGCGGGGGTCAGCAACCTGTGGCTCTAGAGCCACATGCGGCTCTTTAGCGCCACCCTAGAGGCTCCCTGGAACTTTTTCAAAAATGTATGAAAATGGAAAAAGATGGGGGAAAAATGTATTTTTTGTTTTAACGTTTTTTTTTATCGTCACTGTCGGGCAGAAACCTTGTATCTCCAAGTTTCAAATTTATATGTTTTATTTTTTTTGTCGCAAAGTAAAGCCCTGCTTCATCATACAAGACTGACGCACAAAAGTAGTGAAAACAGCAGATCTACAAGCACACAACGCCTCGCGTTTTGGACATACAAGGTTTCCACCCGACAACAACGATATATAAGGCTTTTATATTTTTTTGCGGCTCCAGACAGATTTGTTTTGGTGTTTTTTGGTCCGATATGGCTCTTTCAACATTTTGGGTTGCCGGCCCCTGCTTTAAAGGAACAGTTCACCCAGTTTTTTTTTACTCAACACCATGCTGATACAAAGTCAGGTGAAGTTTTTTAGTCCACAGAACCACTCCTGGAGTTTCACAGGATAACAGTGTTGGTGAAAAAAGTGTCTCAAGACACCAGACCAAACTCCAGGAGTTTTTGTAGACATTGAAATGTTGCACTTTGCATTGGAATTGTACAATAAAAAGTTTAAATTAATAAAGTATTTTTTCTTTTATTTTTAACATGTTTGTGTATGTATGGTAAAATCACAGTTAAAGTCAAATGTACAATATTTTACTTAATTTTTAAAATGTAAATTTACAGTCAATTATGCCTACTGAGTTGCATTACTTTCACAGTAACAGTGTAAAAATACAGGCAACTGCTTACAGTACCATGTAACAAAGGGGTCAAATTTGAAAGAAGCTCACCTTATTTAGTAGAAATATTGATTGATTGAAGAATTTATTAGAAGTTTGCAATAGAAAAAAGTACAGTTTCATGACAGTACAAATCACTGGTACAAGGTCAACTAAAAGGAGATCCTAGAAAGCCGAGGCTTATTTCCACAGAACCACACTTTAAGTATCTCATATAACATTGAAAGACAGACGGATAGAACATAGTACTTTATCTAGGATAATATCAGTTTCAAAAGCATGACATCAAATACAAAGGCAGAAAAAAGAATAATAAAAGGGGGGGGGGGCATGGGGACTTAGTCTATTTACAAGTCACGGGTAGCAGCTGTCTGAAGGTGACTTTTCATACCAATTTTGAAGGAGGCTAGGGATTTGCTCTCCTTTAGGGCTTGAGGAAGGGCGTTCCACATGTTGATGGTGTAGCAGGAGAACGAGTTAGAGCCTTGTTTAGTGTTAAATCTACGTTGATGATGATTAGTGGAGCTGCCTCTGGTGTTGTGGTCGTGAACATCCTTGACCTTTAAGAAGTAGTTTGTCAGGTACATGGGAATCTTGGAGGTGTAGTGTATCTTGTACACCAGGCCCATTGCAAGATGCTGTACTCTGTCAGCTACGTTGAGCCATCCCACGCTTTTGTGGTGATGATCGGTAAGGTGGGTCAGAGGAGGGAGACCAAGCACAACCCTAATTAGTTTGTTTTGGGCTGTTTGAAGCTTTAACTTTAAGGCGGCTGGGGCGTCGCGATACCAGACAAGGACTCCGTAATCAATGAGGGGCCCAATAAGAGCTCCTCCTAGTGTCTTTCGGGATTTAGTATTGATCAGCGGGGCAACCCTTTGCAAGAAGCGAATTCGTTGGTTGACTTTATTGATTACCTTGGTGGTCATTTTTTCACTGGATAGGTTAGCCTCCAGGATGCAACCCAGGTAGCAGATGTAGTTTTTTCTTTCTATCACAGTGTCACCTACTTTAATTGTGAAGTTCTCAACTAGGCTAAGTTTCTGACTAGATCCAAAGAGGATACATTCAGTTTTGCCTAGGTGAATTGAGAGTCTGTTGTCATTGAGCCAGGTGCAGATCTTGTTAAGTTCACAGTTAAGGGCCTTTTCAACCTGCAATAAGTCTCTGCCGGAGACTAGGAGAGCCGAGTCATCCGCGAACAGAAATAGATTGCAGTCACAAGCAGATGACATGTCGTTTACGTATATTAAGAACAACAGTGGTCCTAGTATACTCCCTTGAGGTACTCCACAGTTTACTGGGAGGGGGGGGGACAGGGTTCCGTTGACTTCCACCATCTGTTCCCTCCCCACCAAGTAAGAGTGCATCCATCTCACTGCTATGCTATCAAGACCAATAGCTTTGAGTTTTTCAATCAAAATAGAATGATCGACGGTGTCAAATGCCTTCTGGAGGTCCAGCATGACCATGCCGCAATATTTGCCATCGTGAATTTCACGTTTGATGTAATCATTCAAATAGATGAGGCATGTATCTGTGGAATGGGACTCTCTGAAGCCAGACTGGAACTCGTAGATCAGTTTATTCTCTTCAAGATATTTAGCCACCTGTTCATAGACAATTTTTTCCATTACCTTAGAGATGGAACTAAGGATTGAGATTGGCCTGTAGTTGCCAGGGTCAAGTTTACTGCCTTTTTTGTGCAGGGGGGTTACCTTAGCTAATTTGAAGTCCTGGGGGACATAACCCTGCTTGATAGATAGATTAATAATATGGGTAATGATTGGGGCAATGGTGGCAGCTGAGTCTATGACAAATTTGGGGGCGATTTTATCATGGCCAGCGGCCTTGAATTGAGGTAGGGTGCGAAGTTTTTTAAACACTTCATCAGTTGTCACCGTGGTAAGTTTAAAATTGTCTTTGCATACCCCAAGGTTCCTGTAGAATTTCAAGATGTGCCTAACACCAAACAGCCCAGATGGAGCGGGCAGTTTATTGACCAGATTTTTGGCCATGGAGGTGAAATAGATGTTGAGATTTTTGGCTACATCGAGACTGTCAGTGAGGAGGGTTATGGGAGTTTGGATGGATATGTTGCTGGCTATGGATCTAAGTTTAGCACCACAGCCTAGTTGGGTTTTAAATAGCTTCCATAGGTCTCGTGGTTTGTGGATGTTTTCCTTAACTTTCTCATCCAAGTAGTGTTTTTTGGCAGAAAGGATTAAGGAGGTTGTCCGATTTCTCAGTTTATTAGCCTCTAAACTGACTATTTCTAATTTGGCTTCAAGGTGTTTATTGGGGCCTTTTTTGAGTTTGTGATTATATTTGTGTTTCTCAGAGTATTTTTTGTCTCTGAGTTTCATTGATTCACAGATTTCCGAATTCCACCATGGCTGTGAGCGGGCTTTAACCCTGACCCTACGCAAAGGAGCCACTTCGTCTAGGGTAGTGTTGAAAATGGATTTAAAGCCCAGCCAGGCTTCATCGACCTGAGTGCTAGCTAGTACTGGGGACCAGTCAGATTTCTCCAGTTTGTGATTAAAGGCTTCGCTAGAGTAGGTTTTGAGGTTTCTAGCTTCAACTGTTTTGTGGCCGTCAGCTTTGGACTTATGTATTTTACGGGTGCAGTAAATTATATCATGGTCGCTTAGGCCACCACATTCAATAGTCCCACTCGCGGAGACTTTAGATTTGTCTGTGGTTACAATGAGATCTATGGTGGTTTGAGAGTTATCTGTAACCCTAGTTGGCTTGGTGATGAGCTGAGTGAAACCCTGTATGTTGATTACAAAGCTTATTGAATTTTTTGAATAGAGGAGCTTCTTTACGAAGCATGTCTATGTTCCAATCTCCAAAAATGTATTTTCAACATTGTCCACCGGTGCAAGGCTCTCCTCCAGTAACTCACAGAAATCATTTTGGTCGGGCGGTCTATAGATGGCACCGATTAGTATGTTTTTAGCTTTCTTAAGAATCACTTCCACCCATACAGTTTCTAAAGAGCTGTGTTGTATATGTCAACCATACAGCAGTTTTGTGGATTTGTTTATAATAAGAACGGCCAAATCACTGGAACTACTTCTCATTCAGCAATAACTGACCACAACTCTGTCCACAGGACTCAGGCGACCAATTAATACCTCTGCAACTGTATTAATGGGAAGTATTTCCTAAAGCTTTATGAGTTTAAGTAAAAAGAAATTACTTATTTTATATCAATTACACACCCCATGTGGCCTTAAACTCATTGAGATACCGTACGTTTGTTTTTGTCACATGCCAATAATTTGATGACCGGAATGAGTCTCCTAGTGGCTGATGACCCGGTCATCAAATGATGTCAAAGCATGGCTCGGGAATGGAGCAAAAACAAAACCAGATTAATGATTAGTGATGTTGAAATGATTCATTTTCCCAAGGCAGTAGCAGATCTACAAGCTCACGACGCATATCGTGAAATAGCCAGTGTACTGTATATGTTTAAGGCAGTGGTTCTCAACCACCCCCAGGGGGGTCCCCAAATTATTTTGGGGGGTCCCCAGATGATTAACCTAATGTGCAACATTGATTTCTCTTTCAACAGTAAACAAACCAACACAAAGTTTAAGTGTATAGAGGGTATCTGAACATTTCTGAAGTGACAATTTTTAAGGACTTTAAAGACCTTTTTAGTACCTCTGGTCAAACATTGGTCAAATTGTCAAATATTAGAGGCAGACATCTACATGCTTGTTTGTGAGAATGTAGATTGATTGGGTATTTTCACAATGGAATAGATTGAGTCAAAACAATGTAATGCCAACTCCTACAATTCTAAGTGCTTGTGCAGGGTGGGGGTCCCCAGTTGAAATATCATTATTTTGGGGGTCACGGCCTGAAAAGGTTGAGAACCACTGGTTTAAAGTACTGTACTTGTGGCCTAATATAGTCACTTCTTTTGGGCTAGTTTTCACAGACCATGTGGTTCCAACTTTCGAAGGACTTTGGTAGAGACTGCTATGCCAACCTGTGTACTACATTTTTGTTCAATAAAAGAATCAACCAAAGGCCTTTGAGATTCTGTGTTTGGATATTAACTAGCCTGATTTCAGCAGTCCGCTCAGGGAGTGGGCGGGTCTATGGGCTGGAGCCAGGCAAATAACCTTTTTCAAGTTGTCTGTAGCTTCTTGTAGTTTTGTACATTGTCATAATGTGTAACCGTTTTTATTGTTTGTAATAAATATACGTTCCATTTTTTTATTCCATCTTTTACGTTATGTTGCGACCACTAAACCTAGACGAAATGCATAACAACTGAATGTACCTCTGCATGTCAGGAGTGTTTTACCTTCAATTATCGCAGTGGTATTCAATCCATTTCACATCAAGGTCCATTATTTATTCAGTATTTGAGCCACGGACCACCATTTGATGAGATTAAAACCGTTGTAAGCTATTTGTAATGAGTAATGGATCTTGCTTTCATGCCTCTACACCCGGTTTTAAACTCAACAGGTTACTCCACTGGCATAAAATGTATTTTAAAATGTTTTTATTTGTATTTAAAGGACAACTTTAGTTTTTTACAACAAGAGTTCATGTTTTAGATTGTAATTAAAGAAAAGAAAAGATGAGTGTTAAAATGTTTTAATTTACTGCTTTCTATCGTTTTAGCCATTTTAGTGTTTTGTTTCAGTGGTTGGGGGCATGCGTACAAGTGGCTAAATATGTATTTTTAGACACAATAAGCTGACAATTCCATTGTTACTATTTACACCAGCCCCAATAAATCACATCTGCCCATGAAAGATTGCAGTGCATCTTGGGAATGGGCTTATTGTGTCTAAAAAGACATCTTTAGCCACTTGCATGCAAGTCAAAATCGTTAAAATCACTAAAATGATAGAAGGCAGTAAAAGAAAACATTTTAACACACTTTTCTCTAGTGACTATCTAAAATATGAACCCTTGTTGTAAAAAAACAAAGTTGTCCTTTAAAAACAATTTTGGTTCCATGTACCACTGGTTGCCTGCCTGGTTGTCTGCCTGTTTTGTTTTATGGGGGGGGGGCTGTGCATTGTTTTATGGTGGGGACTGTGCATGTAAATTAGCATCTTTGCTAAATCTGCTATATTTATGTTGAATTGTATTTATACACACACACACACACACACACACACACACACACACACACACACACACACACACACACACACACACACACATACAGTACTTACTCTCTCTCTCTCTCTCTCTCTCTCTCTCTCTCTCTCTCTCTCTCTCTATATATATATATATATATATATATATATATATATATATATATATATATATATATATATATATATATAGGCCTATTTTATGTATTTGTTTGTTTGTTTGTTTGTTTGTTTATTGATTGATTTATTTAGCTAGCTATTTAGCTTTATGGGTGAATCGGCATCAGCAGACCTGATGGCGCGTGAGGGGACATGGTGTTTGATGAGGGCAGAGGTAATAATTCATTAAAGAATAAAACCAAACAATGCAGAAATAATTTCCTACCTTAAAAATACTCTAAATATTACCAATATGAATAAATATAAATGAACCTAAAAACTATAGTCATTAAAAAGCACCCCCAATAAAAACAGTATAAAAAACAGAATGAATTCAAGTTCATCCATTTTAGCAATGCATGCCCTCATCAAGTTCATATGCTCCTCCAATTCATATAGGGTCAGGCTATTGTCTCCTAGGGAGATTGGCATTCAAGAGTCTGATTGCCTGGGGAAAGAAACTGCTTTACAAAACAAAGAAGATGCTTTAAAAAACAAATCAAAAAATAAAATAGGCATTGTTTTGCCCTAATATCTTCTATTGTATGTTCTTGTATTTAAATGCCTAATTTAATGCAAATTAATGTAATGCAAATGCTTAAAATGATTGTGAAACATGAAAACCTGCAAATCTCAATAAAGTTTATTTAAAAAGGAAAACCTGTGTGGGGTGGGGTGGTGCCATGCAATACATCCCCAGCCTTCTGTTCGAGAATCAAATTGCTCATGGATGTAATGAGTTTATAACAGCGTACCGGTATACTGTGAAACAGACTGACCTTTCTTACCCAAAAAGCCTGGGGTGGAAATACAGTGCTTTAGGGCACAAGGGAGCATTGGTAATTTTTTAGATTGTTGTTGATTATGAATGTACAGAAACAGAATGTAAGCTTTCAATGATGTCATTCATTGAAATCTGAAAATATTTCAAGAAGTAAGGCGTGTGAACAATGGATTGTTAACAGCAGCCCCCACCTGACCTAAGTACCTGTAGTAGTGATCTGTAGCTGCAACATGAGAACAATAGGCACACATTAGCCAACTGAAACTGCAGATGTAATGACATACTTTAACATGCTTTGACATGTTAATGTATGTCTCCACCCTCCAGAAAGGTGCAAGGAAACACAAAACAGCTCTGTTTAGAGATACATTTAAACTATTTAATGATTCTTTGTTAAAATGAGAAGGTTCCCAAGCATGCACTCTCAGTGAAAGAGAGTCTCTCATCCCCATCTTGTTATTAAGCAGAGCCATTAGGACACATTCAAGGCCATTCAAGTTCCTATAGAAACCTCCTACAGGACCACATTCTACTTCCTGTAGGAGCTAGGTTGTAGGAGATAGGACAGATCAGAATAAGAGCCTGAGAGGACACCTATTACTACTATAAACAAAAGATTAAAAAACAACAACAAAAACTTTGAATTGTCTGCTTTTATTTGTGACTGCTCAACCTGTACCAACCATTATTTACATGTAACAAAGCAATAAAGGAATAACACACAATACTACGTCACTACATACACTACATTCATGTCATTTAGTACCAGTAAATTACCCTGTATTCAATATTTAATATAAAGCATGGACAATTTATGAGTCTTTGTCTAAATCTAATCTACATGAAATCTACAGGTCAAATTACAGTGAAACAGACTGCGAATCAAAAGAATAGTGAACATTGTTTATCTCTATCTGCAGAAAAATGTATGTGGGACATGTTCCAAAAAGACAGTACAGTATAACTGCTTATATTAAGCAATTTGTGTCTTTTTTAAACCAGTGTTTCCCAAATCCTTTCATATCAAGGACCCCATATACATGTCTGTCTGTCTATCTATCTATCTATCTATCTATCTATCTATCTATCTATCTATCTATCTATCTATCTATCTAACTTGAACTTTAGATTATTAATAATCTAGTAATGTATTAGTAATCAATTAACATACAGTCACATACTGTACATTCCAAAACAGACTCCATTATGATGCTGGCTTGTGGGGGACAGGTTTGTCAAATATGTTTGCCATGGACATACACAATAATAAATTACCAAGTACAGAGGTCACGTCTCTTACTGTAGCCTATTGTTTGGGAACCAGAGCTAAACCAGTCACTATTTTCTCCCCAAGTTGTGCAGGCAACCTCCCTGTGTGTTATATGGACACATTTCCCCTCTGTTCCAACTGGCATGAGGGTGAGTAGATGACAGTTTTGGCTGTTCCTTTAAAGGACCTACACCATGAATTTTCACTTTTTCTATTTTAAAACCTTTTTTTGGGGTCCCACTGGCACCTTCTATCCTCACAAAGTCCTATTTCTGTACATTGTCTTTCTCTGGTTTTGGGAAAACAGAGATGAAAAGCTTTCCACAGGTTCTCAGAACAGTGCTGTTCTGAGAGTTGATCCGTGTGACGTCACACGGATTCCCGTTTTTTTTTCAAAACTTTTTTCAAAAAGATTTTTTTTTTCAAAAAAAATTTTTTTTTCAAAAACTTTTTTTTTTTTCAAAAAACTTTTTTTTTTTCAAAAAACGTTTTCTTTTTCAAAAAACTTCCTTTTTTTTCTGGAAAACCCCCACTAGATGCGCCCCTGAGCAAACAGAGGCCGTTTTGGTATTGCAGCTGGAGAGCCTCATTATAGTAGAGCTAGAACAAACAAAAAGAATGGTCAGAGTGTTTGTTGAGGGTTAAAACCTGTCTAAGACTCAATTTTGAGCATATATTTATACAAAAAATATAGTTTTAAAAGCATGGTGTAGGCCAGGGGTGCCCAACCAGTCGATCGCGGTCGACCGGTAGATCGCGGGCTGGTTACCAGTGGACCACGAGATGATTTCAAAGAAATAATTTATTAATTCGGGGGGGGAGGACATACATCGGGCGTTTCAGTGAAACGACTCCGAGCGAGTGGATGATGTTGACTGAACTCAACTCAACGTGTAGCAGAGCATGTGAGCGGAGTGGAGCGGCAACTAAAGCCGCTCCGCGCTCCAGAGGGCTCTTGTCCCGCTCGCTCATCGCTCTGGTCGGCCACCGCACCGCTCCGCTCCCCGCCGCTCCGTCACGTTGATTTTCGCATTTCTCGCTCCGCGCTCGCTCCACGCTCCGCTCAGGGTCGTCAATCAGAGTCACCAGCCAAAATAAAAAAAGGATTTTGCTACCATATGCGAAACACTTTCTCCTTTGCTTTGCACAACAAGTGTTCCCAACACAAATGCCTGCGGTAACGTTACGTGAGCCTCGGCTTGATGGAGACCTGCGTTCACTGTTACAAAAGACGCCATCTAATCTAAGGCATTGTATTTTTTAATAAGACGGGCAATATTAAATACAGCTGGTTATTGATTAATCACCACAACCGAGAGACGGAGGCGAGTCGTGGCGTGTGTTTTTCAATCAGTCTCACTTGAATTCGTATCCGTTGACTGGCTGGTGATATATAACTTAACTGACACAAGGTAGGCTATGTATTATAAACATAGCCTACGTGTGTGGATGAGTGAAATCGTGATAAAGGGAATTCTCTGTCTGTTCTCCTCTCCATCTCCGCGGTGCCAACAAGGCTTCACTGCACTAGTAGGCTACTGCGCACGGCTCTGTTTTGTTGGAAACATGCGGCGCGCGGCCCCAATAGGGTCGGCTTGGAGCGGAGCGGAGCGGAGGAATGGAGCGGAGGAAATTCCTCGCTCCAAAGCCGCTCAGACCCATTTGAATTTGGATCAACCTACCTGTGTGAGTCTGCTTTTTCTCACATGAAGTTCATCAAGTCAAAGTACAGAGCCACAATGACAGATGAGCACCTTGTGGCCTGCCTAAAACTTGCAACCAGCTCATACAACCCTGACTTTGACAAGCTAGCCTCCTCTTCCCAGTGCCAGGTTTCCCACTAAGGTAGAGAGACTGACATGGAATAAAGGACAAAAAAAAAACTATAAAAAAACTATAAAAAAAACTATAAAAAAAGAAAAAGAAAAAAAAACTAAACTGTGTTGTCAGTGCATAATATGCAGAGTGTGCAATAAATGGTCATGCTGTCTGTATGCCCAATGTGAGAAGTTGCAATCGTTTCATTCAATTACAATTCCTACTATACAGTATGATTACAGTACAGTACAGTGAGTACAATGTTATAATATCTATTAATATTTTCTGTTTTTTACATGTATATTGAATGGGTGTTACGGTACATTTTGGGCTGGTAGCCCTCAGCTAGGTGGCACATTTTCAAAGTAGACCTTGGGTCAAAAAAGGTTGGGCACCCCTGGTGTAGGCCCTTTAAAGGAACAGTTCACCCAGTTTTTTTTTACTCAACACCATGCTGATACAAAGTCAGGTGAAGTTTTTTAGTCCACAAAACCACTCCTGGAGTTTCACAGGATAACAGTGTTGCAGCCTCCTTCTAAATAACTAAAGTCTATGACGACCAGTTTTCAAACTGGTGAAAAAAGTGTCTCCAGACACCAGACCAAACTCCAGGAGTTTGTGTAGACTTAAAACTGAGCAAAACAAAAAAAAAGGCTTTAAGAGAGACTGGTGTGGTTCTTTGTCCATTTGAAATGTTGCACTTTGCATTGGAATTGTACAATAAAAAGTTTAAATTAATAAAGTATTTTTTCACAGTTAACACATATGGTGCCAACCCCGAGTTTCCCGAGTTTGTTTTCAAATAGACCGCTGTGCCAACCCAGAGTTTCCTGAGTTTGGCCTTAATTACTTAATTAGGTTAATTACACTCTCACCCATCTTGTGACAAAGTTTGTTGCTTCTGTGATAAAAAATAAGTCAGAAATCACATATTCAACAAGTAATGTGACCAAAAACAAAGACAAATGCTTCCCATGAACCACAATATTGCTAAACCATGGCTCAAATGGCTCAAATATGAAATTCATAATAACTCGCTATGACGAAATGCTTTTCAGTGCGTCCAGGCCATAGAGTATATATAAAAGGTCCAGGCTAGTCAATTTCACCTTTATTACACACGATGGCGCCATTGTCAGATTAGTGTACCCCCTGCTGAAGTGAAACCAATGGACTGAAGCAAGCCAGCCAGGGTGTGTGTTTGTGACACACTATCTACTTGTGTTGTGATCATCACCCACCAACAATTCTAGTCTGCCTGCCTATCGTTACATTATTCTGCAGCTTCATCATCACATCAAACAAACGAGTGGGTCGCTGTAATTTCTACTTCACCATCAAAGATGGCGACGCTGCGCTACAACAGCAGCGGGACTATCCATTTTACTCATCATCATCATGATCACCGTTTGAGCGCTGCTCAATCAACTCCAACGGTGCAGACTGCTCCAAACGGCAAACGGTGATAGTTCGCTGGGTAAGTGGCTCAAACGTGCTGGCTGCGGTGCCGCCGCCGCGTCGCCGGGCCGGTTCTTCTCCCCGTCCCCGATCAACTCCAAACGGGCAGTCTTCTCCAAGCGGCGTCGCGGTGCCGTGCCGGTTCGGTTCTCTAGACGCCGATCAACTCCAAGCGGGCAGGCTCTTCCAAACGGTGACGCGGAGCCGGGCCGGTTCGGTTCCAAACGCCGTGATACGGCTCCTTCGCGGGTCGCCGTCAAGTCGTCCTGGTCAACGTACCACGATGTCCCGATCACGCACCGTGATGTCCCGGTCCTCACGCTGCTTAGCCGTCGGCCGGACCGATTGTCCGCACGCCGTGATGTCATGGTTCCTCCTGGTCCACTCCAAACGATTGTGGTTCATCATCACCTCAGTAACCTTACCTCAGTAACTAAAAACCTGCCCACGCTAGCCGGAACAGCGGCCCGTCGGGATAGTGAGCGGACCCCCACAAGAATTAGTCGGTCGCGGTGACAAACAACATATTCTTCATCATCATCATCATCATCATCATCATCACAACACACTCTAGTCTATCACGGGCTGCTGTGAATGTCCTGTTAGTGGGTCACTGTGACAAAAAAACGTGTTCTATTTCATTACAACAATGTCACCTCCTTCAAAGACGGTGGCGCTAACAACAGCAGCTGGTCGCGGTGGTGCGCGGAACCAGTCGCTAACGCGAGTCCATTCAGCTCTCAGAAGTCGCAGTCTAAAACAGCCGATCTACAAGCACACAACGCCAGCCGATCTACAAGCACACAACGCCTCGCATGGGGAGGCGTTGTGTAGTCCCCTGACTGACTCGGTGAAGAGTGGAAACCACAGCGAGATCAAAGGCACACATCCCATTCCCAGAGACCCAGACCACAACTTTCCAGTGAGTTTGTATTTTATATATATATAGCCTATATAATCGTCAGATGAATCAATTTATTTTTTATAATCTAAATCGCTCTGGGTAGGATAAATGTGTCTGCTAAAACTTTTAGGCTAAAGGTGTAAATTGATTTGTGTTTTTTTTCCTCCCATCTGGGAGGGGGAGAGAGAGAGATGGCTGGAGGGATAGATAAATGTGTTTATTGTGTGTGTGTGTGTGTGTGTGTGTGTGTGTGTGTGTGTGTGTGTGTGTGTGTGTGTGTGTGTGTGTGTGTGTGTGTGTGTGTGTGTGTGTGTGTGAGAGAGAGAAAGAAAGAAAGGGAGGGAGGATAAAGCTCCATTGAATTGACTGTGTGATTGATTGTGTGAGAGAGAGGGTTAGAGAGAAATGTATTGTGTGTGTGTGTGTGTGTGTGTGTGTGTGTGTGTGTGTGTGTGTGTGTGTGTGTGTGTGTGTGTGTGTGTGTGTGTGTGTGTGTGTGTGTGTGTGTGTGTGTGTGTGAGTGAGTGAGTGAGTGAGTGAGAGAGTGAGAATGTATTGTGTGTGAGAGAAAGAGGAAGGAGGAAGAGAGAGAGAGAAAAAGTATTTATTGTTGTGTGTGTGTGTGAGAGAGAGAGGGAGGGGAGAGAGAAATAGTGTGTGTGTGTGTGTGTGTGTGTGCGTGCGTGCGTGCGTGCGTGCGTGCGTGCGTGCGTGTGAGACACATTGTATTGTATTGTAAATGGATTTTATTTTTCTATATTTATAGGTAGTGGTTCGTGCAGAGGAGCCTGCTGACTTCCCTTTGGAGAACTGAAAACTTTCCTTGGCCTGCCTGCTGTTTCTGACCGGCCTCATCTCAACTCACACGTGCACGCACGCAGCCTCTGAACTGTGAACATGCACATGCACACGCACACGAGCATGCATGCAGACTCTGAACTGTGAACGTGCACACGTACAGGCGCACGCATGCACGCGCGCAGACACACAATGTGAGAAACAATGTGAACAAGCCAGAGAAACACTGAACTAGCAAGAATACACTTGATTGAAAACGGTAAAGAAACAAAATAAAAAACACTTATTTGTCTTAATCTTTTGTATTTCTTTGAAGGAAAAATACTGTAAATACAATATTGAAGTCATTGAAATCAAAGCTAAAAAGATCAAGTGAGTTTTCAGCCTGATACAGTATCATTCACTAAAAGCTGTTTTTCTCAAAACAAGGTCTAAAAAGGGGTCATTTTTGGCCGTTTTTTTTTTTTGTCTGGCCTATAAATACAGAAGCGAACATCGTAGAAACATGGTTCTTGGACCGGGTGAAACTAGAGAATCTCCTCTTTCATTCGATGTGTTGTGTGATTTTGTCACGATAAAACTGAATGCGGAGGCTGTCTTCGAAGTTGGTCAAAAACATGGCAAGAGCACAGTACAGACAGAAATAAGCCATGGCAACAGATGTGTTAAAGTCAAATGTACAATATTTTACTTAATTTTTAAAATGTAAATTTACAGTAAATTATGCCTACTGAGTTGCATTACTTTCACAGTAACAGTGTAAAAATACAGGCAACTGCTTACAGTACCATGTAACAAAGGGGTCAAATTTGAAAGAAGCTCACCTTATTTAGTAGAAATATGTCAACCATACAAATGACAGCAGTTTTGTGGATTTGTTTATAATAAGAACGGCCAAATCACTGGAACTACTTCTCATTCAGCAATAACTGACCACAAGATCTGTCCACAGGACTCAGGCGGCCAATTAATACCTCTGCAACTGTATTAATGGGAAGTATTTCCTAAAGCTTTAGGAGTTTAGGTAAAAAGAAATTACTTATTTTCTATCAATTACACACCCCATGTGGCCTTAAACTCATTGAGATACCGTACGTTTGTTTTTGTCACATTCCTGGGCCAATAATTTGATGACCGGAATGAGTCTCCTAGTGGCTGATGACCCGGTCATCAAATGATGTCAAAGCATGGCTCGGGAATGGAGCAAAAACAAAACCAGATTAATGATTAGTGATGTTGAAATGTTTCATTTTCCCAAGGCAGTAGCAGATCTACAAGCTCACGACGCATATCGTGAAATAGCCAGGTGGAATCAACCTCTTTTCTGACAAAGATACACATATAAAAAAAAATAGCATCTTTGCTAAATCTGCTATATTTATGTTGAATTGTATTTAATGTTCATTAATATGCATTGTCCCATCTAAATAAACAAATAAAGTTGAAAACCACTGATTCATCTGATTTTATTTCTATAACACAGCTTTTATCAAACATCTGTACTGCTGTGTTACTTAATTCATGATCAAACACACTTGTGCATGCACACACACTCACGCACGCACACGCTGTAGTTGTTTTTTTATCTAATTTGCACAACAAAGTTCAGCTTTCCTGGTGACTCAAGTCTCAAAGTTTAACTGCAGAATAAATGATATCTAGGGTCATTGTCCTACTCATATTGATCCCAAATGACTGGCCATGGAGTCTGTTTAGCAGAATTTCCTCTGTCATCCAGTTTCCCCAGAAGCCTTCACAGCATAGAGTGGAGCCCATAAGCATATAGCTACACTATTAAATAGTTAATATCACCGCAACAAATTTTGTTTGTGGTGATATAAACATGTTTTTCTCATACATGTGTAGTTAGACCCTTTACTCTTTTCTTTTTGTTCACTTTTCTTCATGCCAGCAATATTAGGGCAGTAGTTCTCAAGGACCTGCAACATGTATTTGTTCAGTGAGACCCCAGCAGCCCAAAATAACAGTGGCCGTTGTGTATGGCCACTTTTTTCAAGATTTCAAGATTCAAGATTGCTTTATTTGTCGTTCATTTTTCTGTCTGCAAGCAGCGTTAGGAAAAACAAACGAAATGATGTTTCTCCCAGTTGAGACAGCAATAATTCATTAAAGAATAAAACCAAACAATGCAGAAATAATTCTCTACCTTAAAAATACTCTAAATAACCAATATGAATAAATATAAATGAATCCTAAAAACTATAGTCATTAAAAAGCACCCCCAATAAAAAACAGTATAAAAAACAGAATTAATTTGCACCATGTACTGACGTATCTAATATTTGATTCATTGCAAACAGACCACTAGGGGGCGAGCCCAACTTGTTTGCGATGGTTTTTGAAAACCTTATACCCATACCTAACACCATACCAAAAATCAAAAACTCTTCACCAAGTGCAGATTTTTTATGAATTTTTACACATTAAAACCCAGTTTATAGGCATTTTCAGCTCCCGGCAGCCATCGTGGACGCCATCTTGAAAATGGTGCCTTTCCGGTAGTTATTTTTTCTTGAATTTTTAGTATGGTGTTTATCATACCCAATAGTAACAGAATCCATTGAAAAATCTCTTTCATCAATTATTTGGGGTTTGCACCATGTACTGACGTATCTAATATTTGATTCATTGCAAACAGACCACTAGGGGGCGAGCCCAACTTGTTTGCGATGGTTTTTGAAAACCTTATACCCATACCTAACACCATACCAAAAATCAAAAACTCTTCACCAAGTGCAGATTTTTTATGAATTTTTACACATTAAAACCCAGTTTATAGGCATTTTCAGCTCCCGGCAGCCATCGTGGACGCCATCTTGAAAATGGTGCCTTTCCGGTAGTTATTGTTTCTTGAATTTTTAGTATGTTGTTTATCATACCCAATAGTAACAGAATCCATTGAAAAATCTCTTTCATCAATTATTTGGGGTTTGCACCATCCACTAGGGGGCGAGCCCAACTTGTTTGCGATGGTTTTTGAAAACCTTATACCCATACCTAACACCATACCAAAAATCATAAACTCTTCACCAAGTGCACCAAATTGATGATTCTTGACCAGTTTGGCCTCAGCTAAGTAGAGTTAGGCAGCTAGGGAAGGCAAGTCTAAAGACCCCAGGTATTATGTATACACACACACACACACACACACACACACGCACGCACACACACACACACACACACACACACACACACACACACACACATACAGTGCTATATATATATATATATATATATATATATATATATATATATATATATATATATATATATATATATAGGCATATTTTATTTATTTGTTTGTTTGTTTATTTATTGATTGATTTATTTAGCTAGCTATTTAGCTTTATGGGTGAATGGGCATCAGCAGACCTGATGGCACGTGAGGGGACATGGTGTTTGATGAGGGCAGAGGTAGTGTCGAGCCTTGTACTGTAGGTGTTGATCAGTCAGTGAAGGTTGTGGAGGACTGGGGTGATGTGGTCTCTGGATCGGGACCAGTTGGTTACGCAGTATGTTCTTGGTGCTTGGTGGAATCAACCTCTTTTCTGACAAAGATAAAAACAAACAGGCTTTACTTGATTTGCAGCCCTGACTCACAAAGTAAAATCTGTTTCACCTTGTTGTGTTGACAGACACAGCTCAGCTGTGAGGATTCCCTGACCAATCAGCAGTAGATGCTTTGGCCCCACTGAGCTGAGCTCGGACCTAATCTAGAGTGGATACTTTTTACTACCACTTTTTGTACCACTTTCACACCACTCTAGTTCCTTGTAGTGGAAAACCTACAAAAAAAGGCATTGTTTTGCCCTAATATCTTCTATTGTATGTTCTTGTATTTAAATGCCTAATTTAATGCAAATTACAGTAATGCAAATGCTTAAAATGATTGTGAAAAATGAAAACCTGCAAATCTCAATAAAGTTTATTTAAAAAGGAAAACCTGTGTGGGGTGGGGTGGTGCCATGCAATACATCCCCAGCCTTCTGTTCGAGAATCAAATTGCTCATGGATGTAATGAGTTTATAACAGCGTACCGGTATACCGTGAAACAGACTGACCTTTCTTACCCAAAAAGCCTGGGGTGGAAATACAGTGCTTTAGGGCACAAGGGAGCATTGGTCATTTTTTAGATTGTTGTTGATTATGAATGTACAGAAACAGAATGTAAGCTTTCAATGATGTCATTCATTGAAATCTGAAAATATTTCAAGAAGTAAGGCGTGTGAACAATGGATTGTTAACAGCAGCCCCCACCTGACCTAAGTACCTGTAGTAGTGATCTGTAGCTGCAACATG
The DNA here is from genome assembly GCF_963921795.1 of Nannobrachium achirus. Classification (NCBI taxonomy): domain Eukaryota; kingdom Metazoa; phylum Chordata; class Actinopteri; order Myctophiformes; family Myctophidae; genus Nannobrachium; species Nannobrachium achirus. The sequence goes on along the minus strand of NC_137819.1, from coordinate 1,635,654 downwards.
AGAACAATAGGCACACATTAGCCAACTGAAACTGCAGATGTAATGTTGGCTTTGACATGTTAAAGTATGTCTCCACCCTCCAGAAGGGTGCAAGGAAACACAAAACAGCTCTGTTTAGAGATACATTGAAACTATGTAATGATTCTTTGTTAAAATGAGAATGTTCCCAAGCATGCACTCCCAGTGAAAGAGAGTCTCTCATCCCCATCTTGTTATTAAGCAGAGCATTTAGGACACATTCAAGTTCCTATAGAAACCTCTTACAGGACCACATTCTACTTCCTGTAGGAGATAGGACAGATCAGAATAAGGGACTGAGAGGACACCCATTACTACTATAAACAAAAGATTAAAAAACAACAACAAAAACTTTGAATTGTCTGCTTTTATTTGTGACTGCTCAACCTGTACCAACCATTATTTACATTTAACAAAGCAATAAAGGAATATAACACACAATACTATGTCACTACATACATGTCATTTAGTACATTACCCTGTATTCAATATTTAATATAAAGCATGGACAATGTATGAGTCTTTGTCTAAATCTAATCTACATGAAATCTACAGGTCAAATTACAGTGAAACAGACAGCAAATCAAAAGAATGCAGCAAAATGTATGTGGGACATGATCCAAAAAGACAGTACAGTATAACATAACTAAAGAAAGGGTGGTTAAAAATAGGCTCAGTAGTTCACTTCTGGCAGAAAGCATGGATAAATTGCACTCAGGGGTATTTGTGCATGCGGATTTCAAAAATGGATGGATCCAAGCACGTTTCCCATGGAATCTGGTCGTAAAATGGGAAGATGACTGCCAGCGTTTTGGTTGAATTGGGGTTTCTATTAAATTCTATTGTGGCTTTTAAGGATGTACATTAGAGAGAAGTACTGTCCACATCCATATGGTTTCTCTCCAGTGTGAATTCTCTGGTGGCTTTTAAGGTTTTCCATTTGAGAGAAGTGGTGTCCACACTGATCACAACCATATGGTTTCTCTCCAGTGTGAAACCATCTGGTGGGTTATAAGGCTATTCGTTTCAGAGAAGCGTTGTCCACACTGATCACATCCATATGGTCTCTCTCCAGTATGAATTCTCTGGTGTCTTTTAAGTTTGGAGATGCTTGGGAATTTTTCCCCACACTGATCACAGCAGTGTTGTGTTTGCTTAGCCGATCTTCTTTTTTCGTTAACCTTTGGTAGGATGGGGAAGCCAGGCTGATGATGCAACACTGGATTGGAAACAAAGGAAAGATCATTGCGATGTAGACATTACCTTCAAAACGTAATACATGTTTTATTGAGAATACATGTAATATTGAGACTATTAAAAAAAATAACAACCTAAATAAAAGGGAAGTAGAGTAAGTAACATACCAGAGTCTTTGTTTTCCTCCTGTTCGGCAGATTTGAGGTTGAGAGAGTTCATCGTCCCCTGAAGTCTGGAGTCCACTGTAAGATCTGATCAGAAATGATGGATATCCTGGAAGACTTGTGGAGAAATGACACAGACCATCTCTTCTTATACTAGAGAGTCTGGGGTGAAACCCCTAACTGCTATGAATGATTGGCCAACGAGAACAATAGAACCATCTCTCCGTCAATCAGTTTAACATAATGTGTAAAAAGTCCTTAAATTGTGCAGATACTCTCAATGAACTTAAATGTTATGTTGGATTGTTTACTGTTGAGAAAACAATGTTAGTGTGTTTACTTACTTTGCCTAATTCAAATAAGATTATATAGAAAGAAAAGCAACAAAACATTTGAACTAAGCTACAAGTCATTACACAGAAACACAGAAATGCGAGAAGGAACATTATGTTGAGATGTGTTTATTTCTATCTACAGCAAAATGTCTGTGTCATTTGACTCTGAATAAGACAGTGTAACAGACAGAATTTTCTTACACTAGAAAGCCTGGCATGGAAATACAGTGCTTTATAGGGCACAAGGGGCCGGGGCATTGGTCTTTTTTTTTTTTTTAGATTGTTGCTGATTATGAATGTACAGAAACAGAATTTAAGCTTTCAAATGATGTGTCATTCATTGAAATCTGAAAATATTTGAAGAAGTAAGGCGTGTGAACAATGGATTGTTAACTCCACCCCCCACCCGACCTATTAGTGGTGATCTGTAGCTGAAACGTGAGAACAGTGGCCACACATTAGCCAACAGAAACTGCAGGTGTAAATGTTGGCTTTGACATAAATGTATGTCTCCTCCACCCTCCACAAGGGTGTAAAGAAACACAAACACATAGCTCTGTTTAAATCAATTAAAGCTATGTAATGATTCTTTGTTAAAATGAGAAGTTTCCCAAGCATACACTATCAGATAATATTATGCCTGCATTTACATGTTAAACAACTCTCAATGTCCTCGCCTGTGAAAGAGAGTCTCTCATCCATTCAAGTTCCTATTCACCATATTCCTGGCTGAAAAGGCTGGCCTGAAAAAGATCATTTGGTTTCCTGTGTCCTTGCATTAAAGTGTCTGTAGTTGGCGTTCTGGGCTCTGAATTAACCAGTGATACCATGTCTGCTTATATTAAGCAATTTGTGTCTTTAAAACCAGTGTGTCTTTTTTAAACCAGTGTTTCCCAAATCCTTTCATATCAAGGACCCCATATACATGTCTATCTATCTATCTATCTATCTATCTATCTATCTATCTATCTATCTATCTATCTATCTATCTATCTATCTAACTTGAACTTTAGATTATTAATAATCTAGTATTGTATTAGTAATCAATTAACATACAGTCACATACTGTACATTCCAAAACAGACTCCATTATGATGCTGGCTTGTGGGGGACAGGTTTGTCAAATATGTTTGCCATGGACATACACAATAATAAATTAGTACAGAGGTCACGCCTTTTACTGTAGCCTATTGTTTGGGAACCAGAGCTAAACCAGTCACTATTTTCTCCCCAAGTTGTGCAGGCAACCTCCCTGTGTGTTATATGGACACATTTCCCCTCTTTTCCAACTGGCATGAGGGTGAGTAGATGACAGTTTTGGCTGTTCCTTTAAAGGAACATTTCACCCAGTTTTTTTTTACTCAACACCATGCTGATACAAAGTCAGGTGAGGTTTTTTAGTCCACAAAACCACTCCTGGAGTTTCACAGGATAACAGTGTTGCAGCCTCCTTCTAAATAACTAAAGTCTATGACAACCAGTTTTCAAACTGGTGAAAAAAGTGTCTCCAGACACCAGACCAAACTCAATGAGTTTTTGTAGACTTAAAACTGAGCAAAACAAAAAAAAAGGCTTTAAATGGTTCTTTGTCCATTTGAAATGTTGCACTTTGCATTGGAATTGTACAATAAAAAGTTTAAATTAATAAAGTATTTTTTCTTTTATTTTTAGCATGTTTAGCATGTTTGTGTATGTATGTTAAAATCACAGTTAAAGTCAAATGTACAATATTTTACTTAATTTTTAAAATGTAAATTTACAGTAAATTATGCCTACTGAGTTGCATTACTTTCACAGTAACAGTGTAAAAATACAGGCAACTGCTTACAGTACCATGTAACAAAGGGGTCAAATCTGAAAGAAGCTCACCTTATTTAGTAGAAATATGTCAACCATACAAATGACAGCCGTTTTGTGGATTTGTTTATAATAAGAACGGCCAAATCACTGGAACTACTTCTCATTCAGCAATAACTGACCACAAGATCTGTCCACAGGACTCAGGCGACCAATTAATACCTCTGCAACTGTATTAATGGGAAGTATTTCCTAAAGCTTTAGGAGTTTAGGTAAAAAGAAATTACTTATTTTCTATCAATTACACACCCCATGTGGCCTTAAACTCATTGAGATACCGTACGTTTGTTTTTGTCACATTCCTGGGCCAATAATTTGATGACCGGAATGAGTCTCCTAGTGGCTGATGACCCGGTCAGCAAATTATGTCAAAGCATGGCTCGGGAATGGAGCAAAAACAAAACCAGATTAATGATTAGTGATGTTAAAATGTTTCATTTTCCCAAGGCAGTAGCAGATCTACAAGCTCACGACGCATATTGTGAAATAGCCAGTGTACTGTAATATTAGAGGCAGACATCTACATGCTTGTGTGTGAGAATGTAGATTGATTGGGTATTTTCACAATGGAATAGATTGAGTCAATAAAATGTAATGCCAACTCCTACAATTCTAAGTGCTTGTGCAGGGTGGGGGTCCCCAGTTGAAATATCATTATTTTGGGGGTCACTGCCTGAAAAGGTTGAGAACCACTAGGCCACAAGTACAGTACTATAGTCACTTCTTTTGGGCTAGTTTTCACAGACCATGTGGTTCCAACTTTCGAAGGACTTTGGTAGAGACTGCTATGCCAACCTGTGTACTACATTTTTGTTCAATAAAAGAATCAAACAAAGGCCTTTGAGATTCTGTGTTTGGATATTAACTAGCCTGATTTCAGCAGTCCGCTCAGGGAGTGGGCGGGTCTATGGGCTGGAGCCAGGCAAATAACCTTTTTCAAGTTGTCTGTAGCTTCTTGTAGTTTTGTACATTGTCATAATGTGTAACCTTTTTTATTTGTTTGTAATAAATATACGTTCCATTTTTTTATTCCATCTTTTACGTTATGTTGCGACCACTAAACCTAGACGAAATGCATAACAACTGAATGTACCTCTGCATGTCAGGAGTGTTTTACCTTCAATTATCGCAGTGGTATTCAACCCATTTCACATCAAGATCCATTATTTATTCAGTATTTGAGCCACAGACCACCATTTGATGAGATTAAAACCGTTTTAAGCTATTTGTAATGAATAATGGATCTTGCTTTCATGCCTCTACACCCGGTTTTAAACTCAACAGGTTACTCCACTGGCATAAAATGTATTTTAAAATGTTTTTATTTGTATTTAAAGGACAACTTTAGTTTTTTACAACACAAGTTCATATTTTAGATTGTAATTAAAGAAAAGAAAAGATGAGTGTTAAAATGTTTTAATTTACTGCTTTCTATCGTTTTAGCCATTTAGTGTTTTGATTTCAGTGGTTGGGGCATGCGTACAAGTGGCTAAATATGTATTTTTAGACACAATAAGCTGACAATTTCATTGTTACTATTTACACCAGCCCCAATAAATCACATATGCCCATGAAAGATTGCAGTGCATCTTGGGAATGGGCTTATTGTGTCTAAAAAGACATCTTTAGCCACTTGCATGCAAGTCAAAATCGTTAAAATCACTAAAATGATAGAAAGCAGTAAAAGAAAACATTTTAACACACTTTTCTCTAGTGACTATCTAAAATATGAACCCTTGTTGTAAAAAAACAAAGTTGTCCTTTAAAAACAATTTTGGTTCCATGTACCACTGGTTGCCTGCCTGGTTGTCTGCCTGTTTTGTTTTATGGGGGGGCTGTGCATTGTTTTATGGTGGGGACTGTGCATGTAAATTAGCATCTTTGCTAAATCTGCTATATTTATGTTGAATTGTATTTATATACACACACACACACACACACACACACACATACACACACACACACACAAACACACTTGTGCATGCACATGCACACACACACACTCACGCACGCACACGCTGTTATTTTCTTTGTATCTAATTTGCACAACAAAGTTCAGCTTTCCTGGTGACTCAAGTCTCAAAGTTTAACTGCAGAATAAATGATATCTAGGGTCATTGTCCTACTCATATTGATCCCAAATGACTGGCCATGGAGTCTGTTTAGCAGAATTTCCTCTGTCATCCAGTTTCCCCAGAAGCCTTCACAGCATAGAGTGGAGCCCATAAGCATATAGCTACACTATTAAATAGTTTATATCACCGCAACAAATTTTGTTTGTGGTGATATAAACATGTTTTTTTCATACATGTCTAGTTAGACCCTTTACTCTTTTCTTTTTGTTCACTTTTCTTCATGCCAGCAATATTAGGGCAGTAGTTCTCAAGGACCTGCAAAATGTATTTGTTCAGTGAGACCCCAGCAGCCCAAAATAACAGTGGCCGTTGTGTATGGCCACTTTTTTTAAGATTTCAAGATTCAAGATTGCTTTATTTGTCGTTCATTTTTCTGTCTGCAAGCAGCGTTAGGAAAAACAATGTTTCTCCCAGTTGAGACAGCAATAATTCATTAAAGAATAAAACCAAACAATGCAGAAATAATTCTCTACCTTAAAAATACTCTAAATAACCAATATGAATAAATATAAATGAATCCTAAAAACTATAGTCATTAAAAATCACCCCCAATAAAAACAGTATAAAAAACAGAATGAATTCAAGTTCATCCATTTTAGCGATGCATGCCTTCATCAAGTTCATATACTCCTCCAATTCATATAGGGTCAGGCTATTGTCTCCTAGGGAGATTGGCATTCAAGAGTCTGACTGCCTGGGGAAAGAAACTGCTTTACAAAACAAAGAAGATGCTTTAAAAAACAAATCAAAAAATAAAATAAACTACTTTATTTAGGAGATAATAATTAAAAGGATAAAAGAGCTAAAATGTTAGCAGGGACATAAAAACAAAAGGCTAAGATTAAAGGAGCAGAAAGGGAGAGTAGAGTTAGGCAGCTAGGGAAGGCAAGTCTAAAGACCCCAGGTATTATGTATACACAGTGTACACACACACACACACACACACACACACACACACACACACACACACACACACACACACACACACACTGTACACACACACAGTACTAATATATATATATATATATATATATATATATATGACTATTTTATTTATTTGTTTGTTTGTTTGTTTGTTTGTTTGTTTAATGATTTATTTATTTAGCTAGCTAGCTAGCTTTATGGGTGAATCGGCATCAGCAGACCTGATAGCGCGTGAGGGGACATGGTGTTTGATGAGGGCAGAGGTAGTGCCTTGTACTGTAGGTGTTGATCAGTCAGTGAAGGTTGTGGACTACTGGGGTGGTCTCTGGATCGGGACCAATTGGTTACACAGTATGTTCTTGGTGCTTGGTGGAATCAACCTCTTTTCTGACAAAGATACACATATAAAAACAAACAGGCTTTACTTGATTTGCAGCCCCGACTCACAGAGTAAAATCTGTTTCACCTTGTTGTGTTGACAGACACAGCTCAGCTGTGAGGATTCCCTGACCAATCAGCAGTAGATGCTTTGGCCCCACTGAGCTGAGCTCGGACCTAATCTAGAGTGGATACTTTTTAGTACCACGTTTTGTACCACTTTCACACCACTCTAGTTCCTTGTTACCTGACTTTCGCCAGATGGTGGCAGCATTGCGTATATAACGCTCTGCTTTACCATCTGGGCTTGCTCGGCCAGAGTTGATAACACTCGTAAAGTCCCGGGCCGGACCAATCAGCGGCAGCTATGGGCGGGCTCTGAGCGGCTCTGAGCCAATAGAGTCTGATTGCAGACCACGTGGAAACCCAGGAGGCGGATTCTGGGTGCAACGTCATGCAGACAGGCCAATATGAGTGGTTGGAGTTGGCACTCCCAGACTGTGATAGAAACGGCCACATCCAATCACCTGCTACCGAAATTCAAAAAATGGCCCGCCCCTTACATCGAGTCTGTCCGAGAGAGCCCAGATGTAAGGCAGAGCGTTACGCACTGCTGCAACTATCTGGCGAAAGTCAGGTTAGTTCCTTGTAGTGGAAAACCTACAAAAAAAGGTATTGTTTTGCCCTAATATCTTCTATTGTATGTTCTTGTATTTAAATACCTAATTTAATGCAAATTACTGTAATGCAAATGCTTAAAATGATTGTGAAACATGAAAACCTGCAAATCTCAATAAAGTTTATTTAAAAAGGAAAACCTGTGTGGGGTGGGGTGGTGCCATGGTAATGGAAAGGTGCCTAAAGTGTGGTCCAGGGATCCTCAGGGCTCTGCTTGGGGTCTTTAACTCTGAGAGTGTACACATGGAACCAAATGGACCCTTACTGGTCTGTAAATCTGAGAGTATACAAATACCAAATGGACCCTTACGGGTAATCCTCATAGTGTACAAAATGGGTGTATTGAGGGGATAATATGACACTGTATCAAAGGTCATTAGGGTGGAGTTATGTTTAGAGCTCCACTCACACACACTCACACACCCACCCACCCACACACACACACACACACACACACACACACACACACACACACACACACACACACACACACACACACACACACACACACAGTGTGAGCAGAAGGAGGATTTCAACAGCATCTTCTCTTGTGGTGAGAGGTCTACACATTGTGGATGAGAATCAGTTTTATTTACTCATAGGAGTAGGAAAAGAAAGAAATATGTTTTTGTGCAAAGTTCTATGTTTTTATAGGCCAAAGAGACAAACAAATGATTGACCTACAGTATTTGCACATAATATGTTGTGTTAGGGCATGGTCACACCACTTTTATTCTAACTATGAGTGCGGATTGCATTGCCAATGCATTTCAATGGGTATGGAGCATCTTTTTTGTAAAGTTTTTGGCAGCAATCCACTCCATTCCCATTGACATGCATTGGGAGAATCCACCCATAGGTAGAATAAAAGTGTGGTTCCCCAAGTCTGTGTTTGTGGGATCATTCAGGTAGAAAGAAAAGTGTGTGAACAATTTCTGTGTGGTTGGCAGTTTTGTGTTGTATTGTGTTGTATTTGTATTTGTGATTATAGTGCACTGGTTCCCAAACACTGGGTAGGCAAGTCACACATTTTCAATTTTTTGCTTCATAGATTTTTTTATTTTTTTATTTTTATTATTATTTCAAAATGTAATATGAATTATTTTACTAAGCAATATCATCTGAGAATTTCCATAAATTTGAAAACAAATGTTTAAAAAGCAGTCAAAATAGACGATCTAAAGGTTCTGTAGATCTTCTGTTTTCACTAGTTTGGGTCCAGTGTGAAGGTCTAATTACTCTTCTGGGTCTCGAGCTAAAATGTTTGGGAACCACTGCTATAGTGGTTATGATGTGAGAGAATTTGGCAGTGACGTAAAGTAACTAAGTACAATTTTTAGGTACTTTTACTTTACTGGAGTATTTTCATTGTTCTGCACGTGTACTTCTAGTCCACAACGTTGTGAGCTTGTACATCTGCTAAAAAAGATTTTAATACATACTGTACATGACTGTGATACCTTGTGAAATGGGACATTCATTCATTCAATGAGTACTTTCTACTTTCTGTACTTTAAGTACGATTTGAATGCCGATTTAATGCTGAAGTAATGTTGGACTGGAGAACCCAGACCGGTGCCCGTGGGCAGAATAGTCACCATTGATGTCCAGTTGTGCAATACCTGTTGTATCCATCTGTCTGTCAGTCTGTCTGGCTCTCTTTTATGTCCATATGGTGTTCCGTGTCCAGGCCAGTCTGTGATGTCATCTCCAAATTTGGGCACTGTAGTGATGTATGTCAGTGATGTCAGTGAGTGATGTCAGTTGGGCATTGTTTCAGCAATGCATTGCACGATATCCAAGATGGCGCTATTTGGGAACTGGCTTATGGGGTCTATTTAGCCAAATTTACTCTGTCATCCAGTTTCCCCAGCAGCACTGATATATATATATATTATTGTCTCCGCCAGGCCGAAAGCCATGGGGAGACTATGTTTTTGCCCAGGTCCGTCCGCGTGTGACTTATTTATCTTTGTTGAGTGGTATGTTTAGATTTTTGGGGTTCTTAGAAAGCCAAATAAAGACATCTCCATTTTCCCCTGAACGAACCAATATATGAACATCCAATAAATACAAGGTGTCGCGCTTGTTGTCTTACAGAGTCTGAGCGTCACCATGAAGGCTGCTTTCCTTTTTGTCCTGTTGTGTCTGGCTGAGGCTGATGACATCCGCTGGGAGGTGAGGGCCATGTTCAAACAGATGAACAGCAGCCTGGAGGAGAGGCTGAGCAGCCTGGAAGAACGGCTGAAGAGCTGCCTGGGAGAACAAGATGCAGGTTAGGATGCTTAGCTTTCAAACACTGTTATACTTTTTTATATTTAGATACATTTGATATGCATTTGATCACATGCACCATGTTGATTTCCTTTTCGCATTTGTATATTTTGGGAATGAAATAAAGACTTTGAATATCGTAACATTACTGTATTTCACATATCAGTTTTCTCAGTGATTATATATATATATATATATATATATATATATATATATATATATATATAAACTAGGGCATTCACGAATAGTGATTTTTAGAATTCGAATTATGCGACCTCCAACTATTCGAATATTCGGGTATTCGACGGGTGAAATGTAATATTTTTGTAATCTAATAAATCATTAAAACGCTCCTTTGCGAGCCTTAAAAACAACCAGCAATTAACGGGTTAACTTTTGTAGGCGGGACAAAATGCGGGGTTCGTGAAATAACAGCCATCGATTGGCTGTGAGAGGTTTTCACTGGTGGATGCTGAACTCAAGCAGCAGAGAGAGAACAGACCTACAATGCACAATGCGTCGCGGATAGACGTGTTGTGAGCTTGTAGATCTGCTATTTTTGACACGCTTCACTGTCTTACGACTGAACATAGCATAAACATGCTGATGAAACTTGCGACGAAAAACAAGTTCATTTTACTAGGAAAACTCTGAAAATAACTGTTCAAGCCTATCCTATCTATGTTCAACAACAACCACATTTATACTGTCCATCCTTTGTTCGTTACAAGCAGTGTTGTGTTGTGAATTGTTTAGCCTCGGGATTCAGGCATTTCGTGATTATTTGATGGGATATGCACGCTATGTTAATGACTTCACTACCCTTAGCACCCTTAGCACTACAGAAAAATCAATGAATACATGAAGCTAGTTAGCATTTGTTTTGTTTTTTATGTTTTTTAGAACTTTGATTATATGGTGTTTTTCTAGATAGATATCCTTTTGCATTTGTTATATTGTTGATGATGTACTGACATATTATCTTGTTTATTATTGTGATGTTATCTGCTGATTGTAAGTCGCTTTGGATTAAAAGCGTCTGCTAAATGCCTAAACTGTAAACTGTAAACTGTTCACACGCATGTCGTTAACACCTCCGCTACTTAGCAGGCCATTAATATGTATGTACCGTCAGTACCGAGACTCATTCCAATGTTAACGAAGGCTGGTGCGTGTGACTCGAGTCTCGACCAGTACAACAGACAAGGCTAAGATGGGTTATGATTACATGCTATAGTATATACTATACAGTATGTAACACACAAGCTTTACAAGATCATCAATTCCACTCCAATCTGTGTCGCGAAACTCTCGACCCGTTATAAAACGCTGGACGCTTGTACCTTTATTGTTTAAGATGAGATACATTTGAATATGGAGCATGACATCAACGCGGTTGTGGTGAAGCGCGGTCCAAAAGAGCTACTGTAAAGAGAAGGGTGTCCTCTAAACTGGATATACTCGGCAAGAGGAACGAAACTCAGCAGCAATAAAGTAAAGTAGCTTAAAGTATTGCACACCTTTGTCAGCAATGAGCTGAGCATTGAGCTTGCTTGTTCTGGAGTGCTGTTGTGTTCTGGAGCGCCCCTCCCCTCCTACACTAAGTGACGGGCCCAACTCTATGGACGGGCCAGCCGTGTATGTCGGCACATCAATCACATAGGCTAGCCACTACAGTGTGGTTGGATTTGACAACAATCAAACATGAATGGATTAGGAGAAATACTAACACCAGAGCTCACAGCTGCATGTCTGATGTAGAAATATTGTCACGGCTAAAAAACAAAACAAAAAAACAAACAAAAAAAAAAACAATATTTTTTTTGGATTTTTAAATAATATTAAAATTTATTTCGGCGAATATTCGAATAGTGATTACAGTAATCGAATAGTGATCTGATATTCGAATATTCGAATATTCGGTGAATGCCCTAATATAAACGGTTCTACACGGCAGCAAAACCATGCTTGCTGTAGACAGTGGTGTAAAGTCTTTACACCACTGTCTACATGTTCCCAAACTTTTTAGCCCATGACCCAAGAGAAATTAAACGTTTGGGGACCTAAACTAGTAGTAGTGAAAATAGCAGATCTACAAGCTCACAAGTCACTTTGCATGCGTTGTGAACTTCTAGATCGGCCCGTGGCCAGCCCAGGGCCTGAGGGTAAGCATGTGTCACAGTGACAATATACAGTATGCGTCAATAAAAACGATATGATATTAACTAGTAAATATCAAAAATATTCTAACACGCCCATTTACTGATAAAAAAAAGCAGCTTGTTTTTTTTCTAGCAGCTTTTTGCTGTTCGACCCAACGGGAGTTCGACCTATGGGGTGAAAATAGACGATCTAAGCTCACAACGCATTGCCAGCTTGTTACAGTATACATTTGAAAACTTGTGAAATGGGACTTTAGCATATAATGAGTACTTTTACTTTTGGTGCTTTAAGTACATAGTGACGCCAATACTTTCGTAGGCTACTTTTAATTTTTAGTACATTTTGAATTCTGGACTTTTACATTAACAGATTATGTTTACATTGCAGTATTGATACTTTTACTTAGTAAAACATTTGAGTACTTTTTCCAAGTATTCTTCCTCCAGTGGTGGAAAAAGTACTCAAATGTTTTAACAGTATCAATAAAAAATAAAAATAAATACTGTTACAAGTAAAAGTCCGGAATTCAAAATGTGCTTGAGTAAAAGTACAAAAGCATCAAAATGTAATAAAGTACCAAAAGTAACAGTACAAAATGTTTGAAAATAGCAGATCTACAAGCTCACAACACGTCGTAATGCCGATTTTCAAATAGCCGCTAAAGTTGTTAATGTATGTTTTATAATATTATAATTTATATCTGCAAAGTAACTAGTAACTTAAGTTTTCAAATAAATGTATTGGAGTAAAGTGCAATATTTGGATCCGAGATGTAGTGGAGTAGAAATTCAAGTATTGGAAATTGTAAATACTCAAGTAAAGTAGCCAAGTACAAGTAACTCAAAATTGTACTTAGTTACTTTACACCACTGTCTTCTTCCATACTTTTTCCAACACTGGCAATACACAATACACACGCCCGCGGAGGGCGTGTGTTTGCACCCTCGCAACTTAACATTATTGCAACCGGTCGTTCTAGCGTAGAATCAGTGGAATTCCGTGATCCAATTCTCGATAACTGGTCTGGTTGTCCGTCTGTCTGTGAGACTCAGTAATAAGGTAATGTGTCGCGATCGGGGAAAACAATCTCAAGGGTACAGATGGAACCAAATGGACCCCTGGTTCCCTGTATTTGTACCACCCGCTCATATAACATAAGTTGTGGAGATAATATATGCTCTCAATTGTATTTATGAACTCTTACTTTGTAGTGCTTACCGGAAGTCCTTATTACCCTGTTGTATACAGTATAAGAGCGCAATTAATAAATCTATCTCAGTTCATTTGTCGACTGAGTTCCAGCTGGAAGCTGATGCCTCCCTGTCTATTCATTCATTCTGATATCCTCTAATACTATTTTTTGACGGCTAGTTTGTTAAAAACCATTTAGCGGTAAATATGCCATGAAGTTGCGGAATCTTTACGGCGTGACGTCATCAACAATATTAGCCAAAAAGATAGCCTGATTTACCTTTTTTTGTGCGTGTCATAACAGCTTTAAGACTTCAAGATGATACTTGTTGTTGCAGTTCTGTTGCTCAACCTGGACTGTGAGGGAATCGCCACACATAGTGGTGTGTACACCATCAACCCCACTGCTGCACCTGTCAATGTCTACTGTGACATGGACACAGATGGAGGGAATTGGACAGTCATCCAGAGAAGAGTGGACGGCACTGTGAACTTCTACAGGCCCTGGGCTCAGTACAAGACTGGCTTTGGAGACCCATCAGGTGAGTACTGGCTGGGACTGGAGAACATGCATCTCCTTACCAAGGACAAAAAGTATCAGCTGAGGGTGGACATCAAAGACTTTGTGGGGAGCACAGCGTCTGCCTCTTACTCCTCTTTCTCTGTGGGTTCTGAGGCTGATGGCTACAAGCTGCAGGTTGCTGGCTTCACTGATGGAGGAGCAGGAGACTCACTGACCTATCACAATGGAAGTAAATTCTCAACCTTTGACAAAGATCAGGACAACAATGGCGGCAACTGTGCAAGTGTTTATTACGGTGCGTTTTGGTACAACGACTGTCACTATGTTAACATCAATGGTGTTTACCTGTGGGGACAGACGGCTCATTATGCAACAAGTGTAGTCTGGAGGCACTGGAAGGGTTATCATTACTCCCTGAAAGCTGTAGCGATGAAGATCAGACGCGCTCCTTAAACATTTTAGGTTCACATAGATTTTTGAAAAGCACAGCCGTGGTATAAAAAGGCATGATGCAATATTTACTTCTCTTCAGGTTGTCTTTTATTTTCTTTGGGACTCTGTTTATTCCTAAACTCAAACAGTAGATATCTGTAGTGTATCACATACATGCAGTATTATTACTGTGGTGACCTGTCATCTATGGCTCTTAAATCAATAAATAATCCAAGCTGTTAAAAGAATAAAGAGATAAAGACAGACACAATGTGTATTTAATGACTTGGTAACACTTTACTTAAATAACTGGTCTATATTGCATTATAATCACATTTACGGTGCATTATAAGGGTTCATAACACTCTTTATAAATGTTTATAATGATTCTTTTAACAACTTATAACAAGGTTTATGAAGTATTAAGTGTTGGTCATACTACATTATTAAGCTCAGCAGAACAACGTTATTAGCGGCACCTTGTCAGCCGGGATAGTGTTCGTTGAGAGCAGGTGAGTCACATACAACAGCAATGACAACAAACAAATGTGTGTTGGGAGGAATTAGAAATAATCTGCATAATGCCTAAAATTCAGGAGACTAAAGGGGGTTAAAATCAACACCAACTAAACATTGCTAAAAGTTTCAAATGGAAAGTTCAGTTGCATGTGATCTAATGCGTAGCTCAACTCAAATATAATGTCACAACAGGCTTTCAGGTGTAAACAAAAAAGCATTTGACATAGAACAAGGAAGAAACAAAAAGAACAGGTTAGATATCAACATGACAAGGTGACATTTACATGAGGTGCATTAGGGTGTGTGGTGAAAACTAGCAGTGGCATCAGCCAGTTAGACGTAATAACAGATAATGTACATAACGTGCATGGTTTAAGGAAGAAAAAATGAGTCAGTTTAAAGTAACAAATCGTTTCAGTCACATAGTCATTACTACTACCATCGTCTCTGTCAGGTGGAAACCTCATATGTCCAAAACCGCATGTTAACTTTCAGGATTCAAATTCAAAAGTAGCAAAACAAGTATAGCAGAACAACCTTCTAAAACATGTGTCTTTGCGCTGTATTTCGAGCTTGTTGTGCATTTGATACTTTTGATGCTTTTGTGTGGCACTGCAGTTATGATCAAGTAGGAGGAAGATAATTCATGAAAATAGAATATGAAGATAAGTCTTTTCTGCCCGACAACAGTGACATAGACAGAATAATAATGGTGTGTCAGCAGGACAGTCTGGTGACAGGAAGGATCAGTGCTTGTTCAACAGTCATTGCGACCGTAGGTCGCATTTACTACCAAAACCTGTAGGGACCTGGGGGTCCCTGGAGCTCCGGGGGTCCTTGGAGGTTGTAGTTTGGCAGGTAAGGAGTGTGTGTGCAAAATGTGGCATGGATGGGGGCAACGGTTGTGGAAATATGAGCAGGGCAAAAGTGTGACGTGTGACGTGTCACTCACGGAGGGATATTTTTTTACACCTGGGGGTCCCCCAGGGAGCTGGGGGTCCCTGGAGCTCCGAGGGTCCTTGGAGGTTGTAGTTTGGCAGGTAAGGAGTGTGTGTGCAAAATTTGGCATGGATGGGGGCAACGGTTGTGGAGATATGAGCAGGGCAAAAGTGTGACGTATGACGTGTGACTGACTCACTCACTGACGGACGGACAGACAGCCGGTGGAGGTTTTGGTAGTAAATGCGACCTACGGTCGCAATCACTGTTGTGCTCTTTGTATATTAAAGCCCTTCTTGAATCAGACTACAGAGTCACACATAAGCATCAAAAGCACCAGATCCACAAGTTTCAAACATGACGTGAAGTGACACGTTTTGAGCTTGTAGATCTGCTATTTTTGAATGAGAATATTGAAAAGTGACAGTTTTGGACATGAGGTTTCCACCCAAAAGAGATGATATAAAAATGGAAGTTTTTCTTCCTTTTTTTAGTAGTAATTCCACAATATAAAAAATACTCTGTTAAAAGTATAGACCAATTATGTGTTTACAAACATTGAGACTGAATGCACAGCTGACTGTATCATGTAATCAATTCCCAACAGATCCCCAAACCTGTTGTTTTGGGGAGCACTGGTTATTCAACGTCCTCTTGTGTGCTAGTGAGGTGCTCCCATGGGAGCGCCCTTATCGAGACATATATACTTCATTGCGCAACGGTATTCCGCGTCAAGAGTAGCTGATATACAAACTCACATCACGTCACCAATGCAACCCTTCTGAGCTTGGAGGTCTGCGCGCGACACCGTCGCAGGACGGAGCATAAATGATGCTTCATGGACTGCAGCTGGGCGAGCAGTAGACGCTCTGGTGATCCAGTGGATCGGTAGGTGATCATGAGGAGCGCTCCCTCTGTTCTGATGACGGTGAATGGAGGTGGGGTTTGAAGGACAACTGTTTTGAATCGCTATTATTGTTTACAATCAACAGAAACTAAGGATTATATATTTCAAGAGTGAGAATTTACAGTAAAAATCCTAAGCATTCTTCCTCCACACTGGGAGAAAAACGGCATCTGAAAGTTTGATGGAATGCATTTTTAAACACGAGTGCCATCCATTGCATCCTATGAACGGTGGGGTTCATTTTGTGCCGACCAGCGTGCGCATACTGGTTTATATCAATGTGACGTGGACCATTAAGGCATCTATAGGCATCAAAATATACATGAAGTAAAATTACTACAAATACATATACATTTTCGGGGGGAAAAAACAGACAATCTGCAAGCTCACAACACCTCACATTGCATAGGGGTGGTACTGTATAATTATGTAAATGACATTGTAAGTAGCTTCTCCTCACAAACTCTTGCCTGGAGTAAGACGATAAGGCCATCAGTGCCACCTTGTGGCGCTTTCATGAACACAAAAAAGGGCTCAAAGAAAGGAGGCCTTGTGTTCCATTGTCCATTTCATTGGTTGGTCACTCAACTTACTGAAACATGAATGAATGTTGAGGTATTTTTACTTATAGTATAGTATATCACATTTTCAATACTTTAGTTTATACTTCTCCACTATAGGCTACGTCTCAGAAGTAAATATTGTAGACTACGTTTTTACTACTTTTTTTTATCCTTCCTGGGGTTTAACCTTGCTTTCGATTCAACCTCCTGGAACACTGTATTCAGTTCACCAACTCTGGCCCAGCTAAAATGCAATCATTTAACCACTCTCCATTTATATGTTGGTCATTCCAAAATAGCAGATCTACAAGCTCACCAGCGCATCACTTTGTGCCGCGCTGCAAGCTTGTGCATCTGCTAATTTTGAACATTATTTGAAGAATCTTGAAAGTGTTGGAAAAATATCCTTTTTAATTTCTTGAACTTTGACACAAATCCCTGGCACAAAACCTTGTCAGATGGGTGTATGTTGTGCACATCAATTTGGGGGTCTGTGTCACAAAAAAAAAAAAAAAAAAAAAAAACATTTGAGAACTACTGGCGTACTGTTTGAGAACAACTGACTACTTGTGATGCCCCAAAAAGTTGTAAAATAAGTTAACTGCTTGAATGAATAAAAAAAAACGAACGCACCACCCACCGCTTTCCGCAGTGTGTGGACAGTCTGGTGATTGTATCATGTCATGTCACTTCCACTTGAAAATATATTTAATTATATTGCTGATTAATATATATAAGGGCAGAAACGTACCTCTTATCTCCTCTTATATCTCATCTTTGTCTTTCTTTTTTCCCCGTATTATAAAGCTTGATCATAGATAGCGCCACACAAAAAGTAGCTGCTCAAGTACTTGAACTGCCTTAATTATTATTTTTATTTTATTTTAAGATTATTATTATGATGATGATGATTATTAATAAAACCTGGGAATAAATTTGTTACCAAACGTTTTCTTCACTAATGTGTATGTAAAGGTGTCTAGTAACATATCTAACAAAGATTGAAATTCAACATCCCTAGCAGAATCTTTGACAGCTAGGGTAATTCTGCTTTAAGTGTGATGTGAGGGGTCTAACTAGGTGTTTGTAATTATTCTGAATCCATTGCAAGCATTTGTTTTGCACGAAAAACATTCCTTGGGCCAACAATGGACCCCATACAACTGTGAAAAGTGATGACTCATCATTAAACCATCGTTCTTTGGGGGTGTTTTTTGGCCCAATGGATGTTTTTTTTGCTTGTTTTTTTGTGTAAAACAAATGCTTGCAATGGATTCAGAATAATTAAAAACAGTTAGAACTAGTTAGAACTAGTTGGAACCCTCCCATCCCACTTAAAGCATATTTTTTGGGAGCGATTTTCCCCTTATAGTACAGTGTATGAGTGAATGAGACCCAGAATTACACTAGCTGTCAAAGATTCTCCTAGGGATGTTGAATTTCAATCTTTGTTAGATATGTTAGTAGACCTATCACTCTTTACTTAGTGTGCTCTTTTTCCCCAATACACCAAAGCTCTTTGCCAAAAATAACAGATCTACAAGCGCACAACGCCTCGCGCTGCGAGGGACATGGACACAGGACACTAGGGTTCAAGTGGTTAATATAAAAAAGGAAAGTTTCTATCACTCAAAGATGTGGAGGACCCCCTTTAGTAACCCTGAGGACCCCCTAGGGGTCCCGGACCCCCTGTTGAAGGCCCCTGAGGTAAAGGGTTGTGTTGACTTTGTGTTCAAGGATGGAGGTTTCTTCATGTGTCGCAGGGTATGTCACGGTGTCAGAGGCCTAAATGTTGACTCTGTTCAGAGATAAAAGAGTGTTTGTGGACTATGATGTTTGAGTCTCCTCCTTGCCCAGTTCATTCACCTCATGCAGACATGTACAAAAACATAGGCCTAAATTGTGTATGTTTTTCTAATAGTATATTTATATACAGATGGGTTCATTTGAGGGTGTAATTCCAATGTGTGTTTTAATGCAACTTTTACCATCATTGCATACTGCAGGGGTTTTCAAAGTGGGTGACAGGGCACACTGGGGTGCCGCGACGGCAGTCCAGGGGTGCAGCGAGATAATTTGATAATATTTGGAATTTATTTGGACACTTGAAAAAATATTTAGTATCATTTTAAACTTGAAGTACACAGTTATTTTCAGTCAGTTCTAACCAAAATGGCTATTATCTCAACGTTTTCCTTGCAACATAATCACTAAAATATCATTACTGTCAGGCAGAAACCTCTGTCGCACAAAACTAGTGAAAACAGCAGATCTACAAGCACACAACGCTTGTGTGTGTGCTTGTAGATCTGCTGTTTTCACTAGTCTAGTACATTTTATAGATGATAAATACAAAACTAACGGTTTTGGACATACAAGGTTTCCACCCGACACCGACAATATGCTATAAATATAAGGTGCTGGGAGAGAAAATTATAATGTAGGGGTGCCTCGGATTAAAAAAATATTCATGGGGTGCCCTGAGACAAAAAGGTTTGGGAACCCCTGGCCTACTGGCTGGCTGATTGATACCTTATTAGACATAAGTGTAAACAGCATGAGGTACAGTCAGACATTTAGGCTAAAAGGATAACAAAAACAAGTCCTGGGGACTCGTTTCCATTGTATGCATTTCATAGGATCAGAGGTCATTTGTGTTCTGTACTGTAAGTGTAATCTAATTAGGCCTAGAGTTATTGAATGCTTTAACCAGTGAAAAATAGCAGATATACAAGCTCGGCACTCGGTGCCGCGCTGCGAGCTTGTAGATCTGCTATTTTTGAAAAAGTCGTAAAAATGTGTGCAAATCTTTGAATATATGTATTTTCAAAGCAAACGTTTGTAACTCAAATTTTGCTTCTGGGGGGTCCCTGGAACTAAAAATGTTGAATGGGGGTCCGTGGCCAAATAAATATCATTTTGGGGGTCCTTCACATGAAAAGGTTTGAGCACCACTGACATAGTAGTCTCTCAAGAACAGACTAACTGAGCTAAGTGAAAAGGACCTTTTCTTTGACGATGGCTGGCCAGATTGCTGACATAGAAACACAGGTTTTTCAAAAAATCTTAGAAGGATTCAAAAGACACTTATAGAATCGGGTCAAAATTCGAATTTTCACGATTTTTCAAAAATTGCAGATCTACAAGCTCGCAGTGCGGCACTCGGTGCCACGCTGTGAGCTTGTATATCTACTATTTTTCAATAGTTAAAGCATAAAATAATGATACACAATAGTGTGTACCCGTTCTAAATGGGTTAAGTAGACACACAAAACTGATATTGTACTTGAGTCAATTTATACTAAATGTACAGTACTATTTTGATAGGCAAACCTATTTAAGCACAACTTTAATACTGCACTTTCAATATAAAGTTCACTTTGATTAAAAGTTTAGTCATTTTGTCTTTAGTTTAAAGCACAGGCTCCTACATAAACATTCCTACACTTGACAATTATTAATCTAATGCTAAATCTTTCCGTTTTTGTCAAGAAAAAGATGTGTCAGCATCTTTAGTCTGCTGATATAAATGTATTTATGACACAAGTTGAATTTCAAACTGTAGACCAAAGCAGTCCAGCTATTGGTGAAGCTGATTTGGATAGGGACACATGATCAGATGCAGGACAATGTCACTATGACAGAAATAAATCATGGAATGGTTTTAACTAAGATTATGTAAAAAAATTGTGGGGCAAATGAATGTGCGTGGCAACAGAGTATTTGGTTTGGAACAGACCCATAACTATGATTATAATACAATATAAATTTGTATTACAACTATCCTAATTATAATACACTATAATGGATTATAACTGTGATTATAGTAAGTACAGTATGTATTACTATGATAACTATAATACATACACTATAATAGATTATAATAGTGTATAAGTAACACAATAGAATCTATTATCATGTATTACAACTATATCCTGGTGGTCTAAATGAAAAGTCAGTGAGAGTGATCAGTCATTATGAAGTGTGGATACTTTTTAGTACCACGTTTAGCACCACCTTCACACCACTCTACCCAGGTCCTTAATTAGTGGAAAACCTGGCACAAGTGGGTGGTGTGGTGTTGGGCCATGTCAGTGGAAAAGCAATCTGGCTAGCCATCGTCAAATCAAAGAAAAGGGAAAACAGCTCCCTCAACTGTTTTGTTCCTTTAACTGCCGAGCTCAGTTAGTCTGTTTTGAGAGATTAACGGAAAAGCGGCTTATGATTATGATATGATGCCACTGCCTGTGTGTTGAAACATTCCACTCTCTCAGCCAATAAAAACAGCTGGCTTCATCATACGTCACAACAACCTCTGTTTACATAAAGACCTAGTCCTGTGGTGGAGGGACGAGAGCACTCCCTTTAAATCGTCGAGGAATAGTTATTCTGTGTAAACACTTCTGAGTGCTGTGAGAACGAAGAACGAAATGCATGTGATAACGCAAAGCTGTCTCCTTCTCATATGGCTGTATACTCTGAACTTAGTGAGGGCTGAAGGTAAGAACATTCTCCTTTACAGAGCAGATTGAAGGTGTTTTAAGTATGTGTGTTAGTGTGTGAGTAACCAGAAAATAATCATTATAAAGAATATCCTGTTTCACAAGTTTTCAAATGTATGAAATGTATACAAATCTTTTGAAAATAGCTGTTTGTTTGACTATTTTCAAATGGCTGAAATGTACATGGGGGTATATTTCGGTATATGGGGCTGAAATGGTTGTTTTGTAATAATAATCAAAAGTAACTAGTAAAATGTTGTGGAGTAGAAGAAAAGGTACTGAAAATTGTACTTGTAAAAAACCTGTAAAATGTACTTGAGTAAATGTACTTAGTTGCTTTCCACCACTGGTCTTTTTGAGCGGTGGTAAACCGCTCCATAGCGTGGCTGTGTGTGTGTGTGTGTGTGTGTGTGTGTGTGTGTGTGTGTGTGTGTGTGTGTGTGTGTGTGTGTGTGTCTGTAGCCTGTATTCCTCAGCGTTTTGCCATAGCAATGTGTGTGTGTGTGTGTGTCTGTAGCCTGTACTCCTCAGCGTTTTGCCATAGCAATGTGTGTGTGTCTGTAGCCTGTACATCCTAGACTTATATCCTAGTCTGAAGACGTTATGCAAGCACGACCACCGCTCACTTCACATTGGGTGTGTTTTTTTCCTTTGTTTATTGACAAATTAACAACACACATCTGTCAATCACAATACTCAATGGACTCTTTCCCAGGAGTTCATTGAGCAGATGAGTCCAAGACTGTTGGACTCATCTGCTCTGGTAAAAGACACACTACACTTTAGGTTTGGACTATTATTAAATAATATGTTAAATATAACCATTTCCCCCCATTCCTTTCCATCTTGTCTCTGTACAGAACCTGTCAGGTTGGTGGGAGGAACCAGTCACTGTTCTGGTATACTGGAGGTGAAACACGAGGGAGAGTGGAGAGCAGTGAGTGGTTGGTCTGACAGGGGGGACTCTGACTGGCTCCTGGAGATATCATCTATAGTGTGTGGACAGCAGGAATGTGGTTCAGCTGTTTTAACAGAAAGGACTTTTGATTCCACACGTGAACCTACGTGGGTGGTATCATCTTGCTATGATCGAGCTGAAGGGGAGTTTTCACTGAGGGAGTGTGAAATTGAGTCAGACTCATTATCGTCAGATTCTAGCAGAATCAAGGTGATCTGTACAGGTAACACAATAACTTAAATAACTATTAAACGTAAATGTGTGCATGCGTGCCTGCGTTCCTGCCTGCATGCCTGCCTGCCTGCAGTTATGCGTGCATGCGTGCGTGTGTACATGTCTTACAGGGGAGTATGGAGTGACTCCCAGAGATTTAGGATTCTATTGACTTTTATATGAGGACTGGTGATGAGGAGGATTTCTTTACGATGATTTGTTTTTATTTTATATAATTAAATATTATATTACTTCTATAGATTAAAACTACCTCCCTCTCTCCCTCCTCTCTCTCTCCAGAGTCTGTAAGGTTGATGAATGGGACTAGTTCATGTTCAGGTAGAGTGGAGGTGAAGTCTGCTCAGTCGTGGGTCTCAGTGTGTGAAGGTGACTTTGACCAGCAGGATGCAGAGGTGGTCTGTAGGGAGCTTGGCTGTGGGGCTCCTTCAGTCCTCCAGGGGGTGCTCTATGGTGACGAGAAGGGTCCAATGTGGACCAAAGAGTTCCAATGTGAAGGCAACGAGTCTGCCCTCCTGGACTGTGGAACCTCAGAC
The DNA here is from genome assembly GCF_963921795.1 of Nannobrachium achirus. Classification (NCBI taxonomy): domain Eukaryota; kingdom Metazoa; phylum Chordata; class Actinopteri; order Myctophiformes; family Myctophidae; genus Nannobrachium; species Nannobrachium achirus. Next base: position 1,612,230 of record NC_137819.1, on the reverse strand, counting down.
TCAACTAGAAACACCTGCTCACCTGCCAAGACTGTTGGACTCACCTGCTCAGGTAAAAACACAGACACACACACACACACACACACACACACACACACACACACACACACACACACACACACACACACACACACTACACTTTGAGTATGGATTATTATTTAATGATGAATTAATATAGCTTATTTTTTACTCCTTACCCTCTTGTCTCTGTAAAGAGTCTGAATATGCCAGGTTGGTGGGAGGAACCAATGCCTGTACTGGCAGACTGGAGATGAAACACAAGGGAGAATTGAGACCAATGATTGGTTATGCTGACTGGACCCTCAAGTCAGCATCCGTAGTGTGTAGACAGCTGGGCTGTGGTTCTGCTGTTTCAACACAACATATAGGAGGTTCCCATCAACCTGTATGGCGGTTTTCATCTGTATCTTGTGTTGGGTCTGAGTCTACACTGAAGGATTGTGTCAAAAAATATTCTGATAGTGCCCACGGCAGACAGGAGGTGATATGCTCAGGTAACACAACAAAATGCTTAAACAATGACAATAAGGTAGCCATAAATGATAACGCTTGTAGAGGAAAATAAAAGTTCTCTCCAAGCGTTACAATTTATGGCTAACAAATAGCAATAATGTTGTCTCTTATGCTTTCTATCTACTGCCGCATTGGCAGTGGCTGAGGAGGTAGAGTATCTATCTCTCTAGCATTGTATTTACTGAATATATTTGTTGTCTGTGTGACGGAAGGCTGGCAGAAAGGACTCGCTCACTGCTTTGAATTTTAAGGAATACTCCTTAGACTGAGACTTTTTAGATGCCCATAAAGTGCCCGGTGCTCAGTGAAAGATAATAGATTTTCTGTATGATCTGCTGTTCATGTTAAACACTCTGTCTTTCTGCTCTGTAAATGGATGGTTATCTCAGAATTTGTATGTTTTCTGTAATCACTCTGCATACAGTATATATTGCGTGCGTGCATGTGTGTGTGTGTGTGTGTGTGTGTGTGTGTGTGTGTGTGTGTGTGTGTGTGTGTGTGATGACAGCTGGTGGTGTCTGTTCGTACAGTGGTAGATATGGATAACTTGGTTATGATGATGATGATTTTTCTCATGTATTCAAAAATGTAATCTCTCTCCCCCCTCTGTACGCTCTCTTCAGAGTCTGTGAGGTTGGTGAATGGGACTAGTTTGTGTTCAGGCAGAGTGGAGGTGAACTCTGATCAGTCGTGGGTCTCAGTGTGTGAAGGTGACTTTGACCAGCAGGATGCAGAGGTGCTCTGTAGGGAGCTTGAATGTGGGCCTCCTTCAGTCCTCCGGGGGGCGCTCTATGGAGAAGTGAAGGCCCCAATGTGGACCAAAGAGTTCCAGTGTGAAGGCGGTGAATCTGTTCTCCAGGACTGCAGAACCTCAAACTCAACTAGAAAAACCTGCTCACCTGACAAGTCTGTTGGACTCACCTGCTCAGGTAAAAGACACTACACTTTAGGTTTGGATTCCCGAAGTCCCTGACATTAAAACCATCGCCCCTGGGTCATGAAGAATCTTTCCTATTCGAAACTGCCACAGACTTTTTGTATTGCTTAACACATGGGAAGCCAAGGTTTATAACATTTCTAGCTGTTGCTGCTGCCGTCGTTCACTTACGCTTTAATTTTGAAGAGCCTCGGAAGCTTTGTGTGTGTGCACGTGAGTGTCCATTGACGATTGAGGAGGATAATCCATTTGTTTACAAACGCTCGCGAAACTAAAATCCAAACCGGGACCGACCATCGCGGTAAAGTGTCGCCGTGAAAACAATCAGATCTCTGCTTCCCTGGTGTTGTTTTCATCTCATTCATAGATAAAGCCCTTCTTATGTTTCAAAGTAGAATCTAAAGCAATGTAAACTGCCTCCGCAATTTCTCCCCCTGTCTAACTGCCTGCAGCTGCGGGGTGACGTAATGGACTCAGGTCATTCAGAGGGCAGCTGCAGGCACGCACAGTTAACTCTTCGTTGCCTCGTCTGTCAACGAGATAACTTCCTTTTGGCAGGGGGACACCTAGTGGCCTTAACTCGTCACTGAACGAGTTTGGCTCCCAAGTTGTTAATATGATATAACTGTGTTCAAAATGTATCCAAAAAAACACGTTTCTTGTTTCTCTCTCTTGTCTCTGTGCAGAGCCTGACGATGTCAGGTTGATGGGAGGAACCAGCGAGTGTAACGGTAGACTGGAGATGAAACACCAGGGAGAGTGGAGAGCAGTGGTTGGTGATCGTGACTGGGACATGAAGTCATCATCTGTGGTGTGCAGACAGCTGGGCTGTGGTTCTGCTGTTTCAACAAAACAGAGTTCTACTTCCCCATTTGAACGCGTATGGAGGACGAACAAGGCCTGTGTAGGGTCCGAGTCTTCACTGAGGGAGTGTGTAACAAAATCGACTTCTCATTCCACCATCAGGCTGGATGTGACCTGTTCAGGTAAAATGACTGAATGTCTGTCTGTCTGTCTGTCTGTCTGTCTGTCTGTCTGTCTGTCTGTCTGTCTGTCTGTCTGTCTGTCTGTCTGTAAGCCCGCTGGGCCCTGACAGGACGCAGACACAGAGTTGATCAGGGCCGGGTTCGAGCCAATGTTTTTACTCTGATCTCCCATTTATGAAACCATGAACTTTCCTCCTTTCACAGCTTTTAGGCTTCTATAGACCTTTATTTATACTTTATTTAGACTAATGATAATGATAGTGATAATGATGATGATAATAATGATGATGATGATGATGATGATGATTATGTCTGCCTGTTTGTCTGCCCCTCTCTCTCTCTCTCTCTCTCTCTCTCTCTCTCTCTCTCTCTCTCTCTCTCTTCAGAGTCTGTGAGGTTGGTGGATGGGACTGGTTTGTGTTCAGGCAGAGTGGAGGTGAAGTCTGATCAGTCGTGGGTCTCAGTGTGCGAAGGAGAATTTGACCAGCAGGATGCAGAGGTGGTCTGTAGGGAGATTGGCTGTGGGGCTCCTTCAGTCCTCCAGGGGGCGCTCTATGGAGAAGGGAAGGCTCCAATGTGGACCAAAGAGTTCCAGTGTGGAGGCAGTGAGCCTGTTCTCCTGGACTGTGGAACCTCAGACTCAACCAGAAACAACTGCTCACCTGCCAAGACTGTTGGACTCACCTGCTCGGGTAAAATACACACATTCACATACATTAGTATGTTTGGATCATTATTTTATACTAAAGACAAATTATCTGTTTACTCCTTATTCTTTTTTTCTCTGTGCAGAGCCTGTCAGGTTGGTGGGAGGAACCAACAACTGTACTGGCATACTGGAGTTGAAACACCAGGGAGAGTGGAGACCAGTGGATGGCGGGTTTCACTGGAACATGAAGTCAGCAACTGTAGTGTGTAGACAGCTGGGCTGTGGTTCTGCTGTTTCAACAGAACGGATGTCTCCTTCTAGAGATGGATATGGATGGGGGATTACACCTACCTGTGATGGTTCTGAGTCTTCGCTGGGGGAGTGTGGAAAAAATCGGCATGTCTATGGCGGTTTCCAGGTAGAGGTGACCTGTTCAGGTAAGAAAAAAGAAAAAGAGAAAAAAATAATAATTTAAACAATGACAATCTGTACATCCTCTCATTTAATCTATCTATCTATCTATCTATCTATCTATCTATCTATCTATCTATCTATCTGTCTGTCTGTCTGTCTGTCTGTCTGTCTGTCTGTCTGTCTGTCTGTCTGTCTGTCTGTCTGTCTATCAGGGATGTGCTGGGCCCCTGATTCAGTCCGGGAAAAGGAGTTGGAGAGCTCCTCATTGCGCACAGCCAACCAATTTTTTCCGCCTTCCAGATGCGCCGCGAGGCCCAAAATACTAATCAATGAGCAGTTACTGTTATTTTAGGTCTTTCTGGTATAAAGACAGTCTAATGATGTTTTATGTAGACCATCCAGCCGGTGGGGCTGGTATTCAGATGATAGACAAGCCAGTGGGGCCAATGTGATGGCTCTGTGGGCTGCTGCTACTCAGCGCTATAAAGAGAGATCTCTCTATAGCACTGCTGCTACTCAAAGATTGGCCATTTCAGATCATGAGAGAGGGAACGGACCGGCCTTTCGGGAGTTGTCCTGCTTTTCCCAATGGCCAGCACGTCCCTGCTATCTGTCTGTCTGTCTGTCTGTCTGTCTGTCTGTCTGTCTGTCTGTCTGTCTGTCTGTCTGTCTGACTGTCTGCCTGTCTAAGTATCTGTCTACTGTATCTATCTACGTATCTATGGACTCTTAGATGTGGAATGATTAAGATGCTTTATTCCTCCCCACAACCCCTCTCTTTCCAGAGTCTGTGAGGTTGGTGGATGGGACTAGTTTGTGTTCAGGCAGAGTGGAGGTGAAGTCCAATCAGTCGTGGGTCTCAGTGTGTGAAGGTGACTTTGACCAGCAGGATGCAGAGGTGGTCTGTAGGGAGCTTGGCTGTGGTGCACCTTCAGTCCTCCAGGGGGTGCTTTATGGGAAAGTTAATGCTCCAATGTGGACCAAAGAGTTCCAGTGTGAAGGCAGTGAGTCTACTCTCCTGGACTGTGGAACCTCAGACTCAACAAGAAACACCTGCTCACCTGACAATACTGTTGGACTCACCTGCTCAGGTAAAATATACACTCCACTATTGCTTTGGACGGTTATTTTGCCATTTATTATATTTCTAGTCTTACTCTCGTCTTTGCACAGAGCCTGGTGACGTCAGGTTGGTGGGAGGAACCAGTAAGTGTACTGGTAGACTGGAGATGAAACACCAAGGAGAGTGGAGACCAATGATTGGTCGGTCTGAGAGGGACTCTGACTGGAACCTGAAGTCATCATCTGTAGTGTGTAGACAGCTTGACTGTGGTTCCGCTGTTTCAACAGAAATTATTTCTGGTTCTACAAATGAACCTGTATGGAGGACTATGTCTTCCTGTGTTGGGTCTGAGTCCTCACTGAAGGAATGTGTAATAAAGAAGTCTAGTTCTTCCGATGCAAGACTGAAGGTGATCTGTTCAGGTAACACAACTAATGTCTTCAACACTCCCATTGTTAACAATTCAAAATATTTGCTGTGCTAAGGAATTTAAAAAACATTTCTTTGCTCCTTAAATGTGGACTGGTCTATCTCTCGCTCTATGTTTCTGTCCCAATTTCTCTACAGACTCTGTGAGGTTGGTGAATGGGAATAGTTTGTGTTCAGGCAGAGTGGAGGTGAAGTCTGATCAGTCGTGGGCCTCGGTTTGTGAAGGTGACTTTGACCAGCAGGATGCAGAGGTGCTCTGTAGGGAAATGGACTGTGGGGCTCCTTCAGTCCTCCAGGGGGCGCTCTATGGAGAATCCAAGTCTCCAACATGGAACAAAGAGTTCCAGTGTAAAGGCACAGAGTCTGTTCTCCAGGACTGTGCAACCTCAGACTCAACTAAAAACACCTGCTCACCTGCCAAGACTGCTGGACTCACCTGCTCGGGTAAAAGACAAACTACACAATTGGTATTGATTCTTATTTTACAATGAAGTTATATTCATCATGAACTCTTTTCTCCGTACAGAACCAGATGATGTCAGGTTGGTGGGAGGAAACTGTACCGGTATAGTGGAAATGAAACACCGGGGAGAGTGGAGGCCCGTTTATTCCGACGGACCAGGCAGTTCAAACCAGAAGTTGATATCTGTTGTGTGTAGAATGCTGGGCTGTGGGTCTGCTGTTTCAACAGAAATGGCTTATCTTTCCGTAGAACAACCTCAATGGAAGGTTTCGTCTTCCTGTGTTGGGTCAGAGTCTTCAACGAGGGAGTGTGTAACAAAGCAGGCTGAAATGTACTTTGTCAGCTGGAAGTTGATCTGTTCAGGTAAACAATTCATGGTCCCTAATATTCCACTAATGATAGTTGGGGCGCCCGCTGGCCTGCTGGTCCGGGCACGTGCCGCTTGGGCATTGCCGCCTGGGTGTGGATGCCTGCCGGCATCGCCGGTTAGATTCCCAATCCGGACGACCTTTGCCGCGTGTCGCTCCCCGTCTCTCTCCCCCATTTCCTGTCGGTCTGCTGTCTTATCCATAAAGGCAAAAAAGGCCCAAGGACAAATGTTTAGAATGATAGCTACATCAGAATATAAATGCTTCATGTAAACACCTCAAACGTAAGAGACTGGTCTGATAGGAAGGAATTTTCGCTATGCATCCCATGTTTATAATGCATTATAAACATTCCTTTAATGCTTTAGAATCGGTCGAAGGTTCGCTTATTTGCATTGGAGACAGAGAGGAGGTCCAAGTCTGTGGACCGCAGGGTCCATGGCAGAGTAGGTTTATCCTGGAGGAGGCCTGAGAGGTATTGTGGAGCCACAGCGTTTTGACACTTGTAGGTGAGAAGGAGGAGTTTGTAATTGATGCGTAACTTAACAGGAAGCCAGTGCAGTTGTTTACGGGTGGGGGAGATGTGCTGCCAAGGCTTGGTGCGGTTGACAACCCTGGTGGCTGAATTTTGGACATAGTGGAGCCTATCCAGGTATTTGTTTGGGTCCCCAAACAGGACTCCGTCGTTGTAGTCCAGACGGGGTGTAACAAAGGTGTGAATGAGGGTCTCAGCCACAGAGTCAGAGAGTGATGGACGGAGCCTAGACATGTTCTTGAGTTGGTAGGTCGATTAGGTTATCTGTTGGAAACGTACAATTTACCATTACGTTTTTAGCAGACACTCTTAATCCAGTGCAATTTACAACAAGGACAGCACATGGTAATACATTAAATGCATAGAAATAGACTAGTCATCTAAAAACATAGGTAGACCATTAACTCTTTTACTGCTTGGGACGTTCCCGTTCGCCCCAATTTTGACCCTAGCTCGTTGCCAATACGAACGCTCGTTCATTTACTTACTTTTGATGACTGTAGGCTGATAACTGGTCGCACCGCCGTGTACAGTAAAAACATCTCCCGTAACGCTGCTCTAAAATGTCCACCGCACGTAAACAATAATGGGACTCCAAATCACTTCCTGGCTGTTTTCTGTGGATCTGATATAGAAATGCATTTCTATGCTCTGAATGGACGGCAAGCGGAGCGGCCCAATTCACATTCATTCTTTGCATGAGGCTATACCCTCTGCCACCAGCTTGGCTAAAGTACACATATATGTCCAATGAAAAAAGATTGTTTGGAAATAATCAATAGATCGTTTTCTATAACATTGCAAACGTAATCTGCTTTTTGCTGGCACCAGCCCCAATAAATAAATTATAAATCTGTCAGTAGAACTGTTAAGAACCTTCAACCAATCATCAGTCTAATAGTAGAAAAACTAAAAATTCAAATCTAATTTATTTTCATCAGTGCTCAACAATGACCTGGCATTAGTCTATAATATTACTATCTAAATTCCACATTAGCGACGGAATGTTATGAACATGAGGTTGAAAATGGCCAAAGTGGTCACTTAATACAGATGGATGCATAACGTGGCAAAGTGATGGGTACAAACCGTAAAATATCTGATAACTTTAGTTTCACCTCATTGTCAGTGCTGTACATATCTGCTGGTTCAGCCAATCATCTGTCTTGTTACAGGTCCGCAAACATCACTGTCTACATGAACAGGGTTTCTGAGGGACAACAGCAGGGGCTGCAGGTGTTTGAGAGTTCCAACTTCACCTTCAGCTGTGCCATCCAGCCACAGCACCCACCTTCCTTACCACATCCAGCCAGCTGTCAATCACTATGACAACTTCCTGTGTCCAGACCACAAGGGAACTATAACTGTGTTCATCACATCATTGTTTTTGTCTCCGCCAGGTCACACAGCCTACCATGAACTACTGCTCCTACGACTACTGATACTACTCCTACGGATTATGTCTCACACAAATCATTACACAATTTGAAAGTTACATTCCAAGTGGCTAGGACTGTCTTCCAAAGTGTATGGCCTTGGGTAGACAACCCGACCTGGTGGAGACCTGTGCTCAAAGGAGAACATTCTTAGGCTATAATGGTTATGTTTTTTAAACCTCATAGGCTGTTGGTTAAGACCAGCAAAGGTTATCAGGATCTGTTAGGTTAGGTTGCGTCAGCAGCCTATAGGTGCCTGGACCGCAAGAAAATGTTATAACCTCATAGGCTAGTGTTTAAGATGTTTTATTCTCTTATGCTAAAGGTGTTTCTATAAGCAATGTCTAGCACAGCATTAATTATGTTTTAGAGTGTTACTTACAAGGTACTGTATATGGTTTGTGAAAACAAATCACAGATATGGATTGATATTAAAAAGTGAATGTACTTTTGATGGAATACTTTGGAATAAACAACGGTACTTAAACTCAAGTACAGAACTGACTGAACATCATTCCCTTGCAGGGCAGTAATATTTGACCAGGTTTATTTGATTCGGGTAATGGGTTGTGTTGACTGTGTTTTCAAGGATGCCACAGACAATATAGCAGTAATAGTAATAACAATTGTAAACATTGCATACAACAAAAGTGGCACAACATTATGTTTATTTTTATTTCCCGGTGATAAGCTTGCATATAGGCTTACTCAACTAATTTGGAGACAAGTCTAATTCGGTTTGGCTTTGTCCAAACTACAATATGACGTCATTCAGAGGTTCTGGGGGGGAGATGTTGGGACCTCCTGAACCGAACCCCGAACCAAACCGAATTAAACTCGGCTCTAAAAGTGGAGAATGCACTTGTTTTTTTACAGGGGCCAATTTTTACAATTTGCAGTCACCAGTAGGTTCTCTTTTAGAGTGTTTTAAAGGAGGGTAAGGAGCCCCACTTTTTTATGCCTGTTGGTAGGGCTTTCCTCATTCTGGTGGCATAGAAATAGAACAAATTTGACCCCATTTACAGTATGTGCCGATTTTGCCGAAACAGGGTTATGTGACTGTCCCGGTGTCACGGTTGTCAGAGTCTATGTTCATAAATGTTGACTCTCTTCAGAGATAAGAGAGTGTTTGTGGACTATGATGTTTGAGTTCCTCCATGCCCTGTTCATTCACCTTATGCACACACATGCAAAAACAAGCATATTTTTTCTATTTATATACAGCTGGGTTCATTTGAGGGTGTACTTGCAATGTGTGTAATATGTAATGAACCTTACGTATACTGATTATGTTCTGAAAGTGTAATCTAAGTACGGTAAGTGCACACACAAAACTGGGATTGTACTTAAGTCAATTTATACCAAATGCATTATTTTGACAGGCATACGTATTGCCACGCTTTCAATATAAAGTACACTTTGAGTGATTTACATTAAGACATAGTAATTTAGTCTTTAAAGTACAGGCTCTTACTTGACAATAATACGTTTTTTTTTTTTGTGTAAATGGGGTGATGCTTCTATCTTTTCATCCTTGTTCAGAAAAAAAAATGTAAGGATGGCTCCCAATATTAGGTTCATGGATAGGGTGACAAGTTCAGTCACCCGAGAGAGACTTGGAGTAGAACTGCTGCTCCTACACTTGGAAACAAGTCAGCTTAGGTGGTTTGGGCATATACGGTAGTATGACGCCTCCCGAGCACCTTCCTAGTCCTCTTTGCACTGGGAAGAGACCCCATGGCAGACCAAATAGCAAAACTCGGGCCTGGGAACACTTCTGTATACTCGTGGAGGGGAAGTCTAGAAATCTCAGTTATAACTGTTACCCCCGCGACCCGATTCCAGATAAGCGGTTGAAGATGGATGGATGCAACATTGTAACAACCTTTTTTAGACTGCTGATATAAATGTATTTATGACAGAAGTTGAATTTCACTTCGCAGATGAGTAAGTCTGGCTAGCGAGGTAAGTCTGTTGAAACATTTCTATTGCTCAGTGAATAAAACCAGTTGGCAAGGGATTTATGGACATAGACCAAAGCAGAGCAGTCCCCCCCGCCAATAAGATGCCACTGCGTGTTGAAACATCTCAATCTCAAGCCAATAAAAACAGCTGGCTTCATCATGCGTCACAACAACCTCTGTTAGCATAATGTCCCCTTCCGGTGGTGGAAGGACTCTAACACACACTTGTCTAAATGGTTGAGAAATAGTTTTCTTTGTAAAAACTGTGCAGTTAAAATGAAGAACGAAATGCATGTGATAACGCAAAGCTGTCTCCTTCTAGTATGGGCGTATACTCTGAATTTAGTGAGTGCTGAAGGTAAGAACATTCTCCTTTAATGAGCAGATTATATTTTAAGTATTTGTCTTTTTTCTTTCGCTTTATTTTCTTATTTTTTAAATCACAAATTAACAACACACATCTGTCAATCACAATATCCAATGGTTACACGTTTGCCTCAGATTCTGTTGCTAAATGATGATCGCACACTCTCCTTACCAGTCACTCAAAAACAATTACTCTTAGCTGGAGTTACTGCTGCAAAGAAACTCCTTGTGTCTAGGTGGAAACCTCCACATTCTCTTTCTGGAAAAAAGAAATGGAAACTATCCTTTTTGAGTGCTTTAGGGTTGGAGGTATAAATCTTAAGAGCAAATGGGGCCAAAGGGCAATCTATCAATGCACTCAAACATGCCATGGAAAAGATCAAATCGCACTTACAGTATAATTTGTTTACATTTTTATGCTGTCATCACAAGCCTGTATATAGCCTGTTGTCATTGTTTTGTGTAATGTCTGTAGTTGTAGTCATGATGGTTGGAGAGAGGAAGTGAAGGGGAGGTAGCTCGTGTACCCAAAAAGGGGGAAATAAGTGACAGGACTAGTAGGTGGTTGTGGATGTATACTTGCATATGTTCTGAATCTGTACATAATATGAATGTCCTATTGTCCCTACACTGTAAATTAAATTGATAAGTAAAATGAAAACATTCTTTTTGTAATTTTTGTATGTCCATCATATCTCTGTACAGACTCTGTCAGGTTGGTGGGAGGAACCAGTCCCTGTTCTGGTATACTGGAGGTGAAACACTGGGGACCGTGGAGAGCAGTGAGTGGTTGGTCTGACAGGGACTCTGACTGGCTCCTGAATACATCATCTATAGTGTGTAGACATCAGGACTGTGGTTCAGCTGTTTCAACAGAAAGGACTTTTGATTCCACACGTGAACCTGTATGGTTGATATCATCTTGCTATGATGGGGCTGAGTTTTCACTGAGGGAGTGTGAAATTGAGGCTGAAATTGAGTCAGATCTTAGCAGAATCAAGGTGATCTGTTCAGGTAACACAATGACTTAAATAACTTAAAAGAGTAGTTCACCCCCAAAATGACTTTTTCTGTTAATTACTCACGCCATGGAGACTTGAATTCATGGCGTGTCTTTGGGTCCCCTACCGGAATCAATGGGGGCTTTATTGGCTTTGCGACAAAAACTAAAAAATATCCATGAATTCATGACTCTCTGTGATTTAGGATTCTAAGGACCTTTAGAAGGGGACTGGAGTAAAGCTATACTATGTAACTTTTCCAATAAAACAAATCTTAAAATTGTCCTAACTTGTCGCTAAAGTTTTAGAACACACACTCAGTTAATTTCAGGCCCGAAAGCCTTGTCTTTATATGTTTTTTACTGAGCCAGTGAGCAGTGACAGGGGCTGCATTTTGCGGCAAAATTACGTCATCTGTATACGTTGTCTCCAGATCATACACTACCGGCCAATCACAGCGCGGATCATACACTACCGGCCAATCACAGAGCGTCTTGCCGTATTTTCAGGAAGTAGCTTGCTTCAACAGCAGTGTTTACGCTGGTGTTGGAGTCTAGCCTGTTACTCCCCAACGCCTGGTCGCATAGGAACGTGAGACCACTCTACGGATGCGTATCAATGACCATATATGAAGCTAGTTAGCATTTGTTTTTAGGTTTTTTAGAACCTTTTTTCTTGACTGATTATATTGTTTTCTAGATAGATATTCATTTGCATATGTTATATTGCTGTTGATGTACTGACATAATTATTATCTTGTTTATTATTGTGATGTTTTATCTGCTTATTGTAAATCGCTTTGGATTAAAAGCGTCTGCTAAATGCCTCAACTGTAAACTGTATCGGCGAGCTGCGGTCGTGGTGGTTTTGCGGCCCGCTCCGGTGGTAACCCCGGGCGAAAAACTGCCGAAAAAAGCAATACCGCTACTGACCATTAGTTGAGCAACTTACACAGTATAGCTTTAAATAATATATTTCTTCTATACATAAATTAAAATGTTCTCCCTCTGTGCCCCTGCTCCTTTCTCTCTCCAGAGTCTGTAAGGTTGGTGAATGGGACTAGTTCATGTTCAGGCAGAGTGGAGGTGAAGTCCAATCAGTCGTGGGTCTCAGTGTGTGAAGGTGACTTTGACCAGCAGGATGCAGAGGTGGTCTGTAGGGAGCTTGGCTGTGGGGCCCCTTCAGTCTTCCAGGGGGCGCTCTATGGTGACGAGAAGGCTCCCATGTGGGCCAAAGAGTTCCAGTGTGAAGGCAATGAGTCTGTTCTCCTGGACTGTAGAACCTCAGACTCAACTAGAAACACCAGCTCACCTGCCAAGACTGTTGGTCTCACCTGCTCAGGTAAACACACACACACACACACACACACACACACACACACACACACACACACACACACACACACACACACACACACACACACACAAATACAGACACACTAAGTTCAGTTTAAAAATGATTTAGTGATGAATTTTATAATTCCTTACTCTCTTGTCTCTGTAAAGAGTCAGAATATGCCAGGTTGGTGGGAGGAACCAATGCCTGTACTGGTAGACTGGAGATGAAACACAAGGGAGAATTGAGACCAGTGATTGGTCGTAATGACTGGACTCTGAAGTCATCATCTGTAGTGTGTAGACAGCTGGGCTGTGGTTCTGCTGTCTCAACACAACATATACGTTCTAAGCATCGACAGGTATGGCGGATTGGATCTGTATCTTGTGTTGGGTACGAGTCAACACTGAGGGAGTGTGTCAAAAAATATTCTGATACTTCCCACGACAGACAGGAGGTGATATGTTCAGGTAACACAACAAAATGCTTAAACAATGACAGCAATGTTGTTTCTTGTGATTTCTATCTACTCTATATGTCTGTTGTCTGACCTGCTGTTTATGATAAACACGGGATGATTATCTCTGATTAGTGTTGTAAAGTTGCCGGAGCGGCCAAGGCTCCATTAACAGTCCAAGGGTTTTTATTTCTCCCAAACCTCCTCAATCAACTTCAGTTTACAGTGACTTCAAGTAGCAAACATAAGACTGGCCAACATACAAAAAGAGAAATGCAGAATAATAAATAAAATCTCAGGCAAACACTAATAAAACAATGCCCAACAGGTCAAGGTAAAAACCTTGATTGATTTATTTGTCCTAAAAACGTCAAGAACCTGTGCACTATTTATTTGAAATGTTGATCCGAGCCCAGTTAGAAGTGGACAGAGATGTGAGGCGGAACTGGTCAGCTGGGGGCTAGGACCAGGGGGAATAGTCACAAGTGTGGTTGCTATTATAGGCAACCAGACTACTGTCACCTAAAATAAAGTTAACTTATTTTTTGTTCACGTAAAGTAAACCTGTTTTCCTTAAACATTTCTGTAGTGTTTGCATGTGTGCATGCGTGCATGCGTTTGTATGTGTTGTGACAGACGGTGGTGTCTTTTCTTACAGTGGCAGAAAGGAACTCTTTGGTTATATTGATGATGATAATGATTTTTCTCATCTCCCTTCAGAGTCTGTGAGGTTGGTGGATGGGACTAGCTTGTGTTCAGGCAGAGTGGAGGTGAAGTCTAATCAGTCGTGGGTCCCAGTGTGTGAAGGTGACTTTGACCAGCAGGATGCAGAGGTGGTCTGTAGGGAGCTTGAATGTGGGCCTCCTTTAGTCCTCCAGGGGGCGCTCTATGGAGAAGTGAATGCTCCAATGTGGACAAAAGAGTTCCAGTGTGAAGGCACTGAGTCTGTTCTCCTGGACTGTAGAACCTCTGATTCAACTGGAAATGCCTGCTCACCTGACAGGACCGTAGGACTCACCTGCTCAGGTAAAATACACACTAAACTTTAGGCTTGTATCATTATAGATTACTAGAAGCTGCGTCTAGTCGGCGACCTGGCCAACTCGGGAACGATGTAAATAGGGAATGAATGCCCCGCCCTTTAATGCAAACCCCATTATACCTGTTGTCATAAGACCCGTTTTGACCATCTGTTTGCCTGTGTCCATTTATGCCCATATATGGAGATATCTGTATCTATCTGTCGGCGTCCATTTTATGTCCATATATGGAGATCACTGCAGATATAGTTCTGGGTCCATTTTATGCCCATATATGCCCATATATGGAGATATCTGTCTATTTGCGTCCATTTTATGCCCATATATGGAGATCTCTGTATCTGTCTGTCTGTGTCCCTTTATGCCTGTATGGAGATCTTTGTGATTCTGCGTCCATTTTATGCCCATGTGCCATATATGGAGATATCTGTTTATCTGCGTCCATTTTATGCCCATATATGATATCTCTTTTTGTTTGTTTCTTCTTTAAGCAGAATACGCAGCCTGCTTAAATCTGCATCATTCAAGTCATCCTCCCAGTCCCACACTTTGTTGCTTGTCTTATGTTTGTCTTTGTCTCTTTTATTTTCTTTTTCTTTTTTGGAGCAGACCCCATGCCCCACCCTTTAATGCAAACCCCAATATACCTGTTGTCATAGGCCCCGTTTTGACCATCTGGTTGCCTTTGTCCCCTTATGCCCATATATGGAGATCTCTGCACACACAGTACCGGTTGCTGAAAACTCTGATGTCAGACATCAGCTCCGCATACAGGCATTCATTTTATGCCCATATCTGGAGAACGCGCGTGCCGGTGGGAAGAACGGTTTTCGAGATACGCGGATTACATACATACATACTGTACACATTCACAGAGATTTTTTGTTGACTCATGTGGCGTACGTGATGTCAGAGCCTTTTATGAAGTGATGTCACAATGAGTCAGCGATTGCGCCGATTTCCTCCGGAACAGCCTGATGTCAACAATCAGCTCCGCGTAAGGAGATTCCGAACGTTTCGCGCCGGTTCGGAAAAAACGTGCGTCGGGTCGGGCCGAGGCCCGGCACTGCACTCCGCGCCGCGGCGGGGAACGCGCGTGCCGAATCTGAAGCCGGTGGGACGAACGGTTCTCGAGATACGCGGATTACATACATAGAGATTCAACACGTGCAAAGTACAGGAGTGATATCAGAATGCCCATATGCCCATATATGGAGATCTGCCCATATGCCCATATATGGAGATCTCTGTATCTGTGTCCCCTTTATGCCCATATACGGAGATTGCGTCCATTTTAAGTGATGTCAGAATGCCCATATGCCCATATATGTAGCCCATATGGAGATCTGCCCATATGCCCATATATGGAGATCTCTGTATGAGTCAGCGCTTGTGCCGATACGTCCATTTATGCCCATATATATTGCGTCCATTTTATGTCACAATGAGTCAGCGACCATCTGTTTGCCTGTTTGTCTTTGAGTCAGCAGAAGTGATGTCAGAATGCCCATATGCCCATATATGTAGATCTCTGTCATAGGAGTGTGGGGTCATGTGGTGTACGTGATGTCAGAGCCTTTTATGAAGTGATGTCACAATGAGTCAGCGCTTGCGCCGATTTCCTCCGGAACAGCCTGATGTCAACAATAAGCTCTGCATAAGGAGATTCCGAACGTTTTGCGCCGGTTTCGGAAAACCGCACATCGGGTCGGGTCGAGGCCCGGCACTGCACTCCGCGCCACGGCGGGGAATGCGCGTGCCGAATCTGAAGCCGGTGGGACGAACGGTTCTCGAGATACGCGGATTACAGACACACACGCAGAGATTTGTCGCATTTATAGATAGATAAGTCATGAAGACATTTTCCTATTCAGAATTCAAAATTTTTATTGCATAATTGCAACCGTCAGGTCGCAGTTACTGATAAATATATTATTTGTAAACAACACCTTCTTATTCCCCTATGAGATACATTAATCCATCACAAAGAAATAAGACAGGAGATTGATTCAGAGTGAGAATGGAATGTTTACTGGAGAGAGAGAATTCAACACAGGTACAGTACAGAAATAATGGTTCTATGGTTCGTGCTCTCTCTGACAAATAATGTTTTGACATGAGTTTAAGTATGGTAATTTGGTCAGTCAATGGATGACGTTTCAACAGTTCATAGGATGTTTCTTGTCCACAAGTGGGTTCCACATACGTGGCAAAGAGTTCATAGGTTCCTGAAGGGATGTCCTTCCGTCATTTGGTGTCTGCATGACACCAGGCTGAGCCTTATAACCCAAAACAATTCTCATTGTTTTAGTTACAGGCTCCATGGCAGTAGATAAGGCCTCATTTCTACCAGACAGAGACCTTGTGGGTAACGCAACGTAACGTAACGTAACGCAACGCAACGCAACGCAACGCAACGCAACGCAACGCAACGTAACGTAACGTCATGTCTCCGCCACCGCTGCCCCTAACCATGCCAAACTTTGCACACACACATTAATTGTTGCCAAACCTCAACCTCCACCCCTCATTTCTCACATGGCCCTTTTCTAGTGCCACCATGAGGCGGATTCCTTTTTGGGCACTGCTCCTACAGACTACTACTGAACCACACTGAGACATTGAACACGTTAATCCAGACCCCATGTTTGTACGTCTTCCGGCTCCAAAGCTACAACCCAACTAGCTAGCGTTGTATACCGGATAACGCTATAGGCAGGAAAATGAAACATGGGAGGCAATGGAGATTTGTATTTTTGATCACGCCTACATCTGTTTCTGGTTGGGAACCGGATCTGATTCCGTTAATTGAAAATCGCATTGGTGCTCATCTGGAGCACCAATGCGATTTTCAATTAAATGTGTTTTAACTCTCTTGTCTCTGTACAGAGCCTGGTGATGTTAGGTTGGTGGGAGGAACCAGTAAGTGTAACGGTAAACTGGAGATGAAACACCGGGGAGACTGGAGACCAGTTTTCTCCAGTCGTGATCGTGGCTGGGACATGAAGTCATCGTCCGTAGTGTGCAGACAGCTGGGCTGTGGTTCTGCTGTATCCACAAAAGACCGACCTGTATACAGGAATTACCCCCCACCTGAACCCGTTTGGAAGACTCTGGCAGCCTGTGTTGGGTCTGAGTCTTCACTGAGGGAGTGTGTAACAAAGAAGTCTGATCGTTCCTCCTTCGGGATGGATGTGATCTGTTCAGGTAACATAAACAATGACTTCAACATACTCTCAGATTTGTTTTTGGGCTTTTATGCCTTTATTGATAGGACAGTAGACTGTCAGGAAATGGGGGGAAAGACAGGGAGTGACATGCGGCAAATGACGTCCGGTTCGGAAATCGAACCAGCGACACCGCCATGCATCCATGCCTATGCGACAGTGCCTAAGTGTATGCGCCTGGACCAGTAGGCCAGCGGGTACCCCAACACACTCTCATTTCATCAATCAATCCATCCATCTACCCATCTATCCATCTATCTATCTATCTAACTATGTAACTATCTAACTAACTATTTATTGTTGGAGGATACAACATTTGAGACGTTGTTCTTCACAGTTCACACCAAAGAAAGGTAGTCTAAAAGAGGCGTTTAGGTCTTAGTTATAGAATGATGATGATGATGATTTATTTCCTAATGCAATTCAATCTCTGCCTGCCTGCCTGCCTGCCTGCCTGCCCGCCCTGCCTGTCTGTCTGTCTGTCTGTCTGTCTGTCTGTCTGTCTGTCTATCTCTCTCTCCCCAGAGTCTGTGAGGTTGGTGAATGGGACTGGTTTGTGTTCAGGCAGAGTGGAGGTGAAGTTTAATCAGTCGTGGGTCTCAGTATGTGAAGGTGACTTTGACCAACATGATGCAGATGTGGTCTGTAGGGACATTGGCTGTGTGGCTCCTTCAGTCCTCCAGGGAGCGCTCTATGGAGAGGCGAAGGCTCCATTTTGGACCAAAGAGTTCCAGTGTGAAGGCAATGAGTCTGTTCTCCTGGACTGTAAAACCTCAGACTCGACTAGAAACACCTGCTCACCTGCCAAGACTGTTGGACTCACCTGCTCAGGTAAAATACACACATTTACATAAATTGTAGGTTGGGATTATTATTTTATACTTAAGTCATATTACTTGTGTACTTCTTATTCTCTTTTCTCTGTGCAGAGCCTGTAAGGTTGGTGGGAGGAACCAACAATTGTACTGGCATACTGGAGTTGAAACACCAGGGAGAGTGGAGACCAGTGGATGGCGGGTTTCACTGGAACCTGAAGTCAGCAGCTGTAGTGTGTAGACAGCTGGGCTGTGGTTCTGCTGTTTCAACAGAACAGAGTTCTGCTTCTAGAAGTGAAAGTGAATGGATGATTACATCCACCTGTGTTGGTTCTGAGTCCTCACTGGTGGAGTGTGCAAAGACTCAGCCTTATTATGGAAAATACAGAGTAGAGGTAATCTGTTCAGGTAACAAACAATGATTTAAAAAATAGCAACAATCTTTACATTATCTTATGTAATCTATCTATCTATCTATCTATCGATCTATCGATCTATCTATCTATCTATCTATCTATCTATCGATCTATCGATCTATCTATCTATGATTTATTTCCACATTTTGTCTCCCCCTCTCTGCACTCCCCCCTCCTCTCTCTCTATCAAAAACAGCTAAACAAGACAAAATTAATTGTAACAACTTTCAGCAATTCAGGTGACAATATTTGCAGTTGAGTAACAAAAGAGGATCAGCTCATTGCCATGTCCACAGACTCCAGAGTCACATGAAGCACAGTCCCTTGTGAAGTTCTGGATGAGTTGTCCAGCAGAATTCCCAGAGCTTACAGTGAAAGCTAAATTTTAACCTTTGTAACTACAGTATGTATCTCTGTGACAGTAGTATTTTCATGCTGGCATACCTGAAGAATAATGTAGCCTACAGGACGAGGTTTGAGCCAGAAAATGACATGAGACATGAGACTCCTCTATAGCCAAGAAGAGACAGACATGGACCGCCCATTAATCATGTCATGGTCCACTAGTGTTCCATGGACCACAAGTTGAGAAACACTTCACTCAATGACCTGGTGACCTGAGATGTAGCTGACACCAGTTGTTACTGGGAAGTAGGAGGTCAAGAACTTCCACAGAAAAGGGAATTAGAATCTCAAGAAGGGGGAATGATTGGCCTCCTTTGACTGGGGGAGTTTTCTCGTATTCTATGTACGGAAAGGCAATATGTCAATCCGTGCTATTTGTACGATTTTCCCAGCGATCAGGTTGACAAAACAGTAGGCTATAGGCTCTAAAAAATAAAACACTCAATCACTCAAAGATTCTCTGCGCACTAGCGGAATATGTCAGTCATTATTTAAGAACATTTGTCCATGAGCAATTGGTTGAGAAACAGTCTTATAAAGGATTGTGTGTATTTTAGTTCGTATAACTATTGTCATACATGGTTATTAGCTGACTATAATGCATTATAGACATGGGATGCATAGCAAGTATTAACAGTCAGTGAAAAGATTTATGAAAAGAAAACCCCTGCCCTACTGTACAAACAAAAAACGTTTTTTCTCACAGACAATCACAGTGTTATCTTGTAGGGGAGCAAATAGATTTTCTAACTGATGTATTAGGAAGGTTTATATTAGGAACAGTGTGAGCGTGCAAAGAGTGGTGGTGGTGGTATAATACAGAGCTGTCTGAGCATACTGTAACTATCCACTGGGTACAATAGGCAGAGGTGGTGAAGAAGTGTAGCAGGCCTGTATAGGGTGTAGAGTATGGGGTGGGGGTCAGTTGATAGCTCCGTGGGCACTTGGAGAGTGAGCCAAGGAGGCCCAGAGATTCTCTCTTCTCCCATGTCTGAGTTGAAAAACCCCAACAACTGCTCAGACATGACCCATCGGGCTATGTACTGTAGTGGGGCACTTGGAAGCCCAGGACCCATAAGCGGTAAGGGAGAATGGGACTTGTCGGTTCCTGGTAGTGGTGGTTCTTAGGCCTCTTTGTGGTACATTGCAATAGTCGAATTCCAAAGTTTTTTTTTTCCTGGCAATTGGGTTGGCAGTCTCCACAAAGAAAAAAAAATGTTTCCCAGTGCATGATTGTGTGTCAGGCAGACAGGTGTGTCCCTTTGTCAGACTGGCTCACAAGAGTGTCAGTGACTGGTATTTTTTTAAGACCAGTAATATGACCAGTAGCCCCCAGAGTGACTTATCAACAGTGTTGGGACTAACGCGTTACAAAGTAAATAATTACTGTAACGCCGTTCTTTTTTTCAGTAACTCAGTTACCCTAACTACATGGTGCGTTCCTCCGTTCTTTTGAGTTATTTTATGCACCTAGAGCTGAGCTGAATCTTCCTCTGTCACTCACAAGCAGGCAGAGGGGAGCTAGGGGAGACAACGACACAAATGCCAGACAGAGCCGTGCTGAGACGCGCTGTGGTGCGCTCTGGTGCGCTCTGGTGCGCTCTGGGCATGTTTGTGCTTTACCAACAGACTAGTGCAGACATACAGTATAGACTGCAAACGTGACTACAGATACTGTAGCCCGCACTAGGTACAATATGATAGAATGTGACTACAGATACTGTAGCCCCCACTAGGTACAATATGATAGAATGTGACTACAGATACTGTAGCCCCCACTAGGTACAATATGATAGAATGTGACTACAGATACTGTAGCCCCCACTAGGTACAATATGATAGAATGGGATCACTTACAGTAGCTGACTTCTCACGTCTCCGCTGCGAGTGGTGGACAGCTGTGCGTTATTGATGAGATGATTGACAACGTCTTGTAAATCCATGCATGTGTCCCGTCGACCTATTAGGCTACATATAACTCCATGGTCCCAACTCACGGTAAAATCTGTTGTCGGGTCTATTTCATTAAGGCTCATCAAACCATGATTTTGTTGTTAGAGAAAGAAAGCTTATAAACTTCCTGTGGTCGTAAGGTAATTAATTTTCCCTCAAGTTTTTTGCTTGTAAGGCATTGCTTATAAACTTCCTGTGGTCATAAGGTAATTAATTTTCCCTCAAGTTTTTTGCTTGTAAGGCATTGCACGTTATTTCATAAATGGAAAATTGTTATTGTTTTTTTTTGTAGCCAGTGTTTTTACTTGCAAATTAAAAATAAAATCTATGAATGAATTATCAATAAAATCGAAGAAATTCCATAAATTATAACACAAATATTTAAGAAATAGTTAAAATAGCTGATCTACAAGCTCATAAAAGGCAGCTTAAAGCGATGCGTTGTGAGCTTGTAGATCTGCTGTTTTCACTAGTTTGGGTCACGGGCAAATGTCTAATTTCTCTTTTGGGTTACAAGCTATAAAGTTTAACTAGGCTACAAGGTCATTACTAAAAATTGCTATACTAAAAACTAAAAAGTAACTAAAAAGTTACTTTTCACAGTAACACAGTACTTTTTGGTGTGAGTAATCAGTAAAGTAACTGAGTTACTTTTGAAATTAAGTAACTAGTAACGGTAACAAGTTACTATTTTTCAGTAACTTGCCCAACACTGCTTATCAATGTGGCCCAGAGGGTCCAGGGCTGTTCCTCTGTCCAGTTATAACACTGAGGTGTATGCAGACAGCGGTGCTTGTCTGTCGCAGCAGGGACACAGCCCTAGGCTGCATGGGCCTTGACAAAATGAAATGAAACATGAGACTCCACTACAGCCAAGAAGAGACAGACATGGACCACCCGTTAACCATGTTATGGTCCACTAGTGTTCCATGGACCACACGTTCAGAAACCCTTCCACAGAGAAGGGAATTCGAATCTCAAGAAGGGGAAGTGATACTAGATTGCCTTGTCATTATTAAGATATGTGCCCATGTAATATGGTGTCTGCTCACTCATACATAAGTTACAAAACAATATATCAGGCTGGATTAAGGAATTCTAAACACACACACACACACACACACACACACACACACACACACACACACACACACACACACACACACACACACACACACACACACACGCCCACAGGATGTGACACTGCTGCCACCAAGTGGACAAAAAAGGAACATCATACCACCATGACCTGGTGACAGAACAAACTGTTTTGAATTTTAATACATGAATTTAATTAAAACTAGTAAGACGCCTCAGGGCGACAAGAGGTCGCGCCATGTCTTGGCCATCTGGCCAGTGTATATCGGACCAGTTACTTACCCATACTGTATATGGAGACCCCTGGTACCCATATATGGAGATCCAAACATGCATACTCAGTTATTCCTTATGTGAAAATCATATGATGTCTATCACTTCTGACATTATACATACAATCCCTTCTATGCCCATACATGTAGATCCCTGTCTGAACCAGCCACACAGATATGGGCTGTCTTCCTCCATATATGGGCATTCCCCTACGAAGTCCTGTTAAATATTGATGACATCAGGGATCTCCATATATGGACATAAAAGGTATTCTGTTAGACCGGTTCCCATGACATCACAACATACAATCCCTTTTATGCCCATACATGGAGATCCCTGTTCGAACCAGCCACACAGATATGGGCCATGGGCCGTATTCTGGGGAATACCCATATATGGACTCTTACATATATGGTGATGGTAGTCAGCTCCACCAAGGCCACACAGAGAGCAGAAGCACATGCGAACGCAACGGCACCAGGAGGAATGGCTCTGATGTCACATATGATGTCACAGTGATGTGTCAGGGGAACCTCAGTGTCAGGTGCTATAGACAGAGATACGGACAAGATGTGACCGTTCACATACTAAAACAGCCTGATACCTCCTTTCTGAAATTAAACGAATCTTTTGATTGATTGATTGATTGATTGATTGATCGATTGAAGAGTTTATTAGCAGTTTGCAATAGAAAAAAAGTACAGTTTTATGACAGTACAAATCACTGGTACAAGGTCAACTAAAAGGACATCCTAGTAAGCTTTACGGCTTAGGAACCACTTTATGTATCTCATATAACATTGAAAGACAGACGGATGTCACCCACTATTTACACCAGTAAACACACGTATCAAGCTGATTCTTATTCTGTTTCTTGGTGTTTGCTGACTTTGTAGCCTAATAGTTTAATTCGATTTACGTTTAGGCCTATATGTTACTTTTGCACTAATAGGGACCTCACAGCTGTTTTTTGTTGTAAAATTGCTTTTACCTTTATATATTTGCTTTGCATTTTTGCAACCATGTGTTTACACCTGAAACTTTTAAAATGCTTGATTGAGTATGGTAAACACTGGCATAACAATAACGATTTCATGTAATGTGCGGTAGCCAAAATAATAGGTGTGGTACAC
Source organism: Nannobrachium achirus (assembly GCF_963921795.1). Lineage (NCBI taxonomy): Eukaryota > Metazoa > Chordata > Actinopteri > Myctophiformes > Myctophidae > Nannobrachium > Nannobrachium achirus. The sequence goes on along the minus strand of NC_137819.1, from coordinate 1,588,933 downwards.
AATACATGCATTTTCAAGCGGTTTCAAAGTTTGCTGTGTCTCTGATCCAATCTTTCGATTTGATCAGAGACCCCAGACTTTTGTCTGCCTTGAGATAAGATTAGCAACTCTCCTGTCTAAACAAAAGGTCTGCAACTCAATTGGTCACTGTCTTCCAACCACTAGATTAACAAAGGAATGTTAATAATGTTGACACTTTGCCCTGAAGCCAGATTGCTGCTGACAACTTCACGCAAATGAAAATAACATTTGTCCCTTAGCAGACTTTTTCAAACCATAACCGGTGTAATTTATGGGAATATCTGAAATATGGTTAATTGTAAATATTAAGACTCCACAGTATTGATTGATTGAATACAGTTTGCAAATAGTGGTACAATTACAATGTCGCAAAAAGGATAATGCTTTCCCAAGTGGTCCTGTGCTGTGCCATAACATTGCACAAGCTTCTTGTTTTGCCTGCCCTCCTTCTCTTTCTCTGTTTACTCTTCTGTTTCTCCCGATTGGCTCTTTCAATTGCTACTCCTTAGTATGATTGGTCTTTGCATCCATCATTCATCTCTAGACACTCAGCTCCTCCTCACTCTACACTGATACCAGTGGAACTGCTCTTCTGTTGCACTCCTTTGCTGTCTATATTTTAGGCTGAAACTTCTCTTCTCTGTGCTTCTACAATCGAGCACATCTTGTTACAACAGACTAGACTAGGTAAGTGGGGTACACAGCACACAGCACACAATGAGTTTTATTTGTGTAAAGTATGTGTAATTTGAACTTTGTAGCTACTGAGTAATAAAGTGACAAATACGTTTACCTCTTGGTATTTTTAAGAGTCCTTGCCCAGTGGTCTGTGACTGACTGATTCTCACTGTACTTGTGCATCATTAAATGTAGCCTTTTGTATTATAGTTTTGTAGAGCTTTGGTTTTGTTATTTGTTTTGGCATTATGATCCTTCTACTCCTCCCCATTTCTGATCTCTTGTTATCTCCATATATGGAGATTCAACATTCCAGGTGTAACTATGGCTGCCCGTATGACGTGAGAGGTGGAGGCTGTGATATTTGTGGAGATAAGCGACCAACGGTCGCTTATCTCCCGATTAGGGAGTCTTACTGGTTGATTAGGGTGTTGCCCTGAAATTTGATATAGGCTGTGTCACAAAGGTGCCTAAAACATATTTGCCTAAACGCATTTGGTCCTTTCGCCTGGCATTTTCGCCATGGAGGAGAGTCTTTTCACCTACCCTGTCTGAGCCATTTCGCCTACCCTCAATTCTGCTGTCAGACTGTCCATGTTTGCATATTATCAATGGTGACCAATGACCATTACACACATCTATCCTATGCACTCCATAGTAATACAGATTAGAGCTAATTGGAATCAGTTGGGTCCAAATAATTAATTGTCTCCACCAGCCGAAGGCAGGGGGAGAGTATGTTTTCGCCCCTGTCCGTCCGTGCGTCCGTCCGTGCGTCCGTCCGTGCCATGTCCGTGCGTGTGTCCGTCCTCCGAGTTTGTTACCAGCTAATCTCCGGCGCCGTTGGCGCCGATCGCTGCCAAACTGAGCTGGATGCCAATTCAGAACCTCTGCCCCACATTTTTCAAAAGGCCCTGTTCTAGCGCCACCATGAGGCTGATGTTTGCAAAACACATTTCTGTACACTACTCCTACAGATTTTGTCCAAAAATCCTACAAATCGGTAGACAGTATCTCTGCAGTCATGTGATCATCATGGATACGTCCGATTTTCCATATTCCATCCTGATTGGCTACAATTGGCTTCCAAAGTTTGAAGGATTGCTCCGTTTTGAACAAAATGCCTCAAATCATGAACACAGCGTGCAATCTTGGTGAAATTGGGCGTGCACGTTCCCACTAGGTAGAGGAAGAAATGCCACTTCAAATCAGCCTCATGGTGGCGCTATAACAGGGCAATTTGTGTGGCCGGGCAGTTTGGTGGAGACCTGTGCTCGGAAGAGCACTGCTTCTAGTTAATTCAAGATATATGCTACACCAAGCCTAAATAGCCTATAGAATCAACCTCGTCTGTCAACAGGCGCTTTTTAAATGTTCTAGGGTCCGTCTGTGGGCAGACAGACAAAAAAGAAAAAAGTGATCCAGGCACTCAAGTTTAAAAATCACACTCGTGTGAACTGAGCGGTGGGGGGTGTGTGTGTGTGTGTGTGTGTGTGTGTGTGTGTGTGTGTGTGTGTGTGTGTGTGTGTGTGTGTGTGTGTGTGTGTGTGTGTGTGTGTGTTGCAGTTGATGCACAGGCCAGGCTAGACTCAACAGCACCTCTCTGGTCACCCAGGGTACTCAGGCTACATACACCAGAGGCTACAGACAGACACACACACACACACACGCACGGATACACACACGGCCACGCTATGGAGACGGTGTGACCACCGCTCAAAAAGGAGGAACAGCTTTAATTCATAGTATTAAAAATAAAGCTGTTTTTTTTGTTTTTGTTTTTTTTTTAAACTTGAGTGCCTGGATCACTTTTTTTCTTTTTTGAGGCATCTGTATTGATGTGATTATGGAGTGCATAGGCTAGCCGTGTGTAATGGTCAGCGTTTGACAGGTAACACCACTGTCACAGTCACTCTAATATTTAAATGACAAAGGGATAATAAATATGCAAACATGGACAGTCTGACAGCAGAATTGAGCGTAGGTGAAATGGCTCAGACAGGGTAGGTGAAAAGACTCTCCTCCACTGCAAAAATGCCAGGCGAAAGGACTGCGTTTAGGCGAATATGTTTTAGGCGAAAGTGCTGGTGACCGTCACAAGGCCCTGCAAATGAAACCTGCTTCCTACTAGTGAGCATATTATTCACTCAGTCCTCATGTATTCATTTACATCTGTCTGGATGTGTTATCCCCCTTGCCCTCACAAGACCCGTCAAGGGAGAAGTATGTTACATATTCCCATTTCCCGTTGTCACCTTGTCACTCCACTGTTGTGTTGTGCATGGTGATAGATAGTCTCTTTCTTAAACTGTTATTTGTTCTAATAGCACAAGGCTGTGTTTTTGAGTGAGATTTGTACATTAATGCAGTGGTTCTCAACCTTTTCAGGCCGTGACCCCCAAAATAATCACATTTTAACTGGGGACCCCCCATCCTGATGAGCACTAAGAGTGGAGTCATTACATTTTGTATAACACGGTTCTATTGTGAAAATAGCCGATCTACATGCTCACAAGCATTTAGATCGCTATTTTCACAATACAATACTGCTAATTTCACAATTTCTGCCTGTAATATTTGACAATTTGGCCAATGTTTAATTTGTCATTTTAGGAATGTGCAGATACCGTCTATGCACTTTAAACTTTATGTTGCTTTGTCTAATGTTGAGTGAGAAAACAATGTTGTATTTTAAGTTAATCATCTGGGGACCCCCCCAACATAATTTGGGCTGACCCACAGGTTGAGAACTATTGCATTAATGAACTAGAATTATTTCAGTGATTGTTTCTAGGTACTGTATTAAAAAATATGTATTGCATTTTGCAGTGTGTGTATGCAAAACAACATGGCAAGGCACATAAAACATATTTGGTTCTGTAAAACTTTAGTGTTATCATAAATTGCAGAACACAACAGGGAAGTGTTGTAAGTTTTGCAATATCCTGCAGTTGCCAAGTTAGGACACACTTCTCTTCGCCCTCGCTGAACTTTGACAGAGGCGTCAATTGGGTATGGCAAGCTATGGCAGCTGCCATACCTTGGCTACAGGGGAAAATAATAAAATGTACTGTAATCGTGCCTGTTGCTAAGGTATGGCAACATGACTGGTGTCTTGCACGAAGGTGCGCGTGCAAGACACCAGTCATGTTGCCATACCTTAGCTTTTTCTGAACTGACGCCACTGGGGCCAGAGTTAATGTTTTGTTTTGGCCCTTTCTGTCTGTCTGTCCATCTGTTTATCTGTGTGTGGGTCCGTGGTTAATCTTGAATACGGATTAACATTCTTTGGCATCACGGTGGGACTATTTTAACTACACGTCTGGAACACAAACTGTTTCCCTGATTGCTTCATAATGCAACTCCCATGCCAATGTTGCCTACATTTTCCGCCAATTGTCTTCTAAACACTTCTGTACAGTTTGTCAAACACACACATGAATTGCCACATATGACATTATAAAGTGTGTGTGGTTCTTTTTTTTGTTGATGTCATGATTTGTGGAAACCAACTTGTTGAGCAAAACATGTCAAACATGCCTTTATTTCCTAACAGAGCTAATTTTCTCGATTTATTTGAAACCCCAATACAGAAATCCCATTGAAATCTCCCGTGGGAGCTCATGGCAGGACTAACTTCTGGATTGACCAACATGCCACTACACGCTTGTAAGAAGAAATTGTTTTTTCATTTTGCTCCCATCATATTGTTTTTTACCTTCACCCACACGGTTGCCTATGGTGGGAAAGTCCTGGTTTTCCCGCATGACGGCAGCCACTGGGTGAACATGGAGGTGCTTGTGAAGGAGTTGCATTCAAGGGGCCACGATGTGACAGTAGTGCGAGCTTCAGACAGCTGGTACATCAGTGAGAGCTCTCCCTTCTACAGTTCAATTACCGTGGATGCGAGCGGGGGTGCTGACGAGGATTTCTACCGTTCTTTCATCTCTGAAGTTATCCAGATAAAGAGGGCCGGGTCAGCTTGGACACGTTTTGCTTTGGACATGCAGTTAAAGGAAAAGTTTTCTGAAATGCACAGGAAGATCTGCGAGATGGTGGCGAAAATGTTGGAGAATAAGGAGTTAATGCAGTCTCTTAGAGACGTTAAATATGACATGGTGTTGACTGACCCCGCTAACGGGGGAGGAGTGATCCTGGCACACTTCTTAAAATTGCCACTCGTGTTCGATGCCAGATTCACTGTTCATGGCGAAGCCCATTTTGCGATTGCCCCCTCCCCACTTTCATATGTGCCATTACCAGTTTCAGAATTAACAGATAACATGTCTTTTTTAGAACGTGTAAAAAATGTCTTTGATTATGCAATGAGAATGTATTTATACAAACAGGTTGTGGGGCCCCATTATTCTACATTATGTGGCCGCTACTTTGGTCCCGATACAGACTACTTTTCTCTTTTTCAAGCAGCAGACCTGTGGCTGATGACCGTTGACTTTGTGTTTGAGTTCCCTCGCCCCACCATGCCTAATGTTATCTATATGGGTGGGTTCCAGTGTAAACCTGCTAAACCTCTTCCCCAACACCTGGAGGACTTTGTCCAGAGTTCTGGGGAACATGGAGTCATCGTCATGTCTTTGGGGACTCTAGTTGGAGAACTTCCCCATGACTTCGCTGATCAGATAGCTGCAGCTTTTGCCCAACTGCCTCAGAAGGTCATCTGGAGGCATAAAGGTGACAGGCCTGCTACTCTGGGCAACAACACTTTACTGGTTGACTGGCTGCCACAGAACGATCTGTTAGGACACGCAAAGACCAAAGTGTTTGTATCACATGGGGGAATAAATGGTATTTATGAAGCTATATATCATGGCATTCCAATTGTAGGCGTTCCGATTGTGTTTGATCAGGCAGCTAACCTCGCCAGGATGAAAGCAAAGGGCGTGGCAAAGGTTGTGGATATTTCCATGTTAGATCAGAACCTTTTTGGGAATGTCCTGCAGGAGGTCCTCCATGGGCCCTCCTACAGGATGAACATGCAGAGACTCTCCAGGCTGCACAGAGACACGCCAATGAAGCCGCTGGACAGCGCCCTCTTCTGGATAGAGTTTGTTATGAGACACAAAGGTGCCGCTCACCTCCGCACAGACTCCTACAAAATGCCCTGGTACTCTTACCACTCTGTAGATGTCATGTTGTTTTTACTAACCGTGGCACTTCTTATTGTGATTCTATTTGCTGCTTTTATCAAGTGTGTATGTGTCAGGGTATGTTTTAGAAGAAAGATTAAATCTGACTAAAATGTGGAAGATTTAATGGACAACTTAGTTTTTTTTTTACAAGGGTTCATATTTTAGTTTGCAGTTAGAGAAAAGAAAAGATGAGTGTTAAAATGTTTTCATTTACTGCTTTATATTGTTTTAGCGATTTTAGTATTTTGATTTCAGTGGTTGGGGGCATGCGTACAAGTGGCTAAATATGTATTTTTAGACACAATAAGCTGGAAATTTCTTTGTTAGTATTTACACCAGCCCCCATAAGTCACATCTGCTCATGAAAGATTGTGGTGCATCTTGGGAATGGGCTTATTGTGTCTAAAAATACATATTTAGCCACCTGCATGCATGCCCCCTAGCTGGGGGCATGCATGCAAATCTAAATCATCAAAATCACTAAAATGATAGAAATAAGTAAATGAAAACATTTTAACACTCAGCTTTTCTTTTCTCTAATGACTATCTAAAATATGAACCCTCGTTGTAAAAAAAAAACAAAGTTGTCCTTTAAACATTTCAATATTATTTTATGAAAATGATATCCTGAAAATACTGAAAATGCTTAACTTATAATCAAGACTTCAAGTGGGGTTGTAGAGCCCAGTTCTTGTTTTGTTTTTGGATTGTCTTTTCTACAAAAGATTATTATTTGTATTAGAAAGTGCAGCTCATCTCTGCATTAAGTCCTAGAGAACTTCCTGATACTCGTCTCATAACTATGGACACTGAGCTTAGTGACGACACAGTAAGTTTCGGGGCTTAATCTTAATTGTTAAGTCTTTGATGCATCAAGATCAGTCTGTACTAGTTCTACTTGTTGAGCAAGCAACGGTATTTTTGACAGTTGTGTATAGACAGTGTCATCTTCCATCTATATTCTATCTTTGTCTAGCAATGAGACATAACTTGTTTTCCTCTATGCACCATGTAATTAGACTATTTTTAGTCATTGGTGTGAATTACCTTGTGGTTGTGGTTTTAATAAATGTGTTTGCATCCTGTCCCAGAATCTTCTTATATTGCATTGTTTACTTCATTGATTGATTGAAGACTTTATTAGAAGTTTGCATAGGAAAAGGTACAGTTTCATGACGGTACAGTTCACTGGTACAAGGTCTACTAAAAGGAGATCCATGAAAAGACTAAGCTTATTTCCACAGGAAACCATTTAAGTATCTCATATAACATTGAATGACAGACGAATAGAACACAGTACTATGCAGTAGATATATAAAGAAAAGAAAAATGAGAGAACAAAAAAAAAGAGTCTAAACAGTAAGTAAGTAAGTATATAGGGGCAAGGGAGGGTAGGGTTGGGCTAGGTTAGTTTTTTTTTTACCAGTTGCGAACAGCTGCTGCCTGTAAGTGGTTTTTCAGGGCAATTTTAAAGGATGCTAGTGATCCACACTCCTTTATGGCCTTCGGTAAGGCTTTCCACATTTTGGTGGTATAGCAGAAAAAAGAGTTTGACCCATTGTTGGTTTTGACTCTGGGTTGAAAGTGATCTGTGGCGCTGCCTCTGGTGTTGTAATTATGGACATCCTTAATGTTTATAAAGTATTTTGACAGGTCATAATGGTGTAGTGTATCTTGTACACCAGGCCCATTGCAAGTTGCTGTACTCTGTCATCTACTCTGAGCCACCCCACTCTTAACTGGTGAGTAGCGGTGAGGTGAGTCTGATAGGGAAGGTTAAGCAGGACCCTAATTAGTTTATTTTGGGCTGATTTTCAATTGCTCTAGGCTTTGATTGCATTTCAATAAAACCATATTTGATCAACATAATGATCACCCACATTTTACTGTTTATAGGGAATATTATATTATTATAAATCGATCTTAATTTCCAAAGCAGTTATTTTCTCCCAATAAAAATATATCACGCTAAATATCACAACTTCGGCTCTCAGTGCATGAGCGCAGAAAGAGCACAAGCAGAATCAGAACAGCCATCACATTCATCCATTGCTTTGGAAATAAAGATCGGTTTATACCAATACTTTTTTTGAATACTGGACTTCTACTTGTAATAGAGTACATTTCCATTGCCCAATCCATCTTCTGTTTACAACCAGTGAACTGTCATTGCTGTTCTCCGGTCATTTCTTCCTTGTATCCAAGAGAGATAGTGGACGGAGATTGACCTTGTTTGGCAAGGCCACACCTCTATCTCCAAATCCATACTTCTACTACATCTCGGTACAAATATTGTAGGCTACTTTTGCTCCACTACATTTATTTGAAAACTTTGTTTCAAGTTACTTTGTAGATTTTGAAAGAAAATAGCCGATCTACAGGCTCGTGATGTGATGCATTGTAGATCTGCTGTTTTCAAAAGATTTTTATACATATAGGCCTGCATGAAAACTTGAAATCTCTGCCTAATGAGTACTTTTAACTTTTGGTACTTTAACTACGTTTTGATACCAATAATTTTGTTTATAATACATAATATGTGTAGGCTATTATTAAAAGTAATAACAGGCTAGTATTACTATTTAGGTGCTTGAATGTGCTCTATTTTCACTATAATAATTATACACGTGGTGTCACTCAGTGTCACAGCACCAAATGTCTTTATATGAAAACTCACAGTTATTAAACCCTCACATGTAAGTTCCTCTGAATAAAGAGCATCGACATATCTCTGCAAACAGTGATAATGTATAGAGTAAAGTGTATACTACTACAACCTGTCAAAAAGACAACTGCTGCCATCTAGTGGAAACTGAAGCTACTGTAGGCCTAGAGTAGCTCAACAGACCAAACTCACTTCACACACAGTCCCCCCAGGGGAGGACACACCATGATGCAAGGAGGATGGAGATGATGACTCTAGACCAGGGGTTACCAAACTTATATTGTTTTAATCCGAGGCACCCCTACATTATAATTTTCACTCCCAGCACCTTATAGCGTTGTTGGGTGGAAACCTTGTATGTCCAAAACTGCTCGTTTTCTATTTATCATCTATAAAATGTACTACACTAGTGAAAACAGCATATCCGGCTGATTTCACTATAGTTTTGTGCGACAGTCTTGTATGATGAAGCAGGGCTTTGCTATACCAAAAGACGTACACATTTGAAACTTGGAGATACAAGGTTTCTGCCCGACAGTGACAATATTTTAGTGATTATGTTGCAAGGAAAACGTTAAGATAATAGCCATTTTGGTTAGAACTGACTGAAAATAACTTTGTACTTCAAGTTTAAAATGAAACTAAATATTTTTTCAAGTGTCCAAATAAATTCCAAATATTATCAAATGATCTCGCGGCACCCCTGGACTGCCGTAACGGCACCCCAGGGTGCCCCGTCACCCACTTTGAAAACCCCTGCTCTATACACCACTGGAGGGCTTGACCTAGAGAGAGAGAGACTAACCCTAACCTGGACATCACTGTACCCAACTGATGAAGCCAGGAAGACATCTAATAGTCAGGGACCCACAGGCCAAAAAGCTCAAGGAATAGGGGTTGAACCTGTGATGTCTTGCCATACTTCTTATTTCTGTTTTATCTATTAGTTTGGTCATTAAGGCCCACAGAATGAGAGGCCTGCTCTGGTGGAAACATCGCGAAAAAACAGTTATGGCCATTTGTATATTCACTGTCCCATTGACTCCACTATACCTTGGACTTTAATGACCAAACTTATAGATAAAAAAGAAATAAAAAGGCAAGACATCACAGGTCTTCTCACATTTTGGGTGACTTGGTCCCCGGCTATAAGGGTAGGAACCTGTTTTTCTTTTTTCAAAGTGTCTATAGAATCTAGTCTAGACTCTAGACCAGGGGTATTCAACTAGAGGGCCACAATTGTAAAATCAAGTTGGGGACACACGTGACGTCTGTGACAACATAAATGAACAAAAGGTTCATGGTTAACAGTTTGACCGGTTGTTGTGTGCTATATATCTGATAAAACACAACAATGGACATGTATGACTATGGTAGGATATGGTAACTTATTATGGCCTGCTTGATGATGTTTTCTGTGCCAGTACTTTATAGAGCACAGGCTTAGATTTTGATATTCAGAAAAGAGGAAGTAGATACAGTATATCATTATGTTCTGCAAGGGTCATTGGCATGGAAGCGTCTTTGCGGAAGAGTATTTGAGTCTGGCTGGCAAAGTGAAGTGTTTACACGAATTAAATGTTTTTGCTTTTGAGCACCGATTGTTAAGAGCACTAGACATGTTTGAAGTGATAATGGAGAAGATGGAAGATGGACACGGTCCAGGTCAGGGGCGTCAATTGGGTATGGCAGGGGTATGCAGCTGCCATACCCTGGGTCCAGGGGCAAAATAAAAGTTACTTTTAAATATAAATCCATGAATGTCTCTTTGTCTATCTGTGCTGGTTATTATGTTGTTAAATTACATTAAAATAAACAAATGCCAAATTTAACAAAATGGTCACTTTAACAAGGTATTGTATTCTCCCCATCTTGACAAAATGGTATATTCCCAGGATCCGCACGCAAGTCAGCTGCACAGGTGCAATTCATTATTGTTAATTGTGGCACGTTTACTAACATGCCAAGTTTAGCTGCACTTGAACAACCGTTCCAGGCTGCCATATCCAGCCCAAAAAACCGTAGAAACGGGGGGCAGTGTGCAAACGTCATTGACATAACGTGAGGTTGATTTTTTTTTATTTACGCACTCCGAAATTCACTCCGATATTCGGCCCGAAAAACGCAGCAGTGTGCAACAACCTTAATGCATTAAACTCTAGAAACGAGTCAAACAAAACCCAACGACTACATTTCCCATGAACGCGGCTAGAAGGTACCTGAGACTTCGAACCAAGGGAAATAAGTTCACTTGGGCATGTCACAGCCTTCTGCCGGGGTATTGCACATGTGCAGTAAAGTCTGGCCTGCACCTACACAAAGCCTCAGTAGATGGTGGATGTGTGAGCATCAAATAGTGTTTGTTTCGTCTCACTTAAGTGCCCGCTGGGGACTTGCTCTTTATTTGCTCAAATTAAATGTTCATATGCCAAAACAACTAGACCTATTTGGTGCCCTATCCACAACTTTCCCACGTCCCGTCGTGCATTGCGCAGAAGGCGTGCGGCAGCTTCCGGCGCCACAGCCGAATGTGATCTACAAGCTCACAGCGGTTGCATCTGCAACGCGACGTGAGCTTGTATGTCAGCTGTTCTCCGGAAGTGTCCCACAGATAATGTAAATTGGGTTAGGGTTAAAGTAAATTCTCGCGGAAACAGGTGGATAGGCACAACTGTGTCACATATCCCTGAATGAATATACTGTAAGCTCAAAGTTATTGAAATGTGCTCCAGATTCAGATGTGCAGCCAGAGCACACAATGCCGCACAAGCCCCCGTTGCATTGTGCTGTTTGTGTCACTTTCATCGTTCCTTATTACTATGTCTGTGTTGTGGATGAGAATTACAAACCTGCAGCTGTTTAGGTGCTGAGTGGAGAGAACCAAACACTCACCTCGATTGACTGAGAATGGATCACAAGCTTTTTTATCTAACATCTCTGCTGGAACACTCCATCATCGCAGCTCCATGTTACACTATGCATGTGCCTTACCACGCCCCCATGAACTTTCTCTTTTTATTTTCATTGCTTCAAACCCGGAAGTGTAGTTTTCGACTCAAGCATTTGTTTATTGTTTGAACACAGTTCTTATATGATGTGATCTAAGATTCACCTATGGCGATTTCAACACAAAAAGTAAACATGTACTCCTAACGTGTCTCGTGTTGTATTCTTGCCTTCTCTCTAACCTTGGTTAACTGTTTCTCAGTCGTAACTAATAAAGTAGGAATTGCCCGGGAACATGTCGAATTTCACGTGGTAGCTCTTACAACGTATAGCCATCTGTTACGGAACTTCCTTGCGGTACTGACTCTGTCTGTGCACAAGAAATTGTCCTGAATCGGCCCAGCGGTTTGCAAGAGCGGACACAGAATAATCTCTCAAGACACATTCCAGCGCTCCACTCCCCGACAGAAACACGGAAAAGACTGGTGAAATCTTGGGGTGGTGCATGGGACGGGCCCAAAAAACAAGAGTTTCATCTAATAACGTCATACAGTAACCTCTCATCTTGATGAGAGGTTATCTTGGACTAAATGTGGCCAGATGACATGTCTAACAGTATGATGTCATGAGGTGTGACATGACTCAGCTGATCTCAGCCTGAAAAAAGGAGAGGGTCTTGGAAGTTAAAAACAAAAGCGTGGCGAAGGTGCTCTTACAAAGTTAAGAAAGCTTACTTACCTAAGCTCTAACTAAGGAAAAATAAACCAAGGCACTCCTCTGGTGAAATAAGTTAAAAAGCCTATTGAATTGAATGGCTAGTTAAATGGTAAATGGTGCATTACAGAGAGTGTCCATTAATTACATTCACCGTTATTCACTCACACATTCACACACTGATAGCAGAGGAAACCATGCAAGGCACCAACCTGGTCACCGGGAGCAGCTAGGGGTTCAGAGTCTTGCTCAAGGACTCTTCAACATCAACTCTGGGGGAGCCCAGGATCGAACTGGGAACACTCCATGTTCTAAGACAACAACTCTACCCTGAGCCACTGCCACCCCTAGTTCATCATAGAAGTCTACAAACTGGGATATCCCACGTGTGGCGGCGAGCACGGCCTTCGTCAGGGTAGGATGTGTCCTGTGGTTTCAGCCTGATCTAAGCCTTGTGGACTTTCCACAGACCCACTCACAGACCGTCTACTGGTTGGCTCAGTCCCCCTATGAGTGTGAAGAAGAACGAGACGGCGTGGCTCCCTGTGAATCTCACAGTCTCACAGTCACATTGATGATGTCATGTTGATGTGAGCAGTACGGTGGATGAGACGTTATTCACAGGATTATATCACAAAATATAAACATTTTCTCAACGATGGAATCTTTGCCAATCTAATAAACATTCAGCAGCAAATGTTCAGAAATAAATCTTACGTTGGTTCTTTTCTTTTATGTAAAAGTGACTTTGGGTACTTGCTAATCACAGCTATTATTATTATTAAAGTATTAAAAATGTGAATCAAAGTGAATAATTTACTGTGGGAGAACTTTAGGGAGGAACTAGGGAACACCATATAACCTCACCTGCCTTGAGGGAGAGTTGGTTTAGTTCACAAAGGAATATCTGATCCACTGCTATTCACTTCCAGAATAAACTATATGTATAATTGTATTATTCTTTTGTTAATTTTATTTTCTTAATGTCTTACGCCCAAAGACAGCACAACAACAAAATATCATCTGGCTCATGGTACATACATCATATAATCAATAAACAACAAAGAGTAATATCGCAAAACAAAACATCTACTATAGTCACAGCTATGCTCCCATCAAGAAATATACAGAAGGCCTATACACAAACACAGCGCTTTGCAGGATTATCTCAGAGAGAGAGATTCACAGACCCATTTGTAGATGTTCTGTCTCACAGAGGCAACAAAAAGAACCCAAATGGCTTCATAAGGACCATCTCTATGGTAAAATAAACAAATAAATAACAAAAAACCCTATGAAAAAATAAATAATAAACAGCCCTTTTAATATAAGGGCCACCTGTCCTCATGTTGTGACCAAGGGGGTTAGCTTAATTCACTGGAATTGAAGCCACTTCCAGGTTTCTCATTGAGCCTGCTGTTCCTCTTCATGGACCAGCATATGTCGCCTTTTTTATGATCTCAATGGGAGGTTTTGAGCTAACTTTATTACACTTGATTTTATTACCTTAGTAGTTTATAAATATATGTATATTTTAAATCATCATGATATGCGTTTAGTAAATTTAATGATAAAGTAGGTTATGTTTCTAGACTTTCTACTGCCTGTGCAAAACCAACGGTGTGACTATCCATCATTTATCTGAGGACCCCTGGGGGTCCTCGGACCCCACTTTGAGAGCCACCGGCCTAGGGGACCGTAGCGGTGGCATGGTGGACGCTTGGGCAGTCAGGGATCTCCAACGCTCTCGATCTTCTGCTGTGAGAAGCAGGTTTTGGAAGCTGCAGCCAGTCCATTCTTCTCTTCTCCGCTTTCTGTCTACTGTCCCCTGTAGGATGGTCTTTGACAGAGACGTATGACCATACCAGGCCAGTTTACGTTTTACTGCCGAGAGTAGAGGTGTCTGTTCTCCAGCATGGCTGGTAACTAACTGTCTAACATAGGGTCATTTGTCCGATGTTTGCACTGTCTGGCAAGTCTGCCAACTTGCTGATGCGGTGTGCCTCTGTCGAATGCACGCTGGCTGGCAATTGTATGGCTATCTCCTGCTGCCGTTTTTTGATAGTTTTCTTTTTGGCCTTTTAATGCAAAATGATAATATGTAGTTCTTTTTAAAATTTGAGAGAAAAGTAGAACTTTTGGGGAAATTAAATCACTGTTGCTCTTTTTTCTCTTTTATGCAGTGCATCCCAATAATAGCAAATATCAAACCAAAAGAGGCAAATGTTAATTAAAGGATAAAATCTGTTCAATCTGGTAAAGAAAGTTCTCATAGGCAAAAAAAACACCTTATCTAGAACCAGTCTTTTGGTTCTATCCGGGTAGCTCAGTCAGTACAGCACTCACTTTGGCCCACAACGTTCTGGGTTCGATCCCGGTCGTCGACAACTGCGTGTCGGAGTAGCACGGCTTGGGGTAATTATAAGCCGTGCAGTAAGTACTGATGGCTAGGTGCTCAACCTCACAATCCATCTCACAGGGGGAGAAAAGGGGACAGACACTTCTTGGCCCGATACCGACAATAAGCCACTCTGACCTATTACTACTTATTTTTGAGGAGTCCACCAGCAAGACGTGCACCCAAACTATTTCCAATATGGCCAAACTTTCACAGTCTTTCACATTGCGTACTTTTGAGTCCATTCTCTGGCTAAGGTGTTGTACTGCTGTTTATCGGATTTATAGATGTGTGCAATGTCTGGGACGAGAGGGTCGTCCGGGTTGGGATCGCAGAGCAGAGAGCATATGGACAATAACACCTTTGATACCGTGAGGGCAGGTGACCACTGTGACCTCAAGATGTCGAGGCAAATGCTACCGTTGCTGTTTATGTTTGGGTGGTAGATCTTTGTCGTGAAGGC
This sequence comes from Nannobrachium achirus, assembly GCF_963921795.1. Classification (NCBI taxonomy): domain Eukaryota; kingdom Metazoa; phylum Chordata; class Actinopteri; order Myctophiformes; family Myctophidae; genus Nannobrachium; species Nannobrachium achirus. Next base: position 1,573,898 of record NC_137819.1, on the reverse strand, counting down.
TACCTTCGGAGGTTTGAAGGGATAGTCGGTGGGGAAGTGGATGGCGAGGAAGAACACCCCTCCTTGGTACGCGCTGTCCGTCGGCCCCATGATGGTGGCTTGCCAGTGAAACAAGTCCTCCCCGACCGGACCGGCCGAGCACTGGGCGGGTGGATCCGTTTGCAAGTCTTGCAACTCCTTCTTTATCCTCCTCAAAGCCATGTCGAGCCTGCTGTTGAAAGTCTGGTACGTTTGAGGTTTGATTTGCTTTCAGTAACAGCTAAACTCCAAACACGCCAAATTCTTTGACTCGGCTACGGTAGGTGTTGTTTTCAGAGCGGTCCGTGTGACCTGCTTTTAAAGGGTCAAAATTCATTAACACTGTGACGTCACTGTTAGGTCACAGAAGTTACGTCATGATGATGACATCACGTATAGGCAAGTGCTGATTTTGACAGCATATTTACTTGCGCCAGCACTGCGCACAAGTACTGCGTTTTGTATGTGGCGTATCTGTTTGTGTTTAAGCCAGTGGCCAATCAGGGACCAGCATTCTTGGTGACGTCACCATTAACAGCCAATGAGGGACCAGCATTCTTGGTGACGTCATCATCAACAAGTCGGATTGCGACCAAGGTCGCAGTATACCATGAGAAACGTTGCAGCCTGTCTCCGTGTCAGTCAGTCAGTACACATTTTTACTGTCTATTGGTTGGTTCCCTTGTCACTGTGACATCACAGGTGATATCACAGGTGACATCACCATGTAAAAGTCCATACATGGGTATTCCCCAGAATCTCTTTTATACCCATATATGAAGATCCCTGATGTCATCGATATATATCACTGGCCAGATGGTCAAGCCATGGCCCATATCTGTGTGACTGGTTCAGATAGGGATCTCCATGTATGGGCATAAAAAATATTGTATGCATATGGATACATATTATTATTAATAAAGGATAAAATAAAATAAAAAGTCCATATATGGGCATTCCCAGAAACATTCAGAGCCTGCTTTACGCTGATTTACACCCTACCTTCCCCGAAAACGTTAATATTAAGTCCATATGTATATGGATAAATATTAATAAAGGATAAAATAAATAAAATGTCCATATACAGTATGGGCATTCGCAGATGATGCCCTGTTAGGGTACCCCTTATGCCCATATAAGGAGATCCCCAGGCATCAAACCCAGGCCCTAACTCCTAACTCTAATTAACATACGTTTTATGCGCATATATGGAGATCCCTGTCCCAATGTCATCAATATCTGGGAATGCCCATATTTGGTAATGCTCATAATATGGGCATGTTTTGACATAACATTGTTGACTATCATGCAGGGGTCTCCATATATGGGTAACTGGTCCGATATACATTACTGGCCAGATGGCCAAGAACTCGCATGCAGCCCTGAGGCGTCTTACTAGTATATTCTGACTGGCGTAGTTAGTGTAGTTGAGTTCTATGGTGGTTCTATGGGGGGAGTGGTGAGGTTCTGGCTATATATCCAGGCAATAAATATGCAACCACACTTGAAATTTCCAATTGCATCTTTTCTAGTTTGATTTTGTTTTAGTCTTAGCCTTCTGAATGAAATGGGATTTAGTTTTAGTCATATTTTAGTCATCTGATTTCTTTTTTAGTTTTAGTCGACTAAATATCAGAAAATTATAGTTGACTAAACACGTTTATTTTGTCTACAAAAATGTATTTTGGTGGACCTTGATGGCATCGAAATTGTCAATAATTATATTCAGTCTTGGTTTTAGTCATTGTAGCTTAGATTTTATTTTGTTCTTATTTCGTTTTCATTAGTGAAATAAGGGTAGTCGACAAACCTTTTTCCTCATAGTTACTTGAGTAAAAGCATTTGCCTGGTTCCAGCCCATAGACCCGCCCACTCTCTTTGTGAGCTGAGTCTGAAATCAGGCTACAAAAGTATTGGTGTAAAAATGTACTTAACTCATTCCCCGCCTCCCCCGATAGTCCCGAGAAAATCCCAATGTCGTTCCCCGCCAGGCCCGATAGTCCCGAGAATTTGCTTTTATATAATGTAATGTTTAATTACACTCTCCCCCAGCTCGTGACAAATTTTTATCCTTTTATCTTACAGAGAACCTAAAATATCACACATCAAAGTAAGTGTGTTTGAAAAAAAGACTGTAATAATGTATAAATTGCAATACAAATGCATATAAATCTCCCCATAACCCACAGTGAACTGGCACAGTGACGCATTTTGCGCACACAAGGCTGGCGGAAAAAAAAGAGAAGAAAAAAAAAGTGTGAGAACAGCTGTGTGTGTGTGTGTGTGTGTGTGTGTGTGTGTGTGTGTGTGTGTGTGTGTGTGTGTGTGTGTGTGTGTGTGTGTGTGTGTGAACATCTCTTAGCTGGCTGGTGGTCCACGGACCACTGTCTGTTTCAGTGGTCCCCCTGTCCTGATCAGCACAGTGCTATCAGAGTCTCTGATTCAGAGATCTGTCTCTCTCTCTCTCTCTCTCTCTCTCTCTCTAGATACAAAATAATTATCGCCAATTCGCCATATAAATGCTTCTAAAACATACCTGAGAATGATGATGGTTGATTAGAATCCACAGGTTATAATCCATATATCCAGGCTATAATATATTGTTTTGTAATGGTCCACAAGCAGCCAAGCAGGCCATTGGCGCCAGGCGGTCCTTTGCAAAGGGGGGTCCCTGGTCGGCTTTCTAACAGGGGGTCCGCGGGCCCAACGCTTCGCTCCGCAGAGCAGTGGGAACACGATAATCAACTCTTACAAAATCAATCAATAAAACTGCCCGATTACATAAAGTTCACGACGCGATCCAGTTGAGTCAGAGACAAGTGAAGTGGTCCCTGGAAGGGGGTCCGTCCTCTCATTACCCTGCCTGGTCTCCAGCCAACACTTCTCACGGACCACCACTAAAACTCCCACGCTCCCCCACCACGCTCCTCCCAAAAAGCAAGAGATCAACTAGTGTCGTTACTAACGAGCAAAGACGCAGAGGAGCTGTTTAGCAGGGCAGTGCAGAGGATTTTTTTAGGAGCAGGGGGAGACATTTTTCCAACATGTCCTAGAATGTGAAAATAGCAGATCTACAAGCTCGACTTTGATTGATTGATTGAAGACTTTATTAGAAGTTTGCATAGGAAAAGGTACAGTTTCATGACGGTACAGTTCACTGGTACAAGGTCTACTAAAAGGAGATCCATGAAAAGACTAAGCTTATTTCCACTGGAAACCATTGAAGTATCTCATATAAAATTGAATGACAAGCTCTCAATGTGTCACAGTCTCAGAGCGATGTGTTGAGCTTGTAGAGCTTGTAGATCTGCTATTTTCACATTCTAGGACATGTTAGAAAAAAGACTCATGCCCCCTTTTATGTCTATTTGTGTGTGTGCACCTGTACAGAGCAAAAGACAACCAGCAGACACACAGAGACAGAGAGAAAGCGCCCCCAAGTGGGGGCTCACAGAAATACTCACAGAAATACTGCAATATAGTATGTGAGTTTTTTGGTCAGATATAGCCAATAAAAATATTTTTCTCTGCATTTTTCTAAACAGAAAATTCTAAAAATAAATCCTATTACTTAATTACATTAGTACACTTATCTGATAATGCCTGAAGCCATAAAGACACATCTCAAGTGAGTTATCCACTTGAAAACAGATCATTCACAAAAAGGTCAATAACTCCAATTATTTTGAATTTCCACCTGGATTTTGAAAAAACAAGGGGTTTGAAATGGCCAAAACTCTAGATTGCTACATCGTACATACAAAAAAATATTTTTTGGAGAGACTAGAGGATGTCCTCTTTTAATCCATGCACTGTATGACATTTTCGTGCAAACAGGGAATTTAGGAAAAATGTCTAAATATGAAGAAAATGCTTAAACAAAATGGCAGGGGAGCCTACAGTGAATGTTAAAATGGCGGTCAATGTGTTAAAATAGCAAAAGTAGGACCTCATTAAATCAGAAGTTTTCAGATATAAAAAATCAAACCTCGGTTCGAAGTGAAGCGGTGAACTTCTATTCTATGTGTTCTAGAGTTATGAACTCTGTGATCTATACATTCTTTATATATTCTGAATTCTACATTCTTTATATATTCTGAATGAATGAATGATTTTATCTGGAGGGCCGAATTATCATGTGAAGCTTGACCAATCCTCAAAGTATCCAATCATCAGACCGGGAGAGACACTACACACATATTCTGGACATACAGGACAGATGAAACCTGTTCATTCTGGACTGTTCATTCTGAACTGAAATGGCCATATATGGACATGGGACACACATTTTGCTTTTTGAAAAAGCCTATTCATTCTGGACTGATATTCTGGACGTACAGGACAGATAAAACCTGTTCATTCTGGACTGAATGGACATGAGGTGACAGACATTTTGTTTTCGAAAAAGCCTGTTCATTCTGGACTGAAATGACCATATATGGGCGTGGGACACACAAAGCCACTCATTGGAAGCGGTTTTCACCGCTTCAAAAATCTTTTGAAAATAGCAGATCTACAATCTCACAATGCGTTGCATTCAGAGCCTACAGTTAATGTTTGTTTTGTATTATTATATGTTTTGTAATTATTTGAAAAGTTTTCAAATAATTGTAGTTGAGTAAAAGTACAATAGGCTATGTCTCTCAGATGTAGTGACAGTAGGCGTAAAAGTATTGAAGATTGAAACACTTCAATAGAGTACTGAGGTGCCAGCTACACGAATCTGGATATTTGTGAAGCTGGACATTTCTTTGTGTGATTGGGGCTTGCAGCCACTTAAAGCTGGATATTTCGTACGCGAAGCTGGATATTTTTGAAAGCGGATAAAAATGTGAAGACATTGAAACATATCCAATTCACTGGATCCGTATAGGCATGGAACACGGATATCTCTGAAGACGATGACTCATTATAGACCTCCCCCTATTGGAGGTCTGGGGACTCAGATTAGTTTAGACCTAGATATCTTTGTCGTGGTGTGTGTGTGTGTGTGTGTGTGTGTGTGTGTGTGTGTGTGTGTGTGTGTGGATATCTGAAAATCTGGGATATATGAAATATCCAGATTCGTCTGGCCGTGGCCTAAATCTGATTTAATTTTTCTATCAGTTTCATATGTGACTTGGCTCGTTAGATCAGGTTACTGCGTTCAGACTGTGACACATCTTTAGAAATCAGATTTGAATCAGATTTGAAACCACCTCTGGATGTGGTTGGTAGAAATCGGATTTCATTTGACCTGCATGTGACCTGTCTGCATTTAGACTATGTAAGCAAATCGGATTCCAATCTTTATACAATCAGATTCAGGCTGGATTTGGCTGACCTGCACCTCCTAATATGGACATGGACATGGCTGACTTATTGTGACGTCACCGGGATGTTACCATCCCTGCCAAAGAGTATAGAACCACAGCGAGAGGTGGGATTCCACCAGCCGCCGCAACACCCTCCTGCAGTTCACCTTCCCTCCAGTAAGAATAGAGTTTTATTCAAATGGTCCTTCCTGTGGCGTGGTCCTTAGGGACAGCCATGACCCCAAGGGAAAAGAAACGGTTCATATTGTCTGCTATCTCTCTTGTGGTATATTTTCTAGCTCTTTATTATATTCCTTTTGTACTTTATGTCAGCCTTATTATCCTCTTGTTGTGTTATAAGTGTAGTTGTTATGACAGACAGCCGCTGTACGTGATGTTGTGTGATGTTCCCACTTTTCTACGCGCCAGCTTCATCCTCGTAGTGTCTGGTATGACACGTTATGCAAAAGAATCGCTGTATGTGATGTTAGGCCCCGACACCCAGCGCGTACTGACCACTGCAGCCGCGCTCTGGCGCCGGTTGAACGGAGTCCCGTCTCCCACGGCAGAGAGAGACAGAAGCTGCCACGGCAACCTCGCAACACTCGTTGCCCCGGCATCAGGGGTCTATTCTGGCTCAAGTCTTCAACGGGCCACTGGCGATTCGTTTTGCCCTCGGGATCACCTACCTAGTAGAGGACCGGGCCAGCTGTACCAAGACGTGGACCAAAGTCCAGAAAGACGGCCAGAGAAAACGTTCCCCATCGTCCCTGGGAGAGGACCGGGCCAGCTGTACCAAGAAGTGGACCAAAGTCCAGAAAGACGGCCAGAGAACAGGTTCCCCATCGCCCCTCCGCGCCATCCTCTGCAGAGGATCACGCACTCTTCACTGCGGTTCCTGCCTCTGGCCCAGAGGGAGATTCACTGTCCTCGAAGATCCTTGGGACTCCCATCTGCCACTGCGAAGATAACCTCGCCAGACTACAAGTTGCTCAAAGAGATCCTCAAGACGGTGCTCGACAACGACAACGGAACCGTTCCAGTCGACCAGAAAAGCAAAAGAAGCAACGACGGCGGAGGAGGAAGTGCGCGTTCGGCCTCTGAGTACCAATTCGTAACCAAGCTGGGAATCCCGCTGTACACCCAGCCTCCCAGCTATTATGCTTCCTCCGTAAAATCTTCCAGGATGGCCACAGTCAGAGAACCAACTATGTCCAAAGAGGCTCCTGCCACTAAAGTCCCAGCCGCTACCGTCTCCTCAAGCTCAACCAGAGGTTTGCCGGGCACCAGCATGCCAACAAGCTACCTGGCAGCTCGTCTGCCCACAGCCTCCACCCTGAGCAGCGCAGCAGCACGCGTGCCTCTCATGGACCTAGACCCCCGCCTTGCCACCACCAGTAGTGAGCGCGTGGCCCTGACCTTCGCAGCCCATACCTCCTCCCCTGCTGCAGCTGCCCACCGCGACCCCCTGCCAGGGGCTCAGAGGATGCAGAGCATCCCTCCTCCAGCGAGTTCAACCTCCAAGAGAGATTATGTCGCAGAGGTCCTCAAACAATGGGAAAACACAGGCCTTGTCGGAAAGGTTCATGATCAAAGGTGGCGGCGCCGTTAAGAGAATGGTCGTTGTCTGTGCTCGCTCTGGCACTTTGTTTTGCGGTTCTGTCCTCATAGCATGCTGGCTTTGAGGATGCAGCGGGACCTCATGGGACATTAGTTGACCAGGGAAACAAGAGTAATTCTTAACTAACTGTTGGTGTGCTATAGGAGCCTCTCTAGGGTTGCCAACCGTCCCGTAAAATACACAATCGTCCCGTTTTTGGAAACTAAAAGACGTGTCCCGTATTGAACTGATACGAGACGCTCTTTGTCTTGTATTTTAAGGTTGGGGGTTAAATATGAATGACGGGATGATTTAATTGACAAATGACAGCGATTCTGCCTGTCAGTGAGCTTCCACTCTGCTCTCCTCTGAGTGCTGCATCCCATTTCTGTGTGAGGTGCTGCGCTGTTTGTAGGCAGCTCATTGGCTCATTAACAGTGTTGCTAAGACACAGTCTCCGTCCCCTACACCAATCCCTTCCCATGGGCTGTAGGTTCAGTGAGTCCACAAGTTGCCTGCGAGCATACGACAGTGCTCGGCTCAGAACATTGTTTAATGTCTTAAAAAAACGTGTGACAGAAGATTGTGTACAAACAGATTAGACACCAGTAAGACTCCCTAATCGGGAGATAAGCGACCGTTGGTCGCTTATCTCCACAAATAGGCCAAAAGTTTGTTTTACCAATTATTACACTCTATGTGAACATTTACATCAACAAATCCCAAGTACTATGCAGAACGACCCATTTCAAGTTTTTAATGTACAACAATATTTAGAAAATAGGTCTACAAGCTGACAGTCCTCGTCCCTTATATTCCCATAGGTTATATGGAGATCTCAGTGTTTGTCAGTCCTTGTTCATTTATGCCCATATATGGACATCTCTATATCTACTGTAACAGTCCTTGTCCCTTTATGCCCATATATGGAGATCTCTTAACTGTAAGTCCTTGTCCCTTTTATGCCCATATATGGATATTCCTGATGTCATCAGTATATGAACATATATGGGCTTTCTGATATGCCCATATATGGAGATCTCTTAACTGTAAGCCCTTGTCCCTTTTATGCCCATATATGGATATCCCTGATGTCATCCGTATATGCCCATATATGGGCTTTCTAATATGCCCATATATGGAGATCTCTGTATCTCCATATATGGGTATAAAAGGATACTTCAGGTCTGACATCAGGTTTGTTTATATTGGGTTGCTAGGTTTGACATCACAAACTCTATGGGCCATCTGACCTAGAAATCTATATTTGGGCATAGATGACTCATCGTGACCTCATCACACGTCGACCGCACGTGTGACGTGCGGTCGACCGCACGTGTGACCGACGGACGGCCGGTGGAGGTTTTCATACTAAACTGCGACCTTACGGTCGCAATTAATCCATGATAGGTAATAGAGAAGGTGAAAAAGCAGGCAAGCAAGCAGAAATTAAGCCATGGGATGGTATTCCTGGGAGCACTACAGTAGGCTAGTCTTGTCTGCCAACTAAAGCGACCCCAGACTGGCTGGTATGTGAAATAATATAAGCATGAGTTGATTTTGTTTTTAAAACCTAATGGTTATTACTGTATGCCAATATGATTAAACTAGTGTTGGGTAACAGAGAGTGGGCACATAAGAACCAGGTAGACCTATATGTTTTGGAAAATTGAGAGAAATAAAATATAGGACTACACTACTATGATTTTAAGGAAAATAGGTTAGGTGGCCCAAAGACACCCGAATTAATATTGTGAAAGGAAACCTATACCTGTTTTAGCCAACTTTATAACCGAAAATACCAGATTTTTTGGCGGCGCCAATTTGAAACTCTGGGAGTTGGCAACCCTAAGCCTCTCCCCTGCCCCACTATTACCTTGACCTTGACCTAAATGTATTTCCTTGAAATCTGGTATCAGCGAATGAAAATGCATCCCTCTTTAGTTGGAAATTATACCTAATACGGAGGAAGCACCCAGCTGACCACGACAATGGTCTGGTCTTTAATTAATACCAGAGGCATTCACCGCCTGCTTCATCAGATCACTCCGCCACCATCATTGGGACAAAGATGTTTGTTAGATTTAAATCCTACCCTGAAAACATTATGCACAGTAGTGTTTATTCAGTATGGTCTGAGGTGGTCAGGACTCCCACACAACTTGAGGTGGGAACTTTTAACCATGACTAACCAACAGCAAAATGGAGAAAAGCACCACAGACCTGTTAAAAAGCAGCAGATCTAAAAGCTCACAACACGACACATGCATTCCTGCCAGGGAATATAAAGGTTTGCGTACAGTAATATAAATCAGAAGACAGAATACAAGTAAAATAAGATATTCAAGAGACTAAAACAGATATTAACTAGAAAGATGCAATTTGAAATTGCAAGTGTGGTTGCATTTGTCTGGGTAGCCAAATTGTCATGTGAAGCTTGACCAATCCTCAATCCTCACCACTCCCCCATTGAAATCAATGGACTTACTCTATAATGGTGACGTCACAGAGAATGCTGCTTCCTGATTGGCTATGTTTACGCAATGTTTGTGTTCCGGACTAGAAAAATAGTTTGGTTGCCCTACTGGCAATCACACTAACTAGAAAGATGCAATTGGAAATCGCAAGTGTGGTTGCCATGACTATATTCTGCAGGAGGCAAACTGTCATGTGAAGCTTGACCAATCCTCGAGCTAGCATCGAGAATGCTGCATCCTGATTGGCTATGTTTACGCAATGTTTGTGTTCCGGACTAGAACAATAGTCTGGTTGCCCTACTGGTAATAACACTAATAATACAGTATACATACAAGATTGGATAAAATGGTATTTAGCAAACCATTTTCAGTCTCCAGCTACTTTAATACATTACAATACATTTAGGAGTGATTCCGTAGTAGAGGCAACCTTGTGTCAAGAAGCGTTCCGTTGCCGAAAAGTTATATCAGGGCTGTGAGGTATATCCGGAAGCTGTCAGTTCAAGCAACGTGTTTAGAAGGCGAGCGTCTGTGACTAGAACGTGCTAGATAAAATATCTCCGACTCCGAGGAAAAACAGGCGGCGCTTTCAAGCAGTTAGAGCTGTTTGTTTGTTATTGAGGACAGAAGTAATAATGTCGGTGATAACCGAGGACAGCGTGCGTGGCAGAAATGTAATCAAGGATATCAGTGCGGACGACGAGGACTCGCATCCGAACGAGATAGAGAGTCTGTGTATGAACTGTTACCAGAACGGCGTCACCCGTCTGCTGATCACCAGGATCCCCTTCTTCAAAGAGGTCATCATCAGCTCCTTCTGCTGTGCCAACTGCAACTGGTCCAACACAGAGATCCAGTCTGCGGGGCGGATACAGGACCAAGGCATTTGCTACACCCTCAAAGTGCGGTCCAAGCAGGATTTGAACCGGGAGGTGGTCAGAGCAGACAGCGCGACCACCAGAATACCTGACGTTGACTTTGAAATCCCCGCGTTCACGCAGAAAGGCTCCCTGTCGACCATCGAGGGCCTCCTGGACCGAGCGGTGGTCGGCTTGGAGCAGGACCAGCCCGCACGGAGGGCCACGGCCCCCGAAGTCGCCCAGAAAATTGACGAGTTCATCGAGAAATTGAAGACGCTGAAAGAGGCGGAGGACGAGTTCACGTTGATCATTGAGGATCCGTCCGGGAACAGCTTTGTGGAGAACCCGGTGGCCCCGCAGAAGGATGAAGCTCTCACCGTCGCCCGGTTCAAGCGGACCGCCCAGCAGGACGAGCAGCTGGGCATCCAAGCTGGAGACGAGCTGGAAGAGGAGGAGCCTGCTGGCAACGACCTGGACAGCATGCGCAACGAGGTTCTGAAGTTCAACACAAACTGCCCAGAGTGCAACGCGCCCGCCTCCACCAACATGAAGCTGGTGCAGATCCCCCACTTCAAGGAGGTCATCATCATGGCCACCAACTGTGGCGAATGCGGACACAGGACCAACGAGGTGAAGTCCGGCGGAGCCACGGAGGACCTGGGCACACGGATCACCCTGCACCTCACCGACCCCTCGGACATGTCCAGAGACCTGCTGAAGTCCGAGACATGTAGTGTGCTCATCCCTGAGCTGGAGTTCGAGTTGGGCATGGCGGCTCTGGGAGGCAAGTTCACCACCCTGGAAGGGCTGCTCACTGACATCAAGGATCTGATTGTTTCCAAGAACCCGTTCATCTGTGGTGACAGCAGCTCTGGGGACACACAGGACAAGCTGAAGCTCTTCGGGGGTAAGATTGACAAGATCATTGCCGGAGAAATGGAGATCCACTTGGTTCTCGACGACCCGACCGGTAACAGTTACATCCAGAATGTCTACGCCCCAGAGCCGGACCCTGAGATGAAGATCGAGAAATACACCCGCACCTTTGAGCAGAACGAAGATCTGGGATTGAATGATATGAAAACAGAGGGTTATGAAACACGGTGAATTGTGAACCACAACATTTGTGGCACAAATAACTTTTTCATCTGAAGCTTTAGGTTGGATCATGACATTTATTATGGGCACCTGTCTGTGAACTTGGTGTAGTAGGCCTAGTATTAGTTAATTTCATTAAACGGCCCACAGAGCTTGGCCAATGCCAAGCACTATGGGACGGACATACAGACGGACAGACATACATACATACAAAGATGTACAGTAGGAGCGGTTGGCAACACTCAAAAAGTGCACAATTGGCTAAAAATGGGAGCTTAAAGATGGGGTGCCATGATTTCTTTCCCCCCTAAAACATGATCATGTATTATGATTCAACTAGGATGAAGATTTCTTTCCAAAAAAGTGTACATAAAGTGTTAAAATTAGGTTTGTATGTGTCCACACCCACCTGTTCACCAAGTATGCCTGGTTGTCAGGTGGGTAGTGACCCAGCTGAAGTTCGACACAGTGTTGGGTGTATGGTAAAAGGGGATGGGATGAGTTTATGATGTCATTAACTCAGTGTTTTTCTGTTTGGCTTTTCAGCTTTCAGGAAGTAACCAAAAATACACAGGGAAGACCTATTTGCACATTATAACCACACCCGGTGGTCTATTAGAGTAATGTTAACTTCATAGACACATACAAAACAGAAAAAGTGCCACCTCTTTAACCACTGTATACTCCAGAATAGGTATGAGGGGGGATACATGGAGTTCCAACTGGTTCAATGTCATGTATAAATTATTTTAAAATCATAATGGAAACAGGATCTCATGTTTTCCTCGTGAAATAGCCTATTCTGGATCTCAAGGGGAAAGATTGACATAATTCACTTCACAGTAATATGACGTAAATGTGAGGTGCAATAGTTTCAATGTAATTCAGGGGTGGCATGGAATAAAAAGTTACCGTAAAGCCGCACCAGCTAAATTTAGAACAAAAAACAAATGTTTACATATTTAAGCCGCACCTGACTATAAGCCACAGGTGTCCATCCTGCTTCCTTGCATTGTAAAACAAACTAATTGGCCGTTAGCTGTAAAAATCTCTATATAAGCCGTACCGCTGTATAAGCCGCAGAGTTCAAAACATGGGAAAAAATCACACCCGTGTGAAGTGGAGCTGTGTGTGTGTGTGTGTGTGTGTGTGTGTGTGTAGATCATGTGTACCGATTTTTGTGACATTTGAAGAAAATATGTAGGAAAAGGAGCAAAAAGTGTGTTTTCAATTTTCCGCCATTCAAGATGGCGGAAAATCTATCCTGGCGCAAATGGGCGTGGCCTATATGGGGAGATGCGTCTTGACCCAAGGAATCCAGGGAAAAAAGAATTTTAATTTTCCGATCTACGGTTCAAGAGTTACGGGGCAAAACGTAAAGTGGGACGTTATAGCGCCACCATGAGGCCGAGTGATGTAATTATTTTTCGATTCATTCTTAAAATCATTATGAATCTCCTCTCCGAGGTTTGAAACTGTAGCTCCTATGGTTTACGAGAGAAAAATACTTGAAAGTGATTTCTTGCATTGTCCCATTATAAGTCAATGGGGACAATTAAGCGTCGTTTTTTGCCGATTACGTCGGCATGGTAAGGCGGATCGGAACGAAAGGTAATAGAACACCATTCCCGGCCGAGCCGCACATTTTGATGTATATATTGCGCGAGTGGCGTAAATGGTGCGGCACTAGTTACGCGCCGAAGTCAGGCTACATACACACAGACACACAGACAGACACACAGACCCACACAGCCACGTATAGGGAGCTGCACACAGCTCCAAAAAGCTGCGGCTTATAGTCCGGCAATTACGGGTATTTACAGGGGTGACCTGAGCCAAGAATGTTTGAGAACCATTGCTCTAATCCAACTGGAACAAATCACTCTGCACTCGTATGGGCTAACATTTACTCATTTACAAATCACTCAAACCCTATTCTTAGTTGACCGGAGTCCACCACAATACTAGAGCCCCTCCCATCTACTCAAAATGTCTTTTGGCAAAAATAGTTGATCTACAAGTTCACAACTCATCGCAAATAACAAGGAACTCAATATCTGATGAGACATCTAAAATAAGCGTTAGCAGTCTGTGTGTCTGTCCAATTTTATTAAGAAAAAGGTATCAAAATACAAACAAAATGACATTTTTGTTCACATTAAAAATAATGCATTCAAATATCCATTTGATCATTTTAAATGTTCAAATGTTGTGACAATATGTGTGGTTAAGTGACCGAGTATTTCCCCATTTAAACCCAGACAAAATAACGAAACAATCCTTGTATAAATTGGAACATTAGTGAATGTAAAAGTAAATTCTCCTCTCAGGCATGAACAATTCTCTTCTTAAACAAAACAAAAGATCACTCCCGTGTGAAGTGCGCGGTGCTGCTGCTGCTGCTGATATCTCATCATTATATTGTCCAATCAGAAAATGGACATCATGGATACGTATTAAGTATTTGATACACTGTCCATTTCACATGGACATACCGACACACACATGGACATACACACAGAGTCATGTGCTGGAGCGGCTAACACCGCTCAAAAACAGTCTTTTTCACAGTAACATTTCAGTGATATGGACATGAACACAAATGAAAACACATGAGTGTAACAATAACAGGACCCCTGACATGACATAACAAGTACTGGGTCATTTCTTAAGACAATGATATGGCTGTCGTCCATTAACACTTCAACAAGAAATTAAGAGTCATCACAGTATGTCCTTCCCTTACAGTCCTCCATTAACCTGAGTGGACGGTATGGCATTAACAACTTTTTGCAAGTCGAGTTGACTGAGTAAAAAGTTAAGTTGAAGTCAACTTTATCGTTTGATGTCATCACATCACAAACAACCTCCCAATTATTTTGGGGGGTTCCCAGATGATTAACTTAATGTGAAACAGTATATAGAGGGTATCCTCACATTTCTAAAGTGCCAATTTAAGGACTTTTTAATACCTCTAAAATGACAAATTAAACATTGTCCAAATTGTCAAATATTAGAGGCAGAAATTTTGAAAATAGCAGATCTACATGCTCACAACGCCTCGCATCACGAGGCGTTGTGAGCATGTAGATCTGCTATTTTCACAATTGAACCATGTTATACCAAATGTAATGTAGCTACTGTAATATTTGATCATTCCGTTCTTGACAATAAGCAATCCTACTGTTTGAATGCTGTAGCAAAAATAATGATAGAAAAAACAAATCTACTTCAACTTTCGACTTTCTCTGGTGGAAGTCGACTTGTGTAATGAAGTCGACTCAGTCGACTTGTCGACTTTTTCCGCTAATGCTCAAGTGGACGGTCCGTCCAAAAATCACTGACAAGCTAACAAGTCCAGCAGCCGAGTCCCCCTCCATAACATTGTAAACATATCCAAATTAATTTGCAGTGCTATAATCTCAGGGGACACTTTGCTGGTAGTGTATTCAAAATAAATAATAATAAATACATAATTTAAAAAACACAAAAACAATGTGCGGCTGACATGACGCAAGGCTCCACAGTGCTTATGGTCAGGGAGGAATTGCAATGACAAAGTACCCAGGCCCTGTTTTTATTGTCTTAAAGATGCAGTGCCATGATCTCCCCCCAAGTACCAGGTCTTATGACACCTGGTGGCTTGGAAAATGACGTTTGGTCACTCAAAACAGCCAAACAGCATTGGCCATGCCTCCAGGCCTTAAGTCAAAAGACCTGGTACTTGACAATCAAAATAGGGCCCAAAGTGTAAGACAAGAGGAGAGTAAACCAAACAACGAAAGGTAACTCTACAGGTCAACAGTAAGTACCAAAGCACCAGTGGGCGTTTTAAGAGACACCGTTTCCCAGAACATTATTGCTGTTGTCTTTGCATGTCAGGCCAGGCTCCTCCTGCAGGTGAGTTGGTGGTATTGCAGGCGCCTCCAGACATCTGCGGAGGAGGAACACTGTAGTTTACATACTGTGAGAACACAGAGTGCTGCTCTGGAGCTCTGTGAATACCAGCACTTCCATGTGTCCAGTATCCATGGGTGAAACTATTGTTCTGGCTCCCCGTTCTGGATGGATATCCATTGTTCTGGGTGCCAGTTGAGGGTGGATATCCATGCATGAAATAATAGTTCTGGGTGGCAGTTCCAGATGGATATACATGTGTCATATTATTGTTCTGGGTCTCAGTTCCCTGTGGATATCCATGCGCGAAATAAGCATTCTGGGTCCCAGTTGAGGGCAGATATCCCTGACCCTGTGTCATATAATTGTTCTTGGTGCCAGTTCCAGAGGGATATCCATGTGTCATATAATTGTTCTGGGTGTCAGTTCCAGAGGGATATCCACGTGTGAAATAAGGGGTCTGAGTGACTTGACCGTAAGGATCAACTGGGGTGCCATAGCCTGGAGATGGCAGGGAGTGCCAGGGTCTTACCGTTGCTATGGTGGGCTGGTTGATTCTGTAATCACCATCATTAACTTGCTGGCTAGCTGGCTGAAGAGGAGAGACTGCGGAGTTGCTATGCTGCAACACTTGAGCAGTGTTTGTTTGGATGGCTGTGGTGTAGCGGCTTTCTGGAGACCGGACTTCATCAACGACTTTGGCGGCCACGCTTTCTGGCATGAACTGCCGGTTCTCGTAATTCATGGTGTTGTCTGTAGGCATAGTGGTGGCAGGTTCAAACTTCAGCACGTTGATATTTTGGTTTGGTTTGGTGATCGGAATTTGACACTTTGAGTCCAGTTGTATCCTGGGCTTTACACGACCTACAGAGATGTGGGTGGACTTTGAAGTCATGGCCACAATCTCAGTGATCTTTTTCTTCTTCTTTTTGTTCTTCTTCTTTTTGAAGAAGAACAGTTTGTCTTGTCTAGGAGAGACATCCTTCCAGAATTGCTTGGCTCCCACTGAAGATGTGTGTCTAAACCTTTTCACGATGGATGTTATCGGTTCACTAGAGGGCATGTTAACTGGAGGGGACAGGGGGACAGAGATCACAGAGTTCAACGTCAGCGTTGGTGAGGCTGGTTTAACCTCGGAGATTGTGGATTGAAGGACAGGCTGTGACTCATGTTTAGTCAGCGAAGAGTCTATGAACAAAGGCGTGGTCGACGGCTCAGCAGATGCATCTGAGGCCGGCTTTATTGGAGAGCATTCAAGCATAAAGTTAGAGGAAGCTAATGTTTTAAGTGAGTTCAAGACCAGCTGTAATTTAGGTTGAGGCCACATTTGTGAAGGCTCACAGTGTGGCGTTTGAGAAACCAGAGTTGTAGGGACTGATGTAGTTTCTACTTTAACTCCAACCTCTTGGTGATGGGGAGATGGACAACGGCTGTTTTCTACTTTCATTCCGACCACTTGGTTTTGGGGAGAAGGACACCGACTGGGTTCTACTTTCACTCTGATGTCTTGGTTTTGGGGAGAAGGACACCGACTGGGTTCTACTTTCACTCTCATGTCTTGGTTTTGGGGAGAAGGAAACTGGTTGGGTTCTACTTTCACTCGGACCTCTTGGTTTTGGGGAGAGGGAAACTGTCCGGCAGGTGACGAGGTGTCTGAACAAGGACCTGAAGGGCTGCCACGTGTGCCGCAGCCATCGGGAGACTTTGATATTCTTCTCCGCTTGACCGCCTCTGAATCTCCATTCATTGACACGTAATCCAAACCATGTTTCACAGTTTTCCTCATTTCTTGTGGAGAGAGAAAAAAAAGACGAATACTGTATGTTAAGACCAGACTGTCACGCACCTGGTGACAAATTCAATACACAAGCACATCTTGTCAAACATGACTTCCATACAGCTACAACCGCAGAAATCAAAAGACTGTCTGGGGAAATACAGTACATTTTGATCGTATGGCAGCGGGAAGTATGGATGCTAAGGGGGCAGCTGCACCAAGGGGCTAGCTTTGTTCGCTGGAAATGAAGCCCAGTAGATGTCGCCATTTCACATTCTACTGGTGTCAAGAAATTTTTATCTCAATGTATCTCCTTGAGGTTTTGGCCAACTTAACACTTGATTTACTTACTAAACCTTTTCATAAACACTTTGTTTTCAATCGCTAGTTTAAAGTTTTTTTTTTTTTTTTTAATCATCATGATATGTTATGGCCACACAATACAAAAGTAGGCTATGTTTCTAGGCTGTCATCTTGGCAGTAACTGTATCAGTACAGTTAATCAAAACAGCAGGATTATCAGGAAAACAAAACAAGGGTTGTTCCAGTAAGGGTCAGTATTTACCAGTATGTCTAGAGAAACAGCTGTGGGCATGGTCTTCTTGTTTCACCTCCTGTTTAATGGTCGCTGTAAACAGCAGAGAGACAATTGAGTGCCCGAGACGAATAACAGTTGTAAGTCCATTGATTTCTTTTTTTTAATATAGATATTTTTGGATTTACCAGACTGTAAACCACAAACTAGTCATTTTTAATATGTTAAATTGTTAATGCACTCCCCCCTCATTTTGTTCAATTGTCTGTTTTAATGTTATCAGCTCCCTTTGTCTGCTGAATATTGCTTGTTGTTCCACAAACTGTTGGAGATATACTGTTTTTCCACTTTCCATAAGTATTATGTCTTGTTATAATTCCTAATAGATATGAGTTAAGTAAAAAAAAAAACTTCTAGTTTGTGGTTTACAGTCTGGTAAATCCAAACAATTTATATCTATATTCAAATGTAATGTTGACCTCACACACCTGTTATGTTTGAGCTGTGAGTGTTCAGGGTTGTGAGAGGCTCTGGGATCGGCTCAGTCTTCACTATGGCCACGGCGATCGGAGTCGTCTCAATGAGACTCTTATTCAAACGTACATTTTCTTTGTTGTCCGTCACTTCTGAAATGGAAACAATGATAATAAGATGATCATCAACTTCAACAGAGCCTGGATGACTCCTCTGTGTGAGGAGGGTGTTGTGATCTCTGCTGGTCTGTTCAACAGAAGGCAGAACAACGACATGTCCATCTCATTCTAACAGTGTTTTAGTGGAACATAAAGCTTGTGTGTAGATGGAGAGGTTCTCACCTGGTGGTTGTTGGTCAGCAGGCGGACAGGAGGAGGTCTGTTGTCTCCACATGTCCTCCAGTATGTTGATGCCTGCAGACAACAATCAATACTCTACAGTTACAACAGCACACGTCCAAAACGTGAAACCCCAACGCCCTCTATTCTTGGGGGAACATTTGACAGAAACAGGCGATCTACAAGCTCATGTGTTGCAACACAGCATGTTGAGAGCTTGTGGGTCAGCTATTTCGGAGATCTGGTGTAGAGGGAAATAAGAGCAGACCAAGTACAGAGCCAACTCAGGTCCAATTGACTAAGTGTTGAGGATGTCAGTGGTTAAAGGACTATACAGGTACATGTGTATGTAGTGACATCCATATAGACCTTTAAAGGACAACTTGTTTTAACTTTTCAACAAGGGTTCATATTTTAGAAAGTATTTATGGCAACTAAAAGATGAGTGTTTTCATTTAGCGCTTTATCGGTCGGTCCGGTGCGTGTGTGTGTGTGTGTGTGTGTGTGTGTGTGTGTGTGTGTGTGTGTGTGTGTGTGTGTGTGTGTGCGTGTGCGTGTGCGTGTGCCTGCCTTAGTAAATTATGCAGCGCTAAGTTTGCTCATTACTGCCCATTCACTGATTTCACTCCAGTCCATTGATCACTGGGGAGAATGGACTCACACGCATCTACTTGACTCCTTTCATACTTAAAATGTAAATGTGGCGCGCTAACGGGTCACTAACTGCCTTTTGTCCAGGAACAACAAACAACAAAGTTCTTTGTTTCAATTCAAATGGAAAATAATTCATGGATGACTGTCTGCTGCCTGAGCTCACTCTGTCTGAGTGTAACCTCGCATCACCAGTCTTTCCAGTTTCCACCCCCGAGAGCTTGTTTAGATCAACAGTAAGTGGTATTAAAGAAATCTGTGATTTATTGTGTAAACGGACAGAAAAGTAACTTGCATGCATGCCCCTGTCATAGGATGAATAATGCCTTAAGTGTCACAGATAATGCACCGGGCCAATGTTAAGCATTCTGACTTGGTTATTTTATATTGTGAGTTATTATAGTTTGCTGTGATTTTGATTATCATTTATTGATTTCTGTGTGTTATATTTTGACGTGTACTGTGCGCTATGACAGCGATGGACAATGAACTTTTATGCCACAGTATATTCTTTACCTGTCAGGTGTGACGACAGAGCCGTGTGCAGAGTCTCAGACACGGGACAGAAAGCAAGGCATTCATTCGCCAGTGAAAACTCACGCCCAAATAAAAGCAACGTCAGTTCCGACCTCTGGCTCTCTCACCACCCAGACAGACTCCTGCTGCCGCTGCCGTCGGTCACACGCTGTGGCCGCTTCTCTTCTCCCTACTTGTCGTAGGCAAGAACTTCTATTCTCCACGCTGTACCAGTGGACCAGACCAAACTTCACTCCTCACCGAGCCGTGGGTCCGACCGTCTCCTCCAGTTCCCATCGCCGATGATATCTGCAGTGTTCAACGCTCTCTATTGTCCAGATAAAGGAAAGTAACTATTTTCCATCTCTGGCGTGTTTAAAAGGCTCTTTATGAGCACTATTGTGGAGAGTGATTCGAGTCCTGTTGTGTGTCCGAGGTGTTGCTGGGCCAGACGAGTGACGTGACGACGGCAGACAGGCAGAGCAGCAGTGGCTGAGATTTATTGATGGGCCTACATTACTCCTCATAAAGGAAAGTGATCACGCCAGCGTGCGTGTGTTTGTACAGTTTGAAAGTGCCGGTTACTTAAAGGGCTGTCACTTATTGTACCGCTCTCCTCCTCCTCCTCCTACAGCGGAGCGGCTGCGTGCACGGCCGTGCAGGACGCCGGCGAGCGGCGACGCGGAGGTCCCGCACTGGACTTTGCGGATCGGACTGAACTACACTGTGCGCCTCGTCACTGCCGTGGCGAGACGCAAAACACGGACAGGAGTCATAACCGGACCGGACTGAACTGTCGGTATTCTTGAATCTTGCCTTGCCCCTTTCCTCCCCCCAGTTTTATATCAAATGTTGCTTGTTGTTTTATTGTTGTTGCATTGATGAATTGAATAGGTTGCTTGCATTTTATTGTTTTGAAAAGGGTACCCTTCATTGCATTGAGTTGTTGTATTGTATTTTATCTAGATATTGTAATAAAAGGAATATATTTTATACAGTCATTTGTGTCTGACATTCAAATCTGTATTGGTGAAAAGAGGTATCCGAACATAGAGTCGTAACAACTCTCCCCTAAAAAAACCTGTTACATAAGTGGCGTTGTCGGCAGGATACCTCTTTCACACCATACAGAGCAGAATGGAAGATGAAAATGCATTACACCCTGAAGATGCAGGCCTTAATGCACCACCAGAAAATGGGGCCAGGTCAGAAAATATTAATGCAAGCCAGCCATTGATAAATGCAATGATGATGCCATGGTTTATGGGAGTCCCATGGATCCCAAAGTTTAATGGTGACCCAAGTAAAATGAGATTTTCAGAATGGAATGGGCAGGTTCGGGCTATGCTGCGGGCACAAGGTTTAAATGAGGAACAGAAAATAGACTTTATTTTTGGGGCACTCGAAGGTGAAGCAAAACGAGAAATACGCTTACTAGACCCAACCAGACGTGCAACTAGTGCAGCCATCTTACAGGAGCTAGTGAAATTGTATGGACAAGTAACCCCAGTAGCCCAGCTCCGGGCACAGTTCTTTAAATGCCATCAACAGGAAGGAGAAACTGCTGCTGCCTACATTCTCCGGTTGAGGGAGCTATTCTCCATATGGCGAGAGCATGAACCAAATGGCTCAGCTCAAGATGAAATGACCATTCGAGACCAACTTGTCCTAGGTTTGAGGCCAAGCACAGTACAGCAAGAGCTCCAACGGCAGGTGCGTAGAAACCCTACATTATCCTTCAGTGAACTGTGTAGTGAAGCCAGAGCATTGGAAGCTGAACAGAGGATGGAATCTGCATGCGCAGCACGTGTCTCAGTGCCTCCGCAACAGCAGACCCCAGCAACTTCTAGCTTAAATGAGTGGAGAGAGACTGTAAGAGCTGAACTTAGAAAAGAAATGAAAGATCAAATGTCCGTTCTTACTGAAACTCTGAAAGAGGAAATTAAACGTCAACTTTCCCCACAGAACGCCCCAGAGGAGCACAGGCGCCCAGCTACAAGAGGGAGAGTTCAGGAGGACCGTTACACACCCTCCCCTAGGCGACACCAGCCATTTGAATGGGACCAGCATGGCCAGCCCATCTGTAAAGGCTGTGGACAGGCAGGCCACATCCAGAGGCGCTGCCCACAAGAGAGGAGGTATTTAAACTAATTGCCCCCGCCACTGGGAGCCAAGTGGTTGGGGAGGGGAGTCAGGGAAACCGAGCAGATGAGAACGCTATGATTGGCACATGTCCAGGGGTGGAAATTGTTGTTGCAGGTGTTAAATTGCCCTGCTTGCTCGATACAGGCTCACAAGTAACATTGTTCAGCGAGACTTTCTTTCAGAAATGGTTAAGTGGGGAACAGACACGAGATCCACAAGATCTGTACTGGCTGACTCTGAAAGCCGCCAATGGCCTACAGATCCCCTACACCGGGTACGCCATCTTGGATTTCACAGTGGGAGGGGTCACTGTTTCCGGTAAAGGGGTCATTATTGTCAAAGACGAGTGTCTAAATGCAGAGAAGGGCATTCTAGGAATGAATGTAATCTCACACTTCTGGAAAGAATTGTTCCAGGGAGTCCACCCGGGGATGACAGCGTTTGGTGCCACTATGTCGTCACAAGCCAAAGGAGAGTGGGAACGCGCTTTTGCTGTCTGTCAGAAGGTGTCGCAGGCTGAACCATCAGACGGACAGATTGGAGTGGCCCGGCTGACCCGCCAAGATCCAGTCTACATCCCTCCCAACAGCGAAATGGTGTTATGGACACATCTTTACGGGACCAGAACCAGGTCCAACTTCTGCGCTCTGGTGGAGGGCCCAGAGAGAGATGACGAATGGCAGGTGGCTCGGACCGTTGCCTGGGTGGTGAAAGGACGCCTCCCCATAAGGTTACGCAACTTGAATCCATACCCCATTTTGATACCCCAACGGCGCCCCCTAGCTAACGTCTTCAAGGTCGATGCAAGCCAAGTGCGAGGGGAGAAGGACCTGGTGTTGAAGGCTTCAGACCCAGGTGTAGTTGAAGTTGATGTCCAGGTGAACCAGGTCACCACTGAAGACCAGCACCCAGTCACCCTGCTGAAAGGCGAAGGTCTGTCCGCAGAGCAGCAGCAGACGATGGACTCCTTGTTGCAGCGATGGAAGGGCGCCTTTGCAGCAGGAGAAGAAGATTTTGGACAGACTGATGCAGTCCTCCATTCGATCCCCACAGGTTCGGCACCACCCAGCAGGGAGCGCTACAGGCCGATTCCACCGAGCCTGTATCCAGAGCTGAGAGGCCTCCTCCAAAACATGTTGGACACTGATGTCATCAAGGAAAGCTCCAGCCCTTGGGCAGCGCCAATTGTCCTCGTGAAGAAGAAAGATGGGTCTTGGCGCTTCTGCGTGGACTACAGGAAGCTCAACGCCCTCACCCACAAGGACGCCTACCCCCTACCCAGGATAGAAGAGTCCCTCACCAGTCTAAAACAAGCGGCCTGGTACTCTACTCTCGACCTCGCCAGTGGATTTTGGCAGGTAGACGTGGACCCGAAGGACCGAGAGAAGACTGCATTCACCACCCCCATGGGCCTCTATGAGTTCCAGAGGATGCCCTTCGGCCTATGCAACGCGCCTGCAACATTCCAGCGTCTGATGCAGCGGTGCCTGGGCGGACAGGTGAATGAGTCTCTCCTAATCTACCTGGACGATGTCATAGTCTACTCACCAGATTTCGACACCCATATTGAACACCTGGAGCAGGTCTTCAAAAAGTTGGTAGCCCATGGCCTGAAGCTACAACCACGGAAATGCCACCTGTTCCAGAGGAAGGTCACCTACCTTGGCCATGTAATCTCCAGTGATGGAATCTCCACTGACCCTGGTAAGACGGCTGTTGTAAGGGACTGGGCCGTCCCTTCAACCGTCAGTCAGGTTCGCTCATATCTAGGGTTTGTGGGGTACTACAGGAGGTATATCAAGGGCTTCTCCAAGGTAGCTGCACCCCTTAATGCCCTCCTAGTAGGCACTGCAGGTTTGCAAAAAGGGAGAAGTGTTGACTGGACACCGGACTGCCAGACCGCATTCGACGCCCTGAAGACTGCTTTGGTGAGTGCTCCAGTCTTAGCCTACGCAGACTTCTCTAAGCCTTTTAACTTGTACACTGATGCTAGCCTAGGGGGTTTGGGGGCCGTGTTATCGCAAGTACAGGATGGCAAAGAAAGGGTAATTGCTTATGCCAGCAGAAGCTTAATCCCAACAGAGAGAAATGACCAAAACTATAGTTCCTTTAAACTAGAGTTTTTGGCCCTCAAGTGGGCTGTTACAGAAAAGTTTAAGGACTACTTGTGGGGCAATAAGTTCCTGGCTTTTACTGACAACAACCCCCTTGTCCATTTAGACACAGCACGCTTAGGTGCCCTTGAACAGCGCTGGGCAGCCCAGCTTGCAAATTTTGACTTTGAATTGAAATACCGCCCAGGTACTGCCAACCGTAACGCTGATATCTTGTCCAGGTTACCACAGGAGACTGGATGCATTCAAGCTGCGGCCGGAGCAGTAGAGTCGGAGACGACCCCCGACACGGAAGACCAGTGGAGAGACTGGCAGGAGGGAGACCAAACCCTGGCCCAAGTGAAGGCGTGGGTTGCAGAAGAACGTCTCCCAGGAGCGGACGAGCGGAAGGACAGCCTCCCCGAGGTGAGACGCCTCTTGAGAGAATGGAGCCGCCTATACATCCGGGGAGGGGTGTTGAAGAGGACAGCCCAGGAGCGCAATACAGGCTTGAACCTCTCCCAAACCGTGGTACCCTCAAGCAAGACCAAAGAGCTGTGGGAGAAGTACCACAACTCCGGCCACATGGGTGTGGCCAAAATGGAAGCCTTGATGAGGAGGAACTTTTACTGGCCAGGGATGGCCACTGACCTGCAGGAATGGACGTCCCAGTGTGCCAGCTGTGTCCAACAGAAACGAGGCCCAGAAGTAAGAGCACCCTTGGTCCCCATCTTCACCTCTTACCCTATGGAAACCGTTTCCATCGACTACTTGTCTCTCGGCCGGCACGGAGACACGTACCAGTATTTGTTGGTCATAACAGACTTATTCTCCAAGTATGGGTGGGCCATTCCTACGAAGGACCAGACGGCAGCCACCACGACCCGTGTCCTTTGGCGCCACCTCATCCAGGCTTGGGGATGCCCGGAACGCATCTTGTCTGACCAGGGGGCGGGGTTCGAGTCCAACCTGGTAGCGCAGCTGTGCAGCCTCTACGGATGCTCAAAGATCCGAACCACACCATACAGGCCTCAGGGAAATGGCGCCTGTGAAAGGTTTAATAAGACCCTTTTGTCCCTCCTAGGATCACTGAGTCAGGAAGACCAAGCACACTGGCCAGATCACTTGCCTACTCTGCTTCAGATGTACAACAATACCGCCCACGAGACCACCGGAATGACCCCACACTATGTCATGTTTGGCCGACATGCCCGCCTGCCGGTGGAGACGGCTGTAGGAGCACCAACACTGCCCCAAAGACATGACCTAGAGGGCTGGGTTCACCAACATAGCCAGACGCTCCAGAGAGTCTACAAACAGGTGGCAGCTAAGACGAGAGAAAACAGAATGAGGGACAAGGACAGGTTCGACGAGAGAGCAAAACACCTCCCCTTGTTGCCTGGAGAGCGAGTACTCTTGCGTAACTTCCGCCGCAGAGAGCAAGGTAAGCTGGCACCCCACTGGCAGCCTCAACCTTATGTTGTCCTCGATCAATCACGCCCTGGTGTGCCGGTCTTCCAGATCAGGCCGGAAGGAAAAGAAGGACCAGTTAGGACGATCCATCGGAACCACCTTCGACCATGTCCATTCAATCCCCCCGAAGTGGTACAACAAGCCCCAGAGACTGAAACAATCGGCCCCTCGTATCCGAATGTTCTTAATTATAGGCCAATATTGTTACCTCTGACCTTTGTGCCCACAGCATCTACAGGTCCGAGAGAAGATGACCAGGCAAACCAACCTATAGCCCCAGCTGATAGACGGGAGCAAGGTCAGGGAGAGCCTCTGCGAAGGTCACAGAGATCCACGAGGGGTAGGCCTCCAGTCAGGTTTGGTGATTAGAGTTGTCGGGACGACAACTGACAAAGGGGGGAGGTGTGTCATAGGATGAATAATGCCTTAAGTGTCACAGATAATGCACCGGGCCAATGTTAAGCATTCTGACTTGGTTATTTTATATTGTGAGTTATTATAGTTTGCTGTGATTTTGATTATCATTTATTGATTTCTGTGTGTTATATTTTGACGTGTACTGTGCGCTATGACAGCGATGGACAATGAACTTTTATGCCACAGTATATTCTTTACCTGTCAGGTGTGACGACAGAGCCGTGTGCAGAGTCTCAGACACGGGACAGAAAGCAAGGCATTCATTCGCCAGTGAAAACTCACGCCCAAATAAAAGCAACGTCAGTTCCGACCTCTGGCTCTCTCACCACCCAGACAGACTCCTGCTGCCGCTGCCGTCGGTCACACGCTGTGGCCGCTTCTCTTCTCCCTACTTGTCGTAGGCAAGAACTTCTATTCTCCACGCTGTACCAGTGGACCAGACCAAACTTCACTCCTCACCGAGCCGTGGGTCCGACCGTCTCCTCCAGTTCCCATCGCCGATGATATCTGCAGTGTTCAACGCTCTCTATTGTCCAGATAAAGGAAAGTAACTATTTTCCATCTCTGGCGTGTTTAAAAGGCTCTTTATGAGCACTATTGTGGAGAGTGATTCGAGTCCTGTTGTGTGTCCGAGGTGTTGCTGGGCCAGACGAGTGACGTGACGACGGCAGACGGGCAGAGCAGCAGTGGCTGAGATTTATTGATGGGCCTACATTACTCCTCATAAAGGAAAGTGATCACGCCAGCGTGCGTGTGTTTGTACAGTTTGAAAGTGCCGGTTACTTAAAGGGCTGTCACTTATTGTACCGCTCTCCTCCTCCTCCTCCTACAGCGGAGCGGCTGCGTGCACGGCCGTGCAGGACGCCGGCGAGCGGCGACGCGGAGGTCCCGCACTGGACTTTGCGGATCGGACTGAACTACACTGTGCGCCTCGTCACTGCCGTGGCGAGACGCAAAACACGGACAGGAGTCATAACCGGACCGGACTGAACTGTCGGTATTCTTGAACCTTGCCTTGCCCCTTTCCTCCCCCCAGTTTTATATCAAATGTTGCTTGTTGTTTTATTGTTGTTGCATTGATGAATTGAATAGGTTGCTTGCATTTTATTGTTTTGAAAAGGGTACCCTTCATTGCATTGAGTTGTTGTATTGTATTTTATCTAGATATTGTAATAAAAGGAATATATTTTATACAGTCATTTGTGTCTGACATTCAAATCTGTATTGGTGAAAAGAGGTATCCGAACATAGAGTCGTAACAACTCTCCCCTAAAAAAACCTGTTACACCCCCACCCCCTGAAATGGTTAAAATCGATGTAAAGCAGTAAATGAATGACAATTAACAGTTGCAAAATTGTGTTGCTATACATAGGCTACTTTCTAAAATATGAAATATGAAAAAAAGAAAAGAAAAAAAGTTCTCTTTTTACATGAACCCTGTGAATAGACAATAGTGATATCCATATAGACATTTAACAACATGAACCCTGGCATCCCTATATTAATATAGTCTACGTATAATACTATAGGTCACAAATGTTATTTGAAAGAAAGAAAGAAAGAAAGAAAGAAAGAAAGAAAGAAAGAAAGAAAGAAAAGTGGTGTATGTCAGCTATTTTACCTATTTGTCATATATAACATGTGGTATACTGTATATAAAAGTAGTACAAATAATAATAAAACAAAAATAACTACTGTACCTTCACTGTATGGAGCCGCTTGGATACGATGATATGAGTTCTTGTCAAGCATTATAACCTTGACGAGAGAAAACATTACAATAGGTCAAAAATAAATACAAACATTATAGTAGAGGCCCTACTCGACTGAGAGTTTTAAAATCAAAGCAGATAGTAAGTCTGCATCACGCACAAGGAAAATGTTAATCTCTCCAATCTCAAACATATCAACACTACTACAAGATTAGACCAGAGGTCTTCAACAGGGGGTCCGGGACCCCTAGGGGGTCCTCAGAGTTACTACAGGGGGTCCGCCAAATCTTTGTGTGATCATGTTTGATCACTTGAACCCTAGCATCCCAATTATTAGTGTAACATTAGCAAAAAGCAGATCTGCAAGCTCACAACACCTCACGCCGCGAGCTTGTAGATCAGCTATTTTTTGGCACAGAGGTTTGGTGTAGAGGGAAAAGAAGTGCAGACTAGTAGGCAATGACAGTTCAAGTGGTTAAATATAAGAAAATACACATTAATCCAACCTACACAGATGATAGTGCTGTCAAGTCTAAACTGTATAAGAAATAATCCATGTACATTTTTAATCTGCAACACAATTTACACACTTCATCTCTCTCTCAACTAAGGGGTCCTTGGCCTGAAAACGTTAAAGACCCCTGGATTAGACAATAAAGGTGCATCATTGTATTTTTCCCTTCCAACGTGTAATAGATCCATTACAGTTTCATCACCACCTGAAACACAACGGGGAACCCACAGCAGAGGTTAACTTCATGGTTTACCATAACGATTCAACTCATTACCTCAGCATCCATTTGGAGAAATTGTTCCCGTTCGGCAACTTTGATGGCGACCATCTCAGAGCCTTCCATCTTCTGTTTCTCATTCCAGTCCTTCTGATTCCTGATTTCGGCCATTAAACCGTGGCACTTCTCCCACTAAAACAAACAGAAGGCATTTCAAACTGTAGCTCAACACAGATTTTTAGTTAACCCATGGGTACACATTATAGTGTAACATTATTTCATGCTTTAACTATTGAAAAATAGCAGATATACAAGCTCACAGCCGAGATCTGCTATTTTTGAAAAATTGTGAACATTTGAATTTTGACCCGATTCTATAAGTCTTTTGAAACCTTTTTTTTTTGTTGAAAAACCTATGTCAGCAATCTGGCCAGCCATCGTCAAAGAAAAGGTCCTTTTCACTCAACTGGAGCTCAGTTAGTCTGTTCTTGAGAGACTACTATGTCAGTGGTGCTCAAACATTTTCATGTGAAGGACCCCCAAAATGATATGTATTTGGCCACGGACTCCCATCTCAAAATGTGTATTTCCAGGGACCACCCAGAAGCAAAATTTGAGTTACAAACGTTCGCTTTGAATATACATACTGTATATTCAAAGATTTGCACACATTTTCACGACTTTTTCAAAAATAGCAGATCTACAAGCTCGCAGCGCGGCACTCGGTGCCGCGCTGTGAGCTTGTATATCTGCTATTTTTCACTGGTTAAAGCATTCAACAATTCTATGCCTAAATGGGTTAAAAAAGGGTCATGTGAGAAGTATTGGAGGGTTATCAGGTTATCATGTGAGAAGTACTGGAGAGTCCACTGACCATATAGTTAACCTGGTGATCGGTGCTGATGACGTGTCTACAGATGTGGTTGAGTTGGACAGTCTCTTGGCAGCTACGACACATGTAGAATGGGAAGAGTCTCTCAGTGACGTCTCCACACTGACACTCCAGCACCGAGCTCAGACCTGAGGCAAACAAACACTCTTTTGTTAAAAACTTGCATACATCTTCAGTAGCCTTTTCTTATTTTCTTATAACCTCACCTTACATGTACAATTCAGCAGACCCTCTTAATACAGAGAGACTTTCTTACAATACACAAGGACAGCACAAAGTGGTGTGTTCTAGACTTTTTTGAGAGCTACTATAAACTATGACCCGTGGCGTATGCCAGTGCATAATGCCAATCAGATACGCTACTTTGAAAGGTTCACAAGGGCATACGCTTAAAAAGATAAAAAAAAAATAGAAAAAAATCACAGCCTACTCCGTATACCCGCATGACAGATAGAACAGCACTGACAGTACAAGGTAATACATCAAATGCATAGCAATAGTAATCTAGGATCGTAGGTAAGCCAAGAACCTATCATTTTCAACAGTAGAAAAAACTAAACAATCAATCAGCAGGGACAAGTCAGTCACTGGGGACAACTGGGCACCTCAACGTAAAATTGTTAAAATACACACTCACCTACGACACGATTTCTCTCCGCTTCTGACAGCTTCACTTTGAGGTAACAAGAAGACACACGGCTTGTAATCAGTTCCCCTGTGAATGACAGACAAGTCAACCGTTAAATACAAACTTACACAGAAAGTGGAACATGAAATAAAACACGTTTACTCGACCCACAGACACATACCTCCTGAATTGCTTTGGTGCAGAGGTTGGAAAACAGGCTGCTGGTGTCCACTGTCTGAGTCCAAGAAAGTCCGTCCATCTGGGCGTTCCAGTGGCTTCTGCTTTTCCTCTAGTTTTATTCTTTTTCTCTCCCTAGGTTCAGGGTTCTGTGGTTGTATACCAAGGTGTTGAGCTGCTTTCTGACTTGTACCAGAGCACTGAGGAGCCATGGCTGGTGTGTCAGAATCCAGAGGAGCCTGTTGTCTTCTTCCAGGGTCTGGAGGAGCCTCCTGATGTTCCCTGGAACAATGAGGACCTGCTTGCTGCTTGATAGAGTCCTGAAGAGTCACTGGCTGTGTCCTGGTGTCCTGAAGAGTCACTGGCTGTGGCTGTGTCCTGGTGTCTTCAGGAGTCATTGGCTGTGTACTGGTGTCATGAAGAGTCATTGTCTGTGTCCTGGTGTCATGCTGTGTCCTGGTGTCCTCAGAAATCTCTATCTGAACATCACAGCTCTGTGGACTTTTTGGCCGGGTGTCAGTGGGTAAGGTGTGCATTGTTGAGGATTGTGAGCCAGTGGCCAAAGGATCTGGGATGTGATTTGCCTTATTTCCTATGGATGGAGGGAATGGATGGAAGAGATGGTTGGTGGATCAGTGGAAATAAACGAGATGGGAAACAGAACAGGATAAAATCAACATATCTCCTTTATAAAGCAAAGCAGTGGTGGCCATTTTGTTTACTGGCTCTGGTTCCACAGATAGAAAGTCTATTCATTCAGCCTATAGATATTTCCAAAACTATTCATTTTAACCCATTGAAGCCTGAACAAATTATTACGCAATAATTTATGCTTTAAATATTAAAAAAATAGCAGATATACAAGCCACCGAGCAGATATACAAGGCACCAGGTGCCGCGCTGCGAGCTTGTAGATCTGCTATTTTTGAAAAATCTTTGAATATTTTGACCCGAAGTGTCTTCTAAATCCTTCTAAGGTTTTTTTATTATAATTTTTTTAACTATGTTTCTATCAGTGGTTCTCAAAATGTTTCATGCCAAGGACCTCCAAAACTACATTTATTTGGCCACGGACCCCCATCTCCCCCCCCCCATCTCAAAATATTGTATCAGGGACCCCCCCAGAAGCAAATATTTGAGTTACAAATGTTCGCTTTCAAAAAGATTTATTCAAAGACTTGCCCCAAAAAAACTATATATATATATATATACAGTATATATCACGTTTTTTCAAAAATAGCAGATCTACAAGCTCAAGCTCGCAGCGCGGCACTCGGTGCCAGGCTGTGAGCTTGTATATCTGCTATTTTTCAATAGCTAAAGCATTCAATAATTCTACGCCTAAATGGTTAGGCGTGAAACCAAGCTACCCAGGCTCCTCCTGGTGAATCATGATCATAAAACATTAGATTTTTGGTTAAAAAAAAATAAACCCTAAAAGAAATGGCAGTTACTAGTTGTTTTCTTTCTTTTTTTTTTCATTTATACATTCTTGTTTCATGAATGTGTTGACATAGTGATGTTTATTTGTATTTTGTATAAGTGATTTGGATTATGTAAAATGATTTGACTCAATCAATTGGGGAAGCATTTCTGAGGGGCATGCACGTGCACACATAGACATCAAAGGGGGCTTGATCCCCTGCCCTTTTATCTGCCTGTAAAAAGTGCCCTCTCCAGACAATGAATGCAGTTTTTACTTTTGCCATACCTGAAGGCAGCATTCAAGAGAATTGCCTTGTCCAAACTCTCCTGAACTTTAATGCAGCATCTTATGTTGAATGAATTGCCCTCTCTGTATATAAATCCATGCCGTTACGCCACATCTCCGGTATTCACTTGCTTATGCTTAGTTCAGTGTGGTATCAAGCCCCAAAAATAACTGACCTCTAAGCTGACAGGCCCTTTGAGAAATTGCAGCCCCTGCCTCTCTAACATTCTCTGCACGTCCCTGCTGAGGCGTCACAGTGAGGATTGATTGATTGAAGAATTTATTAGAAGTTTGCAATAGAAAAAAGTACACCATGACAGTACAAATCACTGGTACAAGGTCAACTAAAAGGAGATCCTAGAAAGCTGAAGCTTATTTCCACAGGAACCACACTTTAAGTATCTCATATAACGTTGAAAGACAGACGGATAGAACATAGTACTTTATCTAGGATAATATCAGTTACAAAAGCATAACATCAAATACAAAGGCAGAAAAACGGGTGGGGGGCGCATGGGGGCTTAGTCTATTTCCCCTAAACTACATACATTAGGATGGTTGGTACATTTACCATCAGTGTGATGTGAAGGTTCACGTAAACCAGTTGACATGTCCTGGTGTTTCAGGCTCTCTGGTTGAGGATTAGTTGCAGGAGGTGAATCCTGGGACTCTCTCTGCTGTCTCAGGATGGCTTTTATTTTAGCCAGGGCTGAAGGAGAAAGACCACAATCAAACATCACAGTTCCGTGCTAAACACCTTCGTAGTAGACATGGGTTATTATAGTTAATTACAACTTAAACTAAAACACTATTTCAAGTAGTACTACCCTTTTCAGCATCTATAAACAATTAAGCCTTAGACTACAATGACATAAAACACTATATACTGTATAACAAACTATAACTATAATAACTGTAATAGACAGATGCTATTCCACACTGGGTAAAAATGGTTGCTTTAATAAATGTTTATTGAGGCATTCAAGAGCAGAATAACCTTCCAAGTAGACGTCCATCCTGTGTCACTCTAACATTCTCCTCCAAGTTCTACTAGTTCAAAAAGCAGAGATGTCTCATAGCCACCCCCCCCCCCCCCCACACACACACAGAGTGTGAGAGGAGGGGCACACACTGAATGGAAAACTGCTGTTCTTGCATCGCTAATTAGCGTCCCTAGATGGTCATTGACACTTGAGATGGTTAAGCTGAGAATAGGACAAATGGACTGCGGTCCTTAGTAGTGAATCAGCTGTCATCACAGCATGACACATTTCACCTGTCCCCTAAACTGACCCCATGCAGTTTACAGTTTAGGCATTTAGCAGACGCTTTGAATCCAAAGCGACTTACAATAAGCAGGTAATACACATCACTATAATAATCAAGATAATATGTCAGTACATTATTAACAACAATATAACAAATGCATAGGAATATGCATAGGAATATCAGGAATATCAGCGCATAGGAATATGCACTGAAGAGACTGAAGAGTTTCACATTAAATGTCTTATGTTAGCCACTTTCCACCTGGTGTACCTATTTTGGGCATGCCATCATAGGCTAAATAAAATAGAAAGAAAAAACACACCTAGTGTGAAGTGAGCGCTGCTATTTACGAGTTCATTTCATTAACCCATTTTAGACCGGGTACATATTATTGCGTATTATTACTTTATGCTTTAACTATTGAAAAATAGCAGATCTACAAGCTCACAGCGCGGCGAGCTTGTATATCTGCTATTTTAAAAAGAATCGTGAACATTTTAATTTTGAAAAACCTGTTTCTATGTCAGCAATCTGGCTAGCAATTGTCAAAGAAAAGGTCTGTTCTTGAGAGACTACTATGTCAGTCGTTCTCAAACCTTTTCATGTGAAGGACCCCCAAAATGATATGTATTTGGCCACAGACCCCCATCTCAAAATATTTAGTTCCAGGGACGACCCAGAAGCAAAATTTTAGTTACAAACGTTTGCTTTAAAAAATATATATAGTCAAAGATTTGCAAAAAATATCATGACTTTTTCAAAAAATAGCTGATCTAGAAGCTCGCAGTGTGGCACTCTGTGCCGTGCTGTGAGCTTGTATATCTGCTATTTTTCAATAGTTAAAGCATTCAATAATCCCAGGCCGCATAAGGTCCTGGTGAAAGCCAGGAGCTCAGCTCCTTCCAGGAGCACCGCTCGAAATTAAATAACCAAAATAGTTTTACAAAATCAAACTTGTGAGATTGTCTATTTTTGGTGGTGTGACTATTTATCTTGTTGTTTACTGACTAGTGTTCGTGCTCACTCTGTTTATTCTGATCTCAAACCGCTAAATGTCGAAATAAAAAATAAAATATTAACACAAATAAATAAATGAAATGTTGAACAATGGGTGAAAAAAAAAACTTTGGGAGAAAAAAAAGAGAGAGATGAGGGTTACAGAACACTTCAGTGTTGCTAACCGGACCAGTCCAGACAGAGTGCCGAAAAAATACTGTAGATGACATAATTGATCAATTTATAACATCATTCAATGTTTCTTTCACATGTTTTACCTTCTGGTACTTCTGCTTTAGTCAACTCTTCGTACTCTCTTTCACTTTTCATTTTCACCATCTATGCAAAGAGAAAAGAGACACACTTTGATCATCTGTGATCTGACCATCATGTCTGTCTGTACATACAGTGTATATATATGTTACAGTATGTTCAAGAAACCAGTAAAAGTTGTCAAGGAGCACTCGTTTTGACGTTCACCACACACTAATCACCACCAGATGGCGACGTCAGCCACTGGATAAGAGAGTTACGTCACGCTTTGAACTCGCCGCAGACCGGAAGTGTTTACTCTTTATTTACTAGCCTAGCCTAGCCTAGCCTAGCCTAGCCATTAGCTCCATTGTAGTCACTTGGACAGGGCGTTTAACGTGCGCTTGCCCAGGCCTTACGGCCTGGGCATAAATATAACGATTGCATTCACCACGGCTTCGTAACTCGCGCGGCGCTCCGCCGGCCGCGCGGCCCTGGCCCGCTCTTCGCGGCCACTCGCGCCTGCGGCGCTCGGGGGCGAAGAGCAGGACCAAGGTCCGCTGGCCTTCGCGCCGCTTGGGGCTTCGTGGACCCAGGGGGGCCTCGTAACTCGTTTGGGCTTCGTGGATACAGGGGGGCTTCGGTAGCCGCTCGCAGTGTCGTGGACAATAGAGCGGCGCACCGCCTGGAGTACGTTGGTGTGGCGACCGCTTGCTCCGCCCCGTGCCGCACCACGAGTGCTCCGCGTCTCGAATGTGCTGTTTCTCTAATATACTATGACATATATATGTATATATATGAGTGTGTGTGTGTGTGTGTGTGTGTGTGTGTGTGTGTGTGTGTGTGTGTGTGTGTGTGTGTGTGTGTGTGTGTGTGTGTGTTCAATTCACTTGAAATGTTCACAATACAATATGTTTCAATATCACCACTATGAACCTGTTCCTCGGGTACGAATATGACATTTAGAAGGTTTTGGTTTAGTTTATTTAAAACAAAACATATTTTCATGTCACTTTACAGTACCACGGACATAAAATCATTTTAAACAGGGGTCCATGGATGGACTAATGAAAATAACCTCTGGTGTGATTTACCTGTGTAGTGTCGCCCGTGTCTTTCATAGCCAATTCAGTGGCTATCTTCAAAAGCTCTGCATCTGATAGATCTTCAGTCAACTCTGGACGCTTGAACCTCTAAATGAATCATTCAGAACACACACAGTTAAAGAGGCGGTGGCATAGTTTTGTAGTTTTTCTGGTTTTCATGTGTCTAGGAGGTTGACAGTACTTCATTAGGTGCCCTCCACACTAGGCGCGGTTGCTGCGGGGGCGGGGCTCCCGCTAGGATCAGCGGTGGCCACACCACGGTGAAACACAAAATCGCTCAGTGAGTAAACACCGCGTGGTATTTCACAAAGATGAACACAATCCATCTCTCACCGCCCGCGTACGCATGCACAAACGAGCACGCTCGCGGTGGATTTCACAGGACCGCGCCCGCTCGCCTCGCCGCCCCAAAACTTCGCTGCACGGCCGAAAAAGCCTCCCGCCTCTCATTGCAAATGAATTACTAGCAGGCAGTGACCGCGTACCGCGTGGAACCCCCTTTAGATCCCCTGGTGTGGTTATTGTGAGCAATTATGTATTCCTTTTGTATTTGGGGTTTCTTCCTGGAGGCTGACA
The DNA here is from genome assembly GCF_963921795.1 of Nannobrachium achirus. Lineage (NCBI taxonomy): Eukaryota > Metazoa > Chordata > Actinopteri > Myctophiformes > Myctophidae > Nannobrachium > Nannobrachium achirus. Next base: position 1,538,184 of record NC_137819.1, on the reverse strand, counting down.
CCTTGTGGGTCAAAAGTGCAGATCCAAAAACACAGATAGAGTGACATCATATAATCACCCCCTCCCCTTTTACCATTCACCCAACACTGTGGGTGTGGCTAACTTCAGCTGGGTCACCACCGCGACCGCGGGTTTCCCGGTGAAACTAAGCGCAACGGTGGGGGCCGATGGGCAAGGAGGGTCACAAGCTTATGAGAAACACCTAAAATAAGACCTTAAAACCTGGCAAAAACAGTTGTGTGCATTAGCGCAAGATAACGATAAAGGAAATCATTAATGGAAACATTCAATTAACTTCTGAAAAGCTTACTAGGCTTTAAAACCTGACGAAAACAGTTGCGTGCAATAGTGCAAGATTAGATGAGAATAAAGGAAATCATTAAATGGAAAACATTAAATTAATTTCTGAAAAGGCTTCTAAGCCTACACTAACCTACTAGTAAAACTAGTGGAACCGCGATCTTGCCACATGTGAATAATTGTGGTTGTAAACAATAACACAGACAATATAAATCCTTATTAGTCTAGTAGTGGGAAGAAGGGGTTATCATCATTATGGCCCCAAATAACTTTTAAATATCTTGCAATTGGCAACGAGTCTCTTACGAAATCGGCAAGAGTGCCTCTCAATACATAAAGCTATAGGCTATAACCTCTCCATCATCGGCAATAATCAGTGATGTGTTCCCCACGCCAGCTTTGACTTTACGTTCCCCACACCCCCACACCCCCACCGTTGCGCTTAGGTTCACCGGGAAAACCGCGGTCGCGTCACCACCACCTGACAACCAGGCCAACTGGCGGGTGTGGCCAAATAAAAACCTAATTTTAACTCTTTCAGTACACTTTTTGGGGAAAAAAAGTCCTTCCTTCTAGTATAATCATAATAACTGATAATCATGGTTTTTTTCTTCTTCTTTTGGGGGGGGGGGGGGGGGGTGCACTTCATCTTTAACATGTGGGAAACCAACCATCATAGACCAATAAACATTTTAAATCACTCACCACGTAGTTTGATCGGTGTTGGCTGCCGAACCTGTGGTGCTTGCTTCCAGCCTTGGTCTTGCACAGCTGACAATAGATTGCGATCCTTTTCTTGTAGCTGACGCAAACAAGGAAGTTCAAACCTGAAAGGTCCACAAGCAAGCACACAAGGTTCTGATTAGTGTACTGGCATGCCAAGGCAAGTTGTTATTTATTTGTTCTTTTACTGTCTTTTTACAGTTTTATTGCTCTTATAATTTGATGTTTAAAACTTAATGAAAAAGAAAGATGCATTATGAGATTGCAAAGATTCTAGAATAATTCTTTGCCCCAGAAGTATGGAGTGTAGATAATACTGACCCACTGCGGGTCCATTTATTTTGGATTTGGATCTCCTGGTGGATTCTGATGTTTCTACAGGGCTGCTCCCACAGGTAGATGCAGGAGACACGGCTGTGGCCAGTGAGAGAAGAAGCTTCAGGGTTATATCATCTCTATTTGACATCATGGAGGTCTGCGTACGGACGATCTTGGAGTCTTCTTTAGTAGTTTGACCGGTGGTCAAGGTGCAGTGTGTTTTGGTGGCAGTCAGAGAGGTCTCTGTAAGTTTGAGGTCGGTGGTTTTGAACGTTTTGGAGGCGACTTCGTGATTTGAGGTAGCAGCATCACAGGCCCCTGTAACAGTTGGACTGGAGGTGGTGGCAGCTTTACCTGAAGCACTCATAGGTTTAGAAGCAGCTTCAGTTACGATGGGAGCTTCCAGACTTTTCCAGAGAGATTTCATAGATCCTGAGAAGGCTGGAGTTGTATTTGGTTTAGAGGTGGACGTAGATGTAGTAGGTTTGGAGATGGTTATAGATGTAGGTTTGGAGATAGTTGTGGTGGATTCAGACATGGCTGGAGTTGCACTGGAGATGTGTGCAGTGGGTTTGGAATTGTCTGTAATTGTTGAGATGGTTGAAGTTGCAATGGAGTTATTCTGGGTCAGGTGTGACTTGGCTCCGGTAGATTTGGACATGGCGGATGTTGCACTGGAGATGGGAGCAGCATGAGATGGGGATACAGACTTGGATGCGGTTGCAAGTTTGGTTGCCATTTTCGAAGTGGATTTGGACGTTTTTGTGGCGACTTTGGTTTTGGGAGTGGCTGCGGTATCACAGGCTCCTGTGACAGTCAGGCTGGGGGTGGTGGTGGCAAGTTTATCTGAAGCGCTTGTAGATTTAGACGCAACCGCCATAGATGTAGTAGGTTTGGAGATGGTTGCAGTGTATTTGGACAATTTGGAGATCTCTGGAGTTTTATTTGAGATGGTGTTTGTAGGTTTGGACATGACTGTAGCGGAATGGCAGACCGTTGTACTTGGTTTAGGGGTGGTTGTATATGTAGTACATGTGGAGATGGTTGTGGTGGATTCAGACACGGCTGGAGTTGCACTAGAGATGTATGCAGTGGGTTTGGAGTTGGCTGTAGTTCTTGAGGTGGTTGGAGTTGCACTAGAGGTAGTCAGGGTCAGACGTGTCCTGGCTCCAGTAGATTTGGAGATGGTGGATGTTGCACTGGAGATGGTTGCAGCATGAGATGAGGCTACAGGTTTGGATGTGGTAGCAGTTGTGATGTTAAGTTTTGAGTTGGCTACAAGCACATCAGAGGTTGTCGTACCTTGTTGGTTTGTCGCAGATTTTGATGTGGATTTGGTTGTTTTGGAGGCGACCTCGTTTTTTGGGGTAGCTGCAGAAGCAAAAATCATAGGTTTATACACAACTCCCATAGATGTAGAAGGTTTGGAGATGGTTGGAGATGTATTAGGGAAGATTGCAGTAGGCTTAGACATGACTGTAGCAGAATGGCAGACGTTTGTACTTGGTTTAGAGGTAGTCATAGATGTAGTAGATTTGGAGATGGTTGAGGTGGATTCAGACATGGCTGGAGTTGCACCAGAGATGTGTGCAATGGGTTTGGAGTTGGCTGTAGACCTTGATATGGTTGGAGTTGCACTGGAGGTAGTCTGGGTCAAGAGTGACTTAACCTCAGAAGATTTGGAGATGGCGGATGTTACACTGTATCTGGTTGCAGCATGAGATGGGGATACAGATTTGGATGTGGATGCCATGGTTTTGGAGTTGGTTGTAAGCTCATTGGAGGTAGTCCTAACTTGTTGGTTGGTCTCAGTTTTCGATGTTTTGGAGGTGACTTTGTTTATGGGGGCAACAGCCGTACCACAGGACTGTTCGACAGTCAGGCTTGAGGTGTTGGTCGTGGCAGGTTTATCTGAAGCACTGGTAGGTTTAGATGCAACTCCCATAGACATAGTAGGTTTGGAGATGGTTAAAGTGGGGGTGACTTTGTTTTTGGGGGAACCTACAGTATCACAGGCCCCTGTGACTGTCGGAGTGGCATTGACAGCTTTACCTGAAGCATTGACGGCAGCCTTCAAGATTGGCCAGAGAACTTGCCAGACAGCTTCAGAGAAGGCTGAGGTGGTTGTGGATGAAGGAGGTTTGGAGTTGTCTGGAGTTGCATTTGAGAAGGTTGCAGTAGGCTTGGACATGACTGTAGCGGAATGGCAGACTGTTGTACTTGGTTTAGAGTTGGTTGTAGATGTAGGTTTGGAGTTGGTTGAGGTGGATTCAGACATGGCTGGAGTTGCACTGGAGATGTGTGCAGTGGGTTTGGAGTTGACTGTAGTTCTTGACACTGCTGGAGTTGCACTGGAGTTTGTCTGGGTCAGGTGTGACTTGGCTCCAGTAGAATTGGAGATGGTGGATGTTACACTGGAGATGGTTGTACCATGAGATGGAGAACTGGTGGCAAGTTTTGAGTTGGTTGCAAGCACACTAAAGGTAGTCATAAGTTGTTGGTTGGTTGCAATTTTTGAAATGGATTCGGACGTTTTGGAGGCGACTTTGGTTTTGAGGGTGGCTGCAGTATCACAGGCTTCTGTGACAGTCAGGCTGGGGGTGGTAGCGGTAAGTTTATCTGAAGTGTTCATAGATTTAGACCTGGCTCCAGTAGTTTGGGAGGTGGTGGATGTTGCACTGGATATGGTTGCAGCATGAGCTACAGGTTTGGATGTGGTTGCAGTAGTGATGACACGTTTTGTGTTGGCTACAAGCACATCAGGGGTTGTCGTAAGTTGTTGGTTGGTTGCAGATTTTGATGTGGATTCTGAAGGTTTGGAGGCGATGTCGTTTTTTGGGGTAGCTGCAGCGCTCATAGGTTTAGACACAACTACCATAGATGTAGTAGATTTGGAGATGTTTGGAGATGTATTAAATTTGGAGATGGTTGTGGTTGACTCAGACATTACTGGAGTTGCACTGGAGATGTGTGCAGTGGGTTTGGAGTTGGCTGTAAAACTTGACACTGCTGGAGTTGCACTAGAGGTAGTCTGGGTTAGGTGTGACTTAGCTCCAGTAGAATTTGAGATGGTGAATGTTACACTGGAGATGGTTGCAGCATGAGATGGGGCTACAGATTTGGATGTGGTTGCAAGCACATTGGAGGTTGTCATAAGTTGTTGTTTGGTTGCCATTTTCGTTTTGGAGGCAACTCTGGTTTTTGGGGTGGCTGCAGTATCACAGGCCCCTGTGACAATCGGGCTGGGGGTGGCAGCAAGTTTATCTGAAGCGCAATTGGACAATTTGGAGATCTCTGGAGTTGTATTTGAGATGGTTGCAGTAGGCTTGGACATGACTGTAGCGGAATGGCAGTCTGTTTTACTTGGTTTAGCAGTGGTTGTAGATAGTTTGGAGATGGTTGTGGAGAATACAGACAAGGCTGGAGTTGCACTGGACATGTGTGCAGTCGGGTCAGTCGGTTTTGTGTTGGCTACAAGCACATCAGGGGTTGTCGTAAGTTGTTGGTTGGTTGCAGATTTTGATGTGGATTCTGAAGGTTTGGAGGCGATGTCGTTTTTTGGGGTAGCTGCAGCGCTCATAGGTTTAGACACAACTACCATAGATGTAGTAGATTTGGAGATGTTTGGAGATGTATTAAATTTGGAGATGGTTGTGGTTGACTCAGACATTACTGGAGTTGCACTGGAGATGTGTGCAGTGGGTTTGGAGTTGGCTGTAAAACTTGACACTGCTGGAGTTGCACTAGAGGTAGTCTGGGTTAGGTGTGACTTAGCTCCAGTAGAATTTGAGATGGTGAATGTTACACTGGAGATGGTTGCAGCATGAGATGGGGCTACAGATTTGGATGTGGTTGCAAGCACATTGGAGGTTGTCATAAGTTGTTGTTTGGTTGCCATTTTCGTTTTGGAGGCAACTCTGGTTTTTGGGGTGGCTGCAGTATCACAGGCCCCTGTGACAATCGGGCTGGGGGTGGCAGCAAGTTTATCTGAAGCGCAATTGGACAATTTGGAGATCTCTGGAGTTGTATTTGAGATGGTTGCAGTAGGCTTGGACATGACTGTAGCGGAATGGCAGTCTGTTTTACTTGGTTTAGCAGTGGTTGTAGATAGTTTGGAGATGGTTGTGGAGAATACAGACAAGGCTGGAGTTGCACTGGACATGTGTGCAGTCGGGTCAGAGTTGGTTGTGGTTTGTGAGATGATTGGAGTTGCACTGGAGGTAGTCTGGGTCAGGTGTGACATGGCTCCAGTAGATTTGGAGATAGCAGATATTGAAATCAACGCAACTCCCATAGATGTAGAAGGATTGGAGATGGCTGCAGTGGATGTGGAACAAAGTTCAAGTTTTAAGTATGTTGGAAGCACATTGGAGGTTGTCATAGTTTCACCATCAGTGTGTGAAGTGGTTGTGACAACATTGCCTTTGGAAACAGTTCTGGCTGTATCGTCAGTTAGGCAGCTGTTGGACAGTTCTGTTAATTCAGCCACAGACATGGATATGACATTCATTTTGAGGTCTTCATTTTGTTTTAGAGAAACATCTGATGTATTGCCGTCTGCTGTCAAAGGGGTTCTGGTAGTAGCTTTTAGGGCCTGGCTTTTGGACGACCCCATCACCTTCACCTTTAAAATAATAATGATATTATGTTAGTGAATGTTTATTTTACACCTTTCAAATGGCAGAAGTTAGAATAACACTGCATTGTCTCCAGTAACCAAGGAACCAGTAAAACATTTAAGTTTAAAATGTACCTTTAATCTTCCCCATCCCTCATCTCTCTCCACCTGTTGGGCCAGGTCTCTCAGCTCTCTAGGACGCTCACCAGGTTCCACGCTGCTTGGCCAATCATGGACCATATGAGGATGCACCTTTTTCTACAAAAAATAAAATAGGAAGAGTCACTGTTCCGTTTGGATCATCTTCTTTACAGTAACCATATACGAGAGTCCCCCTTGTTATTCATTCAAAAACACTCGCAAGTGCATGGACGCAAACCAACCTCCGATAGAATCTTGAGCTGAATGAGCAGCCTTTCCTCTGTCAGTTTCCCCTTGATGCACAAAGCAAGCATACAATGTAGTGACATAAGTAGTAGGTGGTTAGAACATAGTTCTTTTCTGTCATTTATGACGAGTTTGTAAATTGCTAAACTGCAATCTTGAGCGTTACGTTCCCTGTGCCAAAGTGGGGAGAACCCCAAACAGCTCATGCTTCCTTCAGTACATGAGGAGTGAGCAGGTCGCTTCTTATCACCTGATAGGGTGAGTTTGCCCGGTAGGCCCGTAGCTCATGGAAGAAACACGTTATTCCAACCGGCCCCTTTCTCCTCCATCAGTGCTGGCATGTGAGAATTATTAGAAATAGTGTCCTTGCCACCATCACAGGCTCACATACTCACTATGTAGTTGAAGCGGTGACTGGCAGAGACCATGTGAGACATGTGTTGGGAATGGAGGATGTCTCTGGAACAGCAAAAACACCGGAAACAGTTGCGGGCGCTGTGCTCTGGCCACTGGAAATCTGTCATCATGCTCAGACCTGGAGGACAGAGTCACAGAACAGTCACATATAGTGAACAAAAAGCAACAGCAAGTAGAAGATGACAGTGAATGTTCATCACACGTTATCTGAACCCAAACAAGACAGGCTTAACTAGACTGCACTCTGTCGAGGTGCCAACTTGAGTCTTGTGCACCCGTGGCCATGTTTGGCCTACTTGTGCACCAGCAGAGCGTGAAAGTACTGTGTTAATAACGTCATAACTCACGGTTAAGCCTATGCAGGAGAAACTAAACGCATCCATCCATGCATGTGACGGACATAAGATCATGACCTCAAATAAGCCATCTAGCACAATATCACACCATAATACACCTGCTGACGTGAGGAACATGTCTCAATGAACCAGATATTTCAAGACATAGTTAGTAGGAACATTTAAGAAAATACAAAATATTAGAGAGTACGCTGACCAATGACTGGCTCTGTTCTTTCAGTGCTGTTGAGGAAGCGCCACAGGGCTGTGTTTGTAGCTGCGGGGTCCATGATGTCCTCTGGATCCACCTGGAGGTGACACCCGTCGGTTGGTGTCTCAACTCTTTGCTGCTGGAGATCAGAGCTGGATGTCTTGTCCTGGACATCAGAGATGAGTGGACTTGTCCGGGGTTGACAGTCAGATGTGGACGGAGGGGTTTGGAGGCCCTGGGGATGCGTGGGGCTGACCTGGATGTTGTGGGTCACCTCAGAAACAGCCGGGGCTTCTTCAGGTTGAGGAACTCCATGCAAAGTGTCTAGGACCTGGCAAAGATATGTATGCACTTAGTTACTTGTCAACTCATTGTTGTCCAGGGCCTTAGGGACATAGTTTGCACTGATCAGATGTAACACAGGGCAGAAACCGAGTTTGCATTTTTAGCTCATCTAGGTTTAATAGTTGGAGCCAAAACCGTTTTGAGATGGTGGCCTTATTAGATTTGGTCACAATGATGAACCTGAGGAGTCACTGGGCACGCTTCCTAAATCCTTAGAGCACAGGGGTTCAACCAAAAAAAAAAAAAAAAAATGGTGTGCGTAGCGCACACCAAACTTGGGGTGTTTCCCTCAAGTTCTGAACTGACTTCACTGAATGTGTGTGTGCAATTAATAAAATAATATATTTTTTAGAAGAACTGTATCTTCTGAAGTTCTGTATTCTATGCCAGTCTGACAAATTCAAATACTCATATCTTGAAATTATAACTGCTTTTTAATTTAGAGATCACTTGACTAGCCTTTTGATGACTTTGTCATTCATGCCGCGGCTATCGCTTAATTATTTATTTTTTCCCATCTGCACTGATCTCAGAAATAGCCTCGATGGAATCAGTCCCCAGGACAGAGAACTTTAAGGGCCATTCATAGTCCAATAAGGAGCCAAACCTATTTAGGTTCGGGAGGGCTCCACAAAACTGAAAATATTTTGGTTCGGGGAGAGTCAATTCATATTCTCTTAGCGGCTAGTGCCAAAGTCGCTTGAAATTATTGGAGGTCCTTGGCATGAAAACGTGTGTGTGGCCGATCAATGAGCTTAGCAGGGCGGATCTGACTGGCCCTCGTGGCTGCATGCTGACCGGAGGTCCAGTGCGCAGCAACTCCAGCTGCACCAGATGGGCAGAAAATGGAGAGAGAACTGGAGTCACACTATCGAAAATATCTAACCTACAAGCTCACATTATATCCCGTGCCTCTCTCTTTCTGCATGTATCCGCTATGCGATGCTCATTACACGGCCACGCACATTTGGAAGTCGGCTTGTGTCCCTTTCAAACTGCCGGTATTTCCTTGGCTTCACAGATAAAAATATGAACTTGAAGCTGGGTTGAATGAATGAGAAGACACCGCTGAGCACTGGAATTTGTTCGGGAAGTCACAACATTTTGGCAGCACTGATATATATATATATATATATATATATATATATATATATATTACCTGAACTCTTACCTCATCTTTCACCAGCCGTTGGGCCAGGTCTCGCAGCTTTATAGCCCAATCCTGTTTATCAAGGCTCACACAGATTGGCCAATCATGGATCAGATGAGGATGCACCTTTTTCTGCAAAAAGCAACAACAAAAAACTCAAAAATACATCATAAGTCACAGTTCAATTTTAGCAGAATGATGATTTTAGCAGAATGATTGATTCGTTTCGGGTTAGTGAAATGTATTGTTTGTTGATAGAGCAAACTAACTTCATGAATAGCTATTTCAATGATTTTATATTATATATTATTCAATATTCATTGAATAATGGTGGGGGCAGTGGTTTGGGGAGATAGCTGTGTGTTTGTGTGTGTTGCTGTCAGAATGAATAATGTAACTCAGAGAAGTATGCTGTCATGAGCAGCACCACGGCATTATGCCGTTATTTATTACACTTTTAGAATTTTTCAAAGGACTTATTGCCCAGCTTTTTAGACGGCTAAAAGACGTGCAATGGCCAGAAAACTGCTCAGTGGATGCAAATAATTTCAAGCTATACTGTTAGCATCCGATAATGAACAACTTGATAAAAATGTAAAACATATGTTATGGTCTAAACATCGTTTTCATCCAAACGTTGAAATATCATTCAACTGGAAATGTCAAATGACGGCTAAAACTAAACTAGACTATTATAGTGATCTTTAGCTCTTAAAATTACTTTAGTCCAATTTGAAAATCAGGTGTGCAAATTAAAGCTGTATTTTTAATCAATAAGTATGGAATAATGGATTAAATGCAGTCGGCTAGAATCGGTCTGTAGGCTATAAAGACGTAATCTAGCCAGTTGAAATTAAGGCTAAGCATAAACCAGACGTCTAGAATGGGTTTTGTGCTCAGTGGGATACTCACTATGTAGTTGTAGCGGTGTTCGGCAGATGTGACGTGACTGAAGAGATCGGAACGGGGGAAGTCACTGGAACAGTACTGACAATGGAAACGGATGACGGTGCTGTGCTTTGCAGACAAGTTTTTCATCATGCTCAGACCTGGACAACACAGAACAGACACATATTGAACAAAACAGCAAGCGCTGTAGATGATGATCGTCAATGCCCACCACACGATATCTGAACCAAAACCATAAATAGTCTTATTAGCATTGTAGCTACTCTGTATTGCTATGTTAACAATGTTTGCATGTTGCTAACACAGTAAGAACATTTAAGAAAACAAAACATTTTTAAAGTATGCTGACCAATGAGTGGCTCTGTTCCTTTAGTGCCTTTGCAGTATTTCCACAGGGCTGTGTTTTTAATTGCGGGGTCCACAACATCATCTGGAGTGACCTGGAGGTGACACCTGTCGGTTGGTGACTCAACTTGGGGCTGCTGGAGATCCTTGTCCTGGACATCACAGATGAGTGGACTTGGCCGGGGTTGACAGTCAGATGTGGACGGAGGGGTTTGGAGGCCCTGGGGATGCGTGGGGCTGACCTGGATGTTGTGGGTCACCTCAGAGACAGCCGGGGCGTCTGCAGGTTGAGGAGCAGTGTTTGGTTGGAGTTCTTTCAATGTTTCTTGTTCAGCAACAAGCTCTTTCTCTTTCCTTCCCACTAAGCACGCCGTCTAAAAGTGGTCTAATAGTGGTATAGATTTGAAAGTTTTTTTGTCGTCTAAACTTAGACTAGACGACTAATAGACGTCTAATAGTCGTCTAAATATAGACGGTCTGCATTTAGACGACTATTAGACGTCTATTAGTCGTCTAGTTTAAAGCTGTACTGTGGAAGCTGCTCAACTAGTGGTCAGTAGCGGTATTGCTTTTTTTGGCCGTTTTTCGCCGCGGACCACCGGAACGGGGGTCCGCGGACCACCGCGGCCGCCGTGACCCCCGCGACCGCCTCCGCCTCGTCGATACGAATCCATAGAGCCGTCTCCCGTCATTTTTAGACCAGGATTGAGGGAGTAGCATGCAAGATTCCTTCACCAATGTAAACACAGTTGCTAAGGGAAGCTATTTTCTGAAGAGACAGCAAGACTCGCTGTGATTGGCCGGTGGTGTATGATCGGTGCTGTGATTGGCCGGTAGTGTATCATGTGGGAGATGACATCATTTTGCCGGGAAATTCTCCCCCCCTCACAACTCATAGAAAACATATAAAGAGAAGGCTTCAGAAGCTGAAAATAACAGAGTGGGGGTTCTAAAACTTTAGCGATTTAACAGTTAGGACAATTTTAAGATTTGTTTTATAAAAAAAGTTACATAGTATAACTTTAAGTTTAGACAACAAAAAAACGTTCAAATCTATACCACTATTAGACCACTTTTAGACGGCGTGCTTAGTGGCTTAAGTCTGTCAACACACACAGAACACAATGGACAAGTTCATAATTGACTAACTCAATTAGAGGAACATACAATGGACTTAAAAGAGATGCTCTTAACAGTGGAGAGGCTTTTATTAACATTGCTTTGAAGCAATACATGTTGTTTAGTTTGTGAGCTCTTTTATCACAGAAATTGCCACCACACCGTCTTGGATGAACCACACTCCTGGTAGACTGAATCTCAACCCTAAAATATTAGTCCACCATCTCCAGTGAAGCCAAAATGCTTTGGTCCGTTGACGCTAAATATTGTCACACAGACTCAACTGAGCTTGATACTAGGAACAGCATGACAGAGCAATTCACTGACTGCCTTCAATTTCACTCTGGTGAATCTCACAAACTACAAATCTTTCTCCCCGGTGGATTGATCAATCGATCTGAAATCATACATGGGCATTGATCTTTGGCATATGCATGGAGTGAGGAGAATTTCCCCTGCAGGCTATGGGATCTGTAGTTGCGGTCCCATAGACCGGACAGATGCTGTGTGGAAAAATCAAGCCCCCAGAACGGCTTGTAAACATTGAAGCGGCCGCCCTACTGGCCAAAGCTGGAATTTCAGGCGGGGTGAAACATACATGCACGAGCATAAGAGCGCGCCGCTGGGGTCTACAATAGGGTTCAATGGACGTCGACGTCGTTCGTGACGTCATTACGTCTCGACGTCAAATATTTTGGAACCTAATTTGGTTCCAATTTCCCCCAGAATGCACTTGGATTCACCCACAATGCACTGGGATTCAGCTACTTCCGCATGCTTCAAAACGCCACTGAGCACTTGCATTGAAATGATAGCTGGGGGCGGGGCTGGTCCGCTCTCTATTATATTATTATTATATATACTCTATGGGAAAAATGGATATGGACCAGTTAATAGAATAATGTAGAGATGACCTATAACAGAAGTTCATAGTATTTAACCTCAACTTAACCAAACAATTATTATACAAAAAGAAACAAAACGATGATACCAATTTAAATCAAATTTTTATAATTTTGAAGGTGCACGGCACCGGTGGTTCAGGCCGCCTGATGACTAAAACAAACTACAACTACCATTAAGTTATTAATGATCCCGACCGGATCAGAAACCCCCAAAATGTGATTGATCACAGGATGCTGTAGCTGAGGAATCTTTCATTAGTGTGTGTCAATGTGTTCTGTGCATGCTGTATATTCACTTGTGCCATCAGAGCGCGCAAGTACTGCGTTCAGCTGTGTATGTAGGTAGGTATGTAGTAGGTGTGTTTAAGCCCGTAGCCCAATCAGGGACCCGCATTTCTGGCAACGCTATCATTAACAGTAACAGCCAATGAAGGACCAGAATTCCTGGTGATGCCAGTGGTGATGTCTCTGCTGTTGGCACCTCGACAGAGTGCAGTTTTTATTATACATTTGAACAACAATTGAACAATCAAAGTGATTTTAACACAGTCACATGTGCCGAGGACAAAAACATGACTTACCCAATTTCTCTCCCTCTGGAAAAACAGGAATAAGCTGACCGTGTCCATCCATCTTCTTTTGTCTTTGCAGGATCTTGAAAGCTGGAACAGACATGAGTAGCTAAGACACCAACTCTACTTCTATCATAAATTACAAATTACACAACATTGTACACTATGAAAGACTCTATAGGGACGGAAAGTGCAGACTCACACCATCTGCTGGTTGCATTAACTTATTCATTTTGTTTAATGAATGTCCACTAGCCTTACATTAAGACGTTCCTGCAGTGGCTTCCGCATTCTGGCTTTAGGATGGCTGCAGGGAGCGTCTTACCGACTATACAGACAGGTCGGGGGCATGGTCGGCAAAACTGCAATTGCGACTCTACACATGCACAAAAATGCGAAATATAGCACATCGCAGAAGTTCTGCAAGATGTATGCGACTTGTCCGGAAGCCTTGTTTAATGTATTAGTCCGTATTTTTAAATAAAATTAGTTTTTACCAAGTGTCAACTTTTCCTCGTTTGCTACAACGTTAGCTGCAACAGCGCCCGTTGGTGGCTGGAAGCATTATTGTGCATTCTTCCGTATACACTTACGTCATGTCCTTGTATGAGCGAATGGGGGAATGGATGAACGTCACGTGATAAGTGCAGCCATCTTTAACCAAACCAGAGATGCTAGATTTGGAAAAGACACACACTTGGTAAAAACTCATTTTATTTAAAAATACGGACTGCATGTGTAGAGCCGCAGTAGCAGTTTTGCAGACCATACTCCCGACCTGTCTGTCAAAGCGTTAAGACGCTCCTGTAGCCAATACGTCATCAATGCAGAAGCTACTACAGGTGCGAATTAATGTAAGGCTAAATGTCCACATAGGAACAATAAGGGATAAGATAAAATATAGAAAGATAATACCGCGGTCCATTTTATGTTTTATATATTTTTCAGACCAAGGGTGTTCTAGACACAGACATCAAACAAAAAAAAAGCCTCTTTATTTTATTTTTATTTTATTTCCTGTATTTTTATTGTGCTGTTATGTAGGTGGTGGGTTTTTGCACGTGTTAAAAAAGATGTAAAAAAAAAGAAAAGAAAATTATTGCAACTATGGATATAAAATGTGAATTATGAATTGAAAACATTGCAATAAAAAGTATTAAAAAAAAGAAAGATAATACCACATCTAAAAGTGGTAGATATGTGCAATCAAATGTCAATCTATCTACAATGTGTCTTAAGTGCATTTACAGTATGTTGTTAGACACAACTTGATAGCCATCTGAGTACTCGGGGTGAATTGTAAAGTCATACAGTGTAACTGCCAGAGGTCATAGCATGTCACAGAACTGTCGAATAGATTGACATAAATACTTTGAGAAAGGGTTCGTTGTAGACCCATGAAGTTATACTGGCCCAAAGGGCACATGGTGCTAGATGGTCTTAACCTCCTAAACCAAGGTGCCACCTATAGTCGGGGGATATCTTAAAAAGTCCTGGAATAAATTCCTTACCAAAACATTTCTTCACCAATGTGTTTGTAAAGGTGTCTAGTAACACATCTCACAAAGACTGAAATTCAGTTTCCCTAGGAAAATCTTTGACAGCTAGGGTAATTCTGGGTCTCATTCACTCACTATACACTATACTAAAGGGGAAAAAATCACTCCCAAAAAATATGCTTTAAGTGGGATGTGAGGGGTCTAACTAGGTGTTTTTAATTATTCTGAATCCATTGCAAGCATTTGTTTTGCATAAAATACATTCATTGGGCTAAAAACGAGAGACAGCCGCTGATACGAACGACCTACGGCCTGGTCGCGACCTAGGCCACGACCTGGAGGTCGTAGGTCCCGGTTCTGGAGGTCGTAGTTCGCGGTACATACTTGTTAGGTCGCGGCCGGTCTAGTTTCGCGACCCCCGGCCGTGGTTGCGCCACCTCGGTCGTCCCCGGGCCGTTGTTGCGCGATCGGGCCGTTGTTCAGCGACCTGGGAAGTCCGCGGTCGTATTTAAAAGGTCTTTTTGCAGAATATTCTAGAGCAGCAGCGCTATTCAACCTTTTGAAGCTTGTGATTGGCTGAACCGGAGGTAGGAAGCGCTCCATTGTAGTCACTTGGACCGCGCGAGGTGCACCAAAACCTATCCTTAACCCTAATCCCAACTCTAACTCTAACCCTAACCTTAACCCTAACCCCAACTCTAACCCTAACCCTAACCCTAACCCTAACCCTAACCCTAACCCTAACCTGCCGACACTGAGTAGCTAACCTGCCGACGCTGTTGAAAACGAGCGCTCCTTCCCTTAGCAAGCGTAGAGTTTCTAAACTCGCGTCCCTTCCCTTAGCAAGGGTAGAGTTTCGATCGCGGCGCTCCTTCCCTTAGCAAGCGTAGAGTTTCTAAACTCGCGTCCCTTCCCTTAGCAAGCGTAGAGTTTCGATCGCGGACTTCCCAGGTCGCTGAATTACGACCGAGATCGCGCAAAACCTCCAGAACCGGGACCTACGACCTCCAAGTCGTGGCCTAAGTCGCGACCAGGCCGTAGGTCGTTTGTATCAGCGGCTCTTGCTGCTAAAAACAGCCCATAAAATGATGGTTTAGTGATGAGTCATCGCTTTTCACAGTGGTATGGGGGTCCATTTCTAGCCCAAGGAATGTTTTTGGTGCAAAACAAATGCTTGCAATGGATCCAGAATAATTAAAAACACCTAGTTAGACCCCTCACATCCCACTTAAAGCATATTGTTTGGGAGTGATTTTTTTCCCCTATAGTATAGTGTATAGTGAGTGAATGAGACCCAGAATTACCCTAGCTGTCAAAGATTTTCCTAGGGAAACTGAATTTCAGTCTTTGTGAGATGTGTTACTAGACACCTTTACAAACACATTGGTGAGGAATATTTTTGGTAAGGAATTTATTCCAGGATTTGACACTATTTCTAAAGATATCCCCCGATATTCCGACACTAAAACTAACCCTAACTCTACCCCCAACCCTAAACCTAACCTCAGTAAACCTTACCTCAGTAACTAACCTGCCGACGCTAAGTAACTAACCTGCGGACGCTGAGTAACTAACCTGCCAACGCTAAGTAACTAACCTGCCGACGCTAAGTAATTAACCTGCCAACGCTAAGTAACTAACCTGTCGACGCTAGTCGGAACAGCGGACAGTCGGGATAGTGAGCGGACCCCCAGTAGTTTGAGGTCTGTGTTCTACTCAGCACATTTTCTAGTTGACCCACGTTTTGAATGCAAACAGCAGAGGGCGATGTGACAGCTTTCCCTCCCTATGCCAAAACCACACTTCCAGTACCGTTTCTATAGGTGTATGGACGGATGGGGCCCCTCAGTGCCACTCTCTGGAAGACAGAAAATAGAGACACAATCATGTGTGTTGAAACTGATCATTACATTGCTGCTGCATGTAATTTGTGTCCATAGGGTTAGCATACCTGCATGCAACCAGTGGGGTGGATTTTCTCTGCCTGCTTTGCCAAGTCCAGCAACTTGTCAGAGTGTTTATCTACTATGTCACTATCCAGGGAGCCTGGGTGGGCATAATTCTACACACACACACACACACACACACACACACACACACACACACACACACACACACACACACACACACACACACACACACCAACAACATAAGTGCCATAATTATTTAAAAGTCAATTAACGATTGTTATGTTTCAAATAAATAAATACATTGTGGAATTTTTGTGGAGGCTGTGGAGTGGGACCTTCACATTTTCCTCTGGCACTATTTCTTAAAAAAGGAGAAACATGGCTATTTGATTATTGTACTCACCAGAAATGCTTTGATGTGTTCAAAACGGAATACGTGGGAGGACAATTCAACTTTATGGAGTTTCCTCTCACAGAGTAAACATAGGGATCCTGACGGGGGCCCCCTGTTGGTTTGGATAAGAACCATGAACTGCAGACCTGGTAGGGAAAAAGACATACCATTACATCAATACGTGGTCTACACATAACAACTGTGCAGTGTACAAGGGTGTTCTATTTAGTTAATTTGTCTTATGCACCGGGGCGTCAATTGGGTATGGCAGGGTATGCAGCATTATTGTTAATTGTGGCACGTTTACTAACATGCAAAGTTTAGCTGCACTTGAACAACCGTTCCGGGCTGCCATATCCAGCCCAAGAAACCGTAGAAATGGGGAAAAAATTATCTTAAAATAATTGTATCATGCCTGTTGCTAAGGTATGGCAACATGACTGGTGTCTTGCATGCGCGCCTTCGCGCGTGTGCAAGAGACTTTTTCTGAACTGATGCCACTGCTTATGCATTATACATTACATGTCAAACTGTGCAATGGGTAAACTGCCGGCTCATATGTAGTTTTACAGTGGTTAAACATTAGCATTAAGCTATATTAACGAGGATAGAATCACTGGCATACACAACACACACAATCACTCACTGCTGCTGTCAGTGAAGGTTCTACTCACCCAGCTGAGGCCTGTGGCCCAGTTCCAAACGCTGAGGAAGGCCGACCTGCTGAAACGCATCCGTTTCCCTTGATAGACTACTGCTGCTGTGCTTACCTATTCAAAAAGTTCATAAGAAACTACTAAAGAAAGTGTGGAAATTCCTTTCACTGTGAGATTTGTGACCAACTTTGGGACTATGCATACACACAAAAACAGAAAATATCATAAGAAAACAAACAGTATTTAGCTGAACGAGATGGGAATGAAAGGGAGGCATGTTGTGCACAACACTAACCTTCCAGTAGCCATTCATAGCAGAAGTGCTCATCCAGCATGTCACAGACTGTCCAAGAAACATAATAAAAAAATAAAACATTTCAATGTACAGACGAGGAAAACAGTGTACTAGAAGAGTGTCAGTAGGGTGGGTGGATGTGGGCCTCCAATATTAGACCCTCCAGAAAAACGCAGGCAGAAATCCTTGATTATGTGAGCTAAAATCCTTGATTTTGCAATGAAATATGCTGGGGTTTTATGTAATTTTATGAGGTGAAATTGCAGGAAGTTGTGAAATAAGTGAAAAGTTCCGAAATACTGTATGTGGAATACGTGAAAAGTTGCTATCCAATAGTCCCTCCCTGACTAATCCCAGTATGTTTGATTACAAGTTCAGTACTCACCATGTGAATAGTCCTTGCTTAACAGCATAAAAACGGTAGGTATATCAATTATCTGGAGAAAAAAAATAAGGGGAAAAAAAGTGTCAAATACACTGACTATACATTGCACTTGTTAAGCGCAGCCTTACATAAGGATCTATGACTTTCAATGTGCTTTGTTTGTCATTTCACCTTGAGCACCATGTGTTCAGGTCCTTGAGCCTTCTCCTCCTCCCAGGCCAAGGATGTTAGGAGCTTTTCACACTCGCTTCCCTTCCAGGCAAATGGTAGACGAGCAGGATTCTGGTGCATCTAGAGCACACATTGAATCAAATAGAGTATGAAAGATAGAGGTAATACCACCCCCGGCACGATGGTTGAAGCAGAATCTGGGGGCGGGGGTCTGAAATCTGCCATAAAAGCAATTTAGCTCAGAAGGTGGCCACCATCTGGCAGAGTAAGGTAGCATTTTCTAAAAAAATAAATAAAAAAAACACCAAAATAAACTTGTGCAAAATGAACTTTGTTCATGCAACCAAAGATCAACAGAAACAATTGTCCAGGTACAGTAAAGGGTTCAGCAGGGCTCACCAGAGTGTGTTTGATGTGTAGTGGATCAACCAGATGGTCTCTGAGGTTGAATGCAGGGAACGTGCACTGGCAGACCGTGCACACGCAAAGAGGCATGTAAGAAGCACGGGTGGTGACACACATCACAATATGAAGAAGGCCTTGTCAAAAGAAAATACTTGTATTCATTATTATTCAAGGACAAAAGTAACGCATGTTTCCGACTGTGGAACAATTTAACTACACAAAAATGATGTGGGATCCTTCACATGAAATGAACCAATAAGACATAATGCAGCCCAACTCACCGATGACTGGTTCAGACCGTTCTTCTCTTTCGATGAACCGCCATTCATTCATCAATACAGAACTGTGTACCACTAAGACAAAAGCAAGCATCAATTAAACTCAGACATCTGATTGGCGGCTAGTTTAAGCAGCACTCCTCCATTATTACAATATATCATTTTGGAATCCTCTCCACAGTATCTCTGATAATAGTCCAACAAATAGAATAGAACAAATAAAATAATAATAAATAAATACCTGGTTTATCCAGTTCATCTGCTGTGATAGTAGAACAGAGGGTTAGGAATAAACAAGATAACATTAATGTCACATACATTACATGTGGTTAACAACAGATCATGAGATAATATAACATTAAGGTCACATACAGTATGAGATAACAGGGTATAATATACTGCAGTACCTTCTGTCATGAAGATTGTCTTCATTCTCTGTGGATAGACAGACAGACACAAGCCAATTCATTCATAATAATTCTCACTTGTGGTGTTATGATCAGACACAGTACAGTGATCATTTGGCTGGTGTAGTGTTTCACTTTGAAGGAACCATATTGCATTGGTTCCAAGAAGACGTCCCTTGGTTTGGACACATCACAGAAGTCACATAAATGTCTCTGTGCATAGATTATTGAGCAACATGTAACGAGCACTTGACATTTGTTCAAGAGACCATCTATTGTGTGTACGTGACTGCTGAGCTATTGATGAGTTGTCGTATGTTCCGTCTTAAAGGGAAACTAGGTAACTTAAAGACTATGTTTTTATATATATTGTACATTCACAACATTATGAAAGTATGGCTCACCTGCTTGTGTTCTCTTCCTTCCATGTGAGCAAAATATTGCGATGTGGTCTCTAATTTCACATGGCAGACCTGATCAAACAGTCAAAATAAGATCATATTAGCATCATCGTTAGTCCACCGGATTATTACATTGATTGTACAGTATTATAGGAAGAAGCAAGCAAGTACAATGTGGTAAAGATAATATAATTCAGATTCACCTGGCAGCTTAGTTTGCAAAACCTTACTGGACGCTTTGCTGTGCAAAAAAAATAAAAATAAAAAGAGAAAAGTATTAAAGATTTCATATGATGTTCTTTGATTGCGTTGATGTCATTTGACCAACTCTTGTAATTTGGCCCTTCACACCGCTCTCTCTTAACTGGATGACAGAAAGCTAAAGGACAAATACAGTATACAGACAAGACACAAATAGGGTAGGGTCTCCCATGGCAAATTGGTCTCGGAGGAGGGGTCAGACTAAGGATAGCTCACCTAGGCTACGTATAGAACCCATAGACTGTAAAAAAAATATGGACGGTGTTAAGCCATTGGTTTTTATATGCTGCGAAAATGTCGCTTTTTTTGTCCCTTGTACGGGTGCCGCCATCATTGTAGAAATCAACGTTCATTTGGTAGAAATGGTACCATCTCGAATGCTATTGGCTGCCAACGGTCACATGCAACCGCAGGCATACTTGGGAGAATGTGGTGTTGAGCTTGCCAAATAAAGCACACGAAAAAGAACCATCACAAGCTTATGATCACAAGCCCCTCCTACAGCATACCCTGCTTTAACATCAAATATAACATAAATTGGACCATATTTTCACAAAACGCATATCATGGTGATTGCAACGAGGCTTTAAACTAGCGACATAAAGTACTTCTGACAATGTTTATTAATGTAAGAAAATCGAACGTAAAAGTTTGGGGGAATAGAATGGAATCCTATGGAGAACATGTTGCTCTGTGTTGCTTCATTTTAAATCCTGACGCCTGCCTCCCTGATAGAACCCCCATAGAAAAGCACACTCATGCTTTTCTGTAGAGCTCTTTAAACGTTGGCGGACCAGTGTTGATTTTGTCGACTAAAACTATGACTAAAAATGTTTGTCGACTGTGTTCTTTTCACTGACGAAAACTAAATAAAAACAAAATAAAAACTAAGCTGTGATGACTAAAACTAAGACTAAATATATTGACAATTTCGTCAACAAAATAAAAACTAGACGGGGATGTTAGGGAGGGACTAGTGGAGAAGAGAGTAATTTTATGTTTGGTAGCTCTCAGGTGTTGCGTGCTGAAAATAGCCTATCTACAAGCTCACAACGCGTCGCAGCGTTGTGAGCTTGTAGATCGGCTATTTTCAGCACGCAACCAAGAGTAAAATCAGTCATTACAATGTCATAAAGGCCTGCCAAAATACATTTCAGTTGACTAAATCAACTGTAGATTTAGTCGACTAAAATCTTATATTTAGTCGACTAAAATTAGACTAAAACTAAAACCTTTCAGGTGACTAAATTATGACTAAAACTAAATGACATTTTATTCAAAAGACTATGACTAAAACTAAATCAAAATTTGCTGTCAAAAACAACACTGCAAGGGACGCAGTGGACGCTGGGGGCATGTTCTTTCCTCCGCATCATCAGTGCCCACACGCTAGGTGGGGTTGGCAAAAGGGCCTTTCTGTGTGGAGTTTGCATGTTCTCCCTGTATCCCCTAGGGTAGGTACCCTCACAAAGAAAACATGCAGCAATACTGGTCTCTATACTGCCTCCCCCTGGTCAGCCTGATGGAGGGGAAAGGAACTGTTTGGAATAACGTGTTGTTCGTTCCACACGCTACGTCCTACCGGGGAAACTCCGGGGAATAGGCGGTTGCTGGGGTCTAATATTCAGTTGCTAGGGTCTAATAGGTGGTTGCTAGGGTCTAGGTCAGGGGTCCTCAAACACAAATCTTGAGGGTCCACAAATATTTTTTTGAAACAGGTCCGGGTCCGAAAAAAAAAAAATATATATATATATATATATATTAAAGCAATAAGCCACAAGAGGCGAGTGGTTACCGGGGGAGTATACACCGGCTGAGAGGCGTTGGGAAACACGAGGCGCAGCCGAGTGTTTTCGACCCTCTCAGCCGGTGTATACTCCCCCGGTAACCACAAGCCTCGCGTGGCTTATTGCTTTTCTAAAACGGTCACAATATTGCAACATGAATATCATAGCATTGCATTATTTAAAGAAAAAAGTACACTTCTCCGCCACCAGGAAGAGACATTTCCTTGCGTTTACCAGCAGGAACGGGACTTACGGAAGCCAGTGTGTGTGTTTACAAAGTCACGTCATTCTTTTTGCAAAAAAAAAAAAATAGGGAAACAACACTTGTGTTAGATCAGTCTCATGTTAAGAAGTTAAGAACCATATTCGATCCATACACATGTTTATTTTCATCCAGATTTAGCTGCTATGTATCACATCAAAAACGCTAGCATAGCAACCTAAGCTAAACAGCCGAGTGGTGCCTGGAGAATAGAGGGCGCTTGTTGCCTCTACAAGCCCCGCCCGGAGCCATTCAGTCACTGTCCTATGCATGCGGGCGGTGCTTAGAAGCACCCGCACGGCAGGATTTGAGAGGAAATCAAACGCTCGCTTCTCTAGTTCAGCCTCACGGCACAGTGGAAAGAAATAACGCACCTGGCTTTGATTTAAACTGATTCAAGGTATGGGTTACAGTCTCAGGTATACCATGGCACCCAGCCAATCAGAATCAAGGAATGGAACTAGCCGTTTTAGAAATATATATATATACACGTATATATATATATATATACGTATATATAGGTTGTTAGGGACTAATAGACGGTTGCTAGGGTCTAATATGTGGTTGTATGTGAATAATAATATGTGAAAGTATGAAGGACTAGTAAGGTGCCAAAAAACAGGACCGAAAAATTGCCTGGGAATAACAGTAGTGGGATCGCCTTATAGCGATCCCGCAATAATAATAAAGTTGCTTTATTTGGGGGCCTCAGACCCCCAAATAAAACAAATTCAAAAGTCTTACCTGTCTCAATGTGAGAGCGCTGTGCTGCCACTTCCTTCTCTGTTGCAACAACACGTTCTTTCACGGACACTGGGTCATGAGAGGTGCTTTTCAACTTGCCAGGGACATGAACTGAAAAGAATGCAGGCAACATTGAAGAAAACAACAAAAGACCCAAACAATTCCCCAAAGGAGAGGATCTGAGAACAGGGAATGTGTGTGTGTGCGTGTGTGTGTGTGTGTGTGTGTGTGTGTGTGTGTGTGTGTGTGTGTGTGTGTGTGTGTGTGTGTGTGTGTGTTTGTGTGATGATTCTCTCACTTCGTTCTCTTGTTACGTGTGTTAGCGATGCACAATCAAGTAAATCGAAAATCTGGATTTCACAATTAAGTAATTGTGAAACATTTAATTAAAGTTTGCCTATATCAGTATATAGATAGATAGATAGATAGATAGATAGATAGATAGATAGATAGATAGAGTACAACTCATTCATATATATATTAACACATTTATATTATATTCATACTGTATGCATATATTCATGTAGATACACATACGGTATATATTCACTCCACTCATTGAACCATTGAAAAGATAAATAAACAAAAAGAAAGAAATAATCATGATCAACAATTGACAAATTGTGATTACAGAGTTAAAGCTGTTTAATGTCCTATCCGGGATTCAAACCCTAAGTGAGAACATCTACCGCTCATCCAAGAGGCGATCCCTCATTGGCCAGAGGCTTTCAGACAGTACCACTTGTTCTAGCCGACACCAGTAGGGTATATTTTCCATTGGTAGAGTGAAGGTGACCACCTCCAAGTAGGGCTGTCACGATATGACATTTTACATGACGATTAATTGTCACTCTGTCACTGATTAACGATTTAATTGTGTTTTTGTCGTTGGCAATTACATTTCTTTTTGGCTTTTAGGCTTTGAAGTTGCATATGACACATAACCTAAATATACAAAGAAATTACTGACATATTTGACAACTTACTACTTAAAAAATAACATTGATAGTGGAAATAGCCGAACTACAAGCTCACAACGTGTCGCATCGCGACGCGTTGTGAGCTTGTAGATCTGCTATTTCCACTATTTCTGACATTTTTCAACATTCACGATTATAACGATTATGACAAAATAATTGCGATAATGTCAAATAATCACGATTAGACGATTATGTAATAATTGTGACAGCCCTACCTCCAAGCACTTGTTACAGATTTATATAGCAAATGTATAACAAATGTAATAGTAAGGAAGCATACTTTAGCCCTATTTTACACCTAGGCTATTTGATAATAGCCGATCTACAAGCTCACAACGCGTTTCACCTGTCAGGTGAAAAGGAAGTGGCTTGGACTCATGCATAGAAGGAAGCATGAGGTCTGCCCAGGTTGGCAGAGGGAGTGTAGCAGCCAGGATTACACCCTTTGTTAGCCTCCTGGTTGGTCCCTGACTGACCAACCAGCAGGCTCTATCTGCCTTGTCCCGCCCTGGTTCCGCCTTTTTTATGTTGAATTAGCTAAAACACAATTTTTGGAGAAATAAAAACATTTAAAAACATGCTGATTCACTATGCTGCCACTGAACAGCTCCAATTGACTGAAACAAAGTTTGAAATTAGAATTGAGCACACAGAATAACAGTATGAAGCAACAGAATTAACATGGCAGTGGATGGAATGTCCCACCGAATGTCCCACCAAGACACAGCAACCAATGGGTGTGGAGAGGGGCAGGACAATGGGCAGGACAAATGGGTTACAAAAATCATGGGATAAAATCAAAAATCAAACCTCGGTTCGAAGTGAAGCGGTGAATGATAATTCTATGTGTTCTAGAGCTATGAAATCTGTGTTCTAGATCTATATATTCTGTGTTCTAGATCTATACTTTCTATGTGCTTCAGTTCTATATTTTTTATGAATTCTGAATGAATGACTGATTTTATCTGGAGGGCCAAATTATTATGTGAAGCTTGACCAATCCTCAATCCTGGACGCACGGGACACACATATTCTGGATGTACGGGACAGATAAAACCTGTTCATTCTGGACTGGAATGACCATATATGGACATGTACGGGACACACAAAGCCACTCCTTGGAAGCGGCTTTCATCGCTTCAAAAATAAATAAAAATACATAATAATAATATTAATAACATTGCAGTAACAGTGCAGTTCTGTCTGGTACAAACAATCTCATGTCTTCTTTGATTGGTGAGATCTTGGTGGCATCCTGGCTGTCACTCTTGATGTCGTCACATCTGCTTCCCTCAGTGTCCAGGTAGTATCAGTGAGGTGTGTGGAAGGACTGTAAACTCCACATCCAATCACTGACCATCAATAATAACTCCTGACCACAGCCAGTCAAATGGCATATACATGTACTGACATGTTAACAAGACACTACTGACAGGGTTCGCACACATTTTTACCAATTAATTTCCAAAACTTTTCCAAAACTTTTCCAGAATATTTAACCCAATTTCCAGGACTATATAACAATAATTCAGCTCAGTAACAGGTCGCTTACTCCTATGCGCAAGACAGGTAGTGTTTGCCAGTGGTTTTCAACCTTTTCAGGCCGTGACCCCCGAAATAATCATGTTTTAACTGGGGACCCCCACCCTGACGAGCACTAAGAGTTGAGGAATTTTGTATGACACGGTTCTATTGTGAACATAGCAGATCTACATGAAAGATCTAAACCTAACCCTTACCCAACCCTAACCGGAGTACTGGGGATTTGAAACAGCGGGACATTGAAATACCAGGATTTTGCCCTTTGCAAGCTGGTAATAATGGGTGAGTGATTTATAAAAAATAAGTATTTTTTGGGGGTGAACTTTAACCCAAACTTTAAAAAAAAATTGTAGAAAATATCACATTGGCAAAGATTTTAACATTTTTGGTGACAGCGCACCTTGATAATCATGAAGACATTATTGGTGACAACGCAACTTGACACATGAAAACATTATTGGTGACAAGGTATGATTAAACAGGTGAAAACATTCGATCGAGCACCTGCACATGTATGTGTAGGTTGATTATTATTATGTGTGTGGGTACATAGGAAAATAATAGTAACAAATGCAGAAGGGCAAATAGAAAAGGTTTAGAAAACAATATCATGTTTTGAGTATGATAAAGGCATTTATCATACACCATTATGTGTGATATAATATATGTGAACTTCAAAGGTCACATGGATACAATGGATACTCAGTGATTATGACTAATGATCCTTACATAGAACACACGGGACAGATCCTTACAGAAGCATAATGCCCACGGGGGATGCTGTGGGCGCTGGGGGCGCGTTCCTCCACCCGCGTCATCAGCGCCCACACCCTAGGTGGGGTTGGCGATAGGGCCTTTCTGTGTGGAGTTTGGCATGTTCTCCCCGTGTCTCCTTGGGTATATATGCCCTCACAAAAACATGCAGTAGTCCTGGTTTCTATACTATCTCCCCCTAGCCAGCCAGGTGCTCCCCAATTCCCCTGGCGCGGCAGGGGGAGAGCGAGGGAACCAGGACTACAGGTTAGGTAGTTGGCACCGGGTGAAAAAAAATGGGTTGCAAAAACCGTAAAAATAAAATAAAGAAAAAAGCATAATGTCATATTATTCCTAAAGTGTAATATTTACCCAGCTTCTCTCCTGGTGTGATGCTAGTTATCAAGCTGCTCTCCTTGCGTTCCTTCCTCCAGTCTTCTAGCATCTCCAAGGCTAAAAATGGTCAGTTAATCAAAAAGTATAACATATAACTATGATATTGACATCTTTTAGAGCAGGGTCTCCCAAAGAGTGCCCTAATGCTATTCCAGGGGTGCCGCAGAATAATAAGAAGAGTACTTTTTCCATCTAAAACCAACTCTGTTCATCAAATAGCCAATCTACAAGCGTCACAATGTGACGCGTTGTGAGCTTGTAGATCGGCTATTTTTGGTGAACTTTCCCCCCAGAATAGGGATGCTGGGGTTCAAGTGGTTAAACGTAATTTTCAGTCAGTTCTGATGGAAACAGATATTTCTCCAATATGATGTAAGGTTCCAAAAATTCACAGTGTAATTCAGGGGTGCCATGGATGAAAACCGTTTTCATGTGAAATTGACACTTATTAGCCCGCAGACCCCCATTTGAAAAGATATGCCAGGGACCCTCATATAAGAAGATTTTTACAGCTCTTGGAGTTATTTTCAAAGAAGATTTTTACAGCTCTAGGAGTTGTTTATTTTCAACCATTTTAATTTCAAGGACCCCCAGTTTGACAT
The DNA here is from genome assembly GCF_963921795.1 of Nannobrachium achirus. Taxonomy (NCBI): domain Eukaryota; kingdom Metazoa; phylum Chordata; class Actinopteri; order Myctophiformes; family Myctophidae; genus Nannobrachium; species Nannobrachium achirus. The sequence continues at coordinate 1,511,402 of NC_137819.1, read as the reverse complement.
GAAATGGGCTACGGACCCCCATTTAATGAAACTTCTATCTCTGGGTGCCCAGTTAACTGTATATGATAAAAGCAATGTTTAATTTAAGTCAGAGAATGTACAAATGGAACGGGTCCATTTGGTTCCTTTTGGTTCCATTTCTACACTCTTGAGTCTTGAGTTACAGGCCAAACTTTCATTTAGCTGCATGGGGACACCCTGGAACACCCTAAAGGACCCTGGAACACCCTAAAGGACCCCTGGAACACCCTAAAGGAACCCTGGAACACCCTAAAGGACCCCTGGACAGCCATTCACCCCAAAAATCCAAAGGTTGATGGAACTGGACTGGAAACGGAATTCATCAGGTACAGTATTCATCCCGTGTGAACCCACAATTTGGTCGCCCAACATATTGTATTTAAAACTTACCCTCTACGTATGAAGTCCCTTCCACTGATGAGAACAAAGCAGGCTCCAGGATCACTTGCTACAACAGAAGTCCTTACAATTATTACAAATATCAGACACCACCTGTAGCCAGGAAACCCATGCCAGTCAGTATGAAGAAGAGACATGGCAATGTGAATTCACCTAGACCGAGATGGTTTACCAGGCTACTAGGGGTGTAACGACACATTTAATTGGGACCTCCACCTACCTTCATATCAGTGATGGTCGTTCCATGGATTCCTTCCATCTGTTTTGCTAAATCCTGCATCATGTCGTGAAACATGATGTCGTATTCATAGCAGCTGTACATCAGAGTACGGGGATGCCATGCATTCTGGAAACACAAACAACATTGAGGTTAATTTAGTACGAATTCTTCCAAGGCCTTAGAATCTCCCCAGTTTGCTCACTTGAAAGTCTGGCCTCAGTGGCCTGTGATGGAACAAGAGGAAAGGCTCATCAAAATCAATAGATTTCTCCTTGTTGGGCAGCAAATTTCATGGCAATCCAGACATTATTTTTCAATAGATCACAGACAGGCGGCGGACAGGGTAAGAAATAGTAATTGCTGAAACTATAGGAGACAACTAGACTGCACTCTGTTGAGGTGCCAACTTGCACCATGTGCACTCGTGGCCATGTATGGCCTACTTGTGCGCCAGCAGAGCTTGCAAGTACTGTTGTCTGTATGTATGTGGGTGGCAGACGCGTAAATATCGCCGGTGCAGCCGGACGCGATGCCAACTTGCACCTTGTTATTTACAGGGTTCCCACACATTTTTACAAATTTATTTCCCAAACTTTTCCAGAATATTTAACCCGATTTCCAGGACTATATAACAATAATTCAGCTCAATAACAGGTCGCTTACTCCTATGCGCAATGCCCAACGACAGGTAGTGTATGCCAGTGGTTCTCAACCTTTTCAGGCCGTGACCCCCGAAATAATCATGTTTTAACTGGGGACCCCGGCACCCTGACGAGCACTAAGAGTTGAGGAATTTTGCATAACACGTTTCTATTGTGAAAATAGCAGATCTACATGCTCACAACGCCTTGCGTTGCGAGGCGTTGTGAGCATGTAGATCGGCTATTTTCACAATTTCTGCAATTTGACAATTTGGTCCATGTTTTTTTTCCAGGACCTTCCAGGACCCTTGATAAATTCCGAACGGCCGGTTCATTCCCGGTTGGTCCAGGCCGGCCATTCGGGCAGAAACCTTGTATCTCCAAGTTTCAAATTTGTACATTTTTTTTCGCAAAGCAAAGCTCTGCTTCATCATACAAGGCTGTCGCACAAAAGTAGTGAAAACAGCAGATCTACAAGCACACAACGCCTTGCGGTGCGAGGCGTTGTGTGCTTGTAGATCGGCTGTTTTCACTAGTTTAAATCATTTTCAAAATGATTAATACAAAACTTTATGTGCCGATGGTGCCCATTAAATGCAATAGCTTACAAAGGCCTACATGTCATTTCAGAGTCAGACTTTAAGAAGATAGGCCGCCTATTAGCCTACTGTAGATCTAGTCTGCTGGCCTACTTTTATATTAAACATATAACAGCACAAAAAGGTAATACATTATCGTTGAGATGTATGTGATGTGATGAGATGTGGTTTAGGCCAGGCTTCTCCGTTTCTCACCTTAAATCGTAGTGTTGGATGCTGACGTCCAGAAATTCCTCTTCATTTATTATCATTTCAACTGAGCCCATGGTTGTTCAAACCAAAAAATCGGATTTTCAAGCACAATTGGGGTGAATTTGTGTGTTTTTCTTTTTACTTCATCTCTATCTGTGGTGTGCAGGCTGTGGAGTGTGGACTGTGGACCGATTTCCTTATGCTTGTGCGTGTACATACTGTACGGGAAGGAACGACCCATCTGCCCAAGTATGGCTATGGTAGTAAATTATAGCAGGCAGTTGGTTTACATTACTAGTAGGCTAATATAAACCAACTGCCTGGTTTGTAGCACACAGTCGTCCCTACTTCATCTCTCTCTCGACTAAGGGGTCCTTGGCCTGAAAACGTTGCAGACCGCTGCAATAGGGTCATAGCAGGCCAGGAGTCAACCCTTAAATGCTGTTTGAGTTGCTGCCTGTATAGGCCTGTTATTAGGAAAAAAATCAAAATATCTACAAGCCGATTTACAAGCACTGTGTGCTTGTAGATCAGCTGTTTTCACTAGTTTAATACAACACAAACGGTTTTGGACATACAAGGTTTCCACCCGACAACGACGAAATATAACTCATGTAATTGGCCCACTGGCTTGTCACTTGTCGTGATCTGAAATTGCAAATCTTTGAGTAGCAGCAGCGCTATAGAGAGAGATCTCTCTCTATAGCGCGCAATGAGGGCCTCTGCAACTCTTTTTCCCGGGCTGAATCAGGGGCCCAGCACGTCCCTGACTTATGTGCTCTGCTGGCGCAAGGAATAAGAGTGTCGTAGCAAATTACAATGTAGTCGTGGATGTGATCAAAGCTGAGGAGATGTTTGATGATCTTAGTGTGGCTCAGAGTGAGTTTGCAGATGATGCAGAGATAAAAGCGTCTGTCAGGCTGGTCCTCACAGCTGCACTCCACCAGGTGCTCCAAGCCTGCAGGGAGGATAAGGTACAACAGAGTGCAAATATTAAGCAGCTAATAATAAGTTCATAATTAAGGTTCAACTCTGGTTCAATTCCTTGTCCTTGCTTATTGTAAGTCACTCTGGAAGACTAGTGAAGTGTGACGTAATTTACACATCCTACCTGGTTCGCGGTTTTCTTCCCCCATTCTGAATTCCCATTGACCTTTTTCATATAAGAACTGTGTTCCAATTATAAACAAATTATCTCAGCGGTTTGACTCATATGGATATGAAGAATCAACTGATGGTGAGAAAACGCTAATGTTAGTTACATTTTCGCCAGAAACAGACTTTATCACTTATGAGTGACTGACTATCATAAACCACTCAGAGCCACCTCGCCGATAATATCGCAAAGGCTGTTTGTTTATCTTTGGACCACAACGCTTGAGACGATTTAAGATGACCCAATATTATTCTCCATAGAGAATTACTTCCGTGGAACCACGGGATGAGCGAGTCACGTCATGACTTCACTGTGCTATAGTACCTGTAAATGCCTAAATTGTAAATGGTAATTCCACCAGTTAGATACAGCTATTTGAAAGTCAATCATTAGGTAGTCTCAGACTGTTGACTCCCACAATCTGTAAATCGTCGTTGTCCAATGAAAACCTTGTATGTCCAAAACCGTTCATTCTGCTTTTATCATTTTAAAAATGATTTAAACTAGTGAAAACAGCCGATCTACAAGCACACAACGCCTCGCGGTGCGAGGCGTTGTGTGAGAGATACTGTACGAGGTTTCCACCCGACAACGACGAAATGCTCCCGTCATACAGTCTGGGAGACGGACGTTGTGATCATGAGTATCCGGCCTGAGAAGCGACAACGCGGATGTGAAGCCTCCTCCCCACTTCGTTTTTACAGTCGCGCACATTCATCCTAATATAAATAAAAATCATCTTAGCAGTTATATTGCTGCTTATTAGAAATTACACTTTAAAATGTATTTTCATGAACAGATATGCCAGCTTCCGATACTCAGAGGTATAGTTCCAGACTCTATATAGCATTCGGAGTTTGTGGAATAGTTGTCTGGCTACGAGAGATTAATCATTAGGTGGCTCTAATAAAAATAGTACATTTAAAATAGTCGTACTACTGCGGATTAGCTCACAAAAGACCCTGACATTTTGAGATAATTTCCTCTAGTAAGACGTGTTATTCTGAGATGCAAGCACTGACCTAGAAGAGGATTCTTCCTGTTTGGGGTTCCCAGATATGTCTGTATTGTCATCTGTTTTGTCCTGGAAGCTGTGGATTAGACAGATCATAATAACAAAGTCAGGGTATGTGAATATTGGAAAACAAGGCCATTCATTGTTGACTGCTTTGCTTTGGACAGCCAGAGGGGGGCACTCATCAACTGACCTGTGATCTGCTTCAGAAGGTTGTCATGTTGACTCAGAGTGGCCATTGCTGTCAAAGAGAGAGGAGGAGAATCATGAGTTGATTTGCACCACTTAAGAGTTAAGAATACGGATAAAGGCTGATGCATACTCCACTTTTAGAGCCAAGTTTAATTTGGTTCGGTTCGGGAAGCGCAACATCTCGGCAGCACCGAACAGCTGACTTTATGTCGTATTGTAGTTTGTGACAGAGCCAAACCGAATTAAACTCTGCTCTAAAGGCTCACCTGCATTCACTACATGTTGTTGTCAATCCAACATATTGATCAGGATTAATACTTTAAATCTGGAGCCAAAGTAAATAATACAATAATAAAACAGGACTGTACCTTTGACATAACTGGTTCCTTTTACTGTTTCAAACAAAGCTGGAGGCAAGTCCAGAACCTGCACATAGAAAAGATGGAATAAGACAGCTAAAGTTTATTGAAATGGAAGCATCAAATATCCTGTTCATTCTGGGTATATCAAAGATATTTGATAATAGATTTGGCATGCAGAGTCTAATCGCAGGACATCATTTGCAAGATGACCTTCAAGAATTATTTCGCAAGCCAGGACTTTCCAGTAAAAAAAGGAAGGCGAAAGCAACATTCTTTTTATAGTGCTTGCTTTGACAGGGAAGACACAAATCTCCTCTGTGAGGCAGTATGAACTGATCTCAAAAACAAACAAAAAACTTTTTTTTTTTCTCTACAAGCTGGCGAAAGCATAGCCTAGTAAACTGACTCCTCCCATCTTCTAGCAGGAAGAGCCAGGTTTACGAGGCTAGCAAAAGCACACATTCCCTATATAGTTTGGCGGCTGTGGTTCTTGATGAATTCCCCGACATCAAAGAAAATAACAATCACGTCACCCTGATCACGTTCGGGCGCTCCAAAGAGTCCACACATAAGTTAACCAACCTTCAGACTCCCACTGTGTAGTCTCAAATACTTCCGTGTTTCGCTGAGGGCCTCAGGATCCACAATAAGTTCAATCTTTTGGCAGGGAATCCAGGAGAATCTCAGCGTCTTGGGATTGTTGTAGTTCTATAGGAAATAGAAAGATACATGTCAAGTAGAACAGTGGTTCTCAACCTTTTCAGGCTGTGACCCCCAAAATAATCATATTTTAACTGGGGAACCCCCACCCTGACGAACACTAAGAGTTGAGGCATTACATTTTGTATAACACGGTTTTATTGTGAAAATAGCAGATCTACATGCTCACAACGCCTTGCGTTGCGAGGCGTTGTTGATGCATGTAGATCTGCTATTTTCACAATTTCTGCCTCTAATATTTGACAATTTGACCAATGTTTAATTTGTCAAATTTATTAAAAAAGTAATAAAATTGTCACTTTAGAAATGTGCAGATACCCTCTATACATTATGTTGTTTTGTTTACTGGTGAGTGGGGAAAAAACTATGTTGCCCAAAATAATTTGGGGACCCGACCCACAGGTTGAGAACCACTGAAGTAGAAATCCAAGCTGATGTGTATCTCTGTATAAGGTGGTGGTCAACACTTACATAGTAATTGCAGCAGTGCTTGGTCGATTGTAGATGGAGCTTCAGATTCCTTGCGTTTGAGACCGATTCCTCACACGCGTGACACAGGTAAACCAGGGAGTCCCTCTTCTCTGAACTCAAACACAGTGTCACCAGAGACAAGCCTAGGAGGGAAGCAAACGCAGAAAACAAACCTCATACATGACTGTTAATTGAGAAACAGGAGGATCTTGAAAGGGGAGTGTGTGTGCATGCATGCGAGCTGGTCTGGATGAAATCCAGATGTCCTTTCACCTGTCCATTAATTGAGGCCCAAGCGGCCTGTCACACCGTACTGTTCTAGTGGGATGTACACGGTGTTCCTGGCCGTATAAGGTCTCAACATGAGTATGTGTACCAATGTATTTATAATATAATAATGTATAACAAGTTACTACAGTAGTTAAGATGCCTCAGGGCGACATGCGACCTAAAGGGCGAGGTCGCGCCAATTCTTGGCCATCTGACCAGTGATGTATATCTGACCAGTTACCCATATATGGAGATCCATGTACTGTATATAGTACATCCCTTTTATGCCCATACATGGAGATCCCTGTCTGAACCAGCTGCACAGATATGGGCTGTCTTCCTCCATATATGGGCATTCCCATATGAAGTCCTGTTAGAAAAGGGCTTAATATTGATGACATCAGGGATCTCCATATGTGGGCATAAAAGGGATTCTGTTAGAGTGGTTCCCATGACATCACAACATACAATATATTTTATGCCCATACATGGAGATCCCTATCTGAACCAGCCACACAGATATGGGCCATGTCTTGGCCATCTGGCCAGTGATACTGTATATATATCGATGACATCAGGGATCTTAATATATGGGCATAAAAGGGATTCTGGGGAATACCCATTTATGGACTTTTACATAGGTGATGTCACCGGTGAGATCACCAGTGATGTGTCAAGGGGACCAACACATAGGCTTCACGGCATCACGTCTACACGCGGACAAGATGTGACATTTCTCATGGTAAACTGCGACTCTTGGTCGCAATAAAATTCCAACCAACTCCTGGTGGCACTAATATAACAGGGCAATGTTAAAAGGGTGGCATTTGTTCCTCAATGTGGTGCCAATGTGCGTGCAAAGTTTCACCACAATTGGACGCTGCGTTCATGATTTGCGGCAAAACAAAAAAAAAACTTGCCACTCCTGCAAACTTTAGATGTCAATCTTAGCCAATCAGGATGGAATATGAAAAATCTAACAGATACGTCTTGATCAAATGAATAGAGATCATGTGTACCGATTTGGATCAAATCTGAAGGAGTACAAACGTTTACACAGATCGATGCAGTTCCTCGTGCCTTTCGGCCTGTCGGAGACAGTTATCCCAGATATTATGGGTACATACTGTACATAGCTGTGACCACACACACACACACACACACACACACACACACACACACACACACACACACACACACACACACACACACACACACACACACACACACACACACACACACACACACTTTACAGACCTAATATATTTTCCTTTTTTCTTCCCTGATCGTCCTTGTATTGCCTCAGGTAATCTTCCTGATAAGAAATCGTTTGCCAATGAACTGGAAGAGAGAGAGAGTCAGACATGGAGACACATTAGCATTGCACAACATTAAATACCGGTAATATTATTATTAAGCACAATAATATCCTGTACCGACAAGTTTGTCAGTTAAGCCCCATCTAAGAAATAATAGTTTACAGAATAAGTCTCAACTGCATCTACTCTATGATGATGAAGCTACCCATCTCTCTCTCTCTCTCTCTCTCTCTCTCTCTCTCTCTCTCTCTCTCTCTCTCTCTCTCTCTCTCTCTCTCTCTCTCTCTCTCTCTCTCTCTCTCTCTCTTCCCCTCTCTCGCTCAGAATAGAACTGAAAAATGCAAAAAATTAATTATCAGATGTGATCTTACCAGGGCCTGGGAACACCTCTACAGACAGCAGGAGGAGATCATTTGGAAAGAAAACAAACAGAACAGATGTTAGTAGCTGCATTTATTCTAGCGTTTTGTACTTGGGCTCAGACAAACACACACATGCACACGCACACGCACACGCACACACACACACACACACACACACACACACACACACACACACACACAGACAGAAAACAACAGCAGAGAGTGATACAGATTTGACTCATAGTTGAAAAAGGATTTAAAATGTTGTTAAGGGCGATTTTTGTGTTTTTAGATTAAATCTCCAATTGTTGCAACAATACATTTCACAACTTAGAACTGAGTATATTGAGTATGTGTTACAGATCAAATTCTATGTTCTTTTCTTGGATATATAATCAAATCATCGCCTATAAGGCTCGGGACTTGGCTTCATAACCTTGGCCACTGAAGAATGCACTTAATTCTGTATTTTAACATTTTGTTGAAAAGAAATGATTATCTGGGAGGCGTTTCTGTTCTCTTTTTTAACCAAATAAACCTACCTTTCTTAAAGAATACTGACATTGCCTGTGGGTAGAGGACAAGAGACATGTTTAGTAATGCTTTGACATTTACACACAAAGTATAAATCAGGTGAAATGGTAAATGGTGCATTTATATAGCGCTTTTAATCCAAAGCGCTTTACATAGATTGTGCATTACATTCACCCATTCACACACACATTCATACACCGGTGGCGGAAGAAGCCATGCAAGGCACCAACCTACTCACCAGAGGCAATTAGGGGTTCAGAGTCTTGCCCAAGGACCCTTCGACATTAACTCAGGGGGAGCCCGGATTCGAACTGGGAACCCTACGGGATTTATACCCTTCGTGCTCTAATACCAGTTTCTCTACCCCTGAGCTATGCCGCCCCACTGCAGGTGAAGCATCTTCAGCGTTGGGAAAGACTGTATGCAGAGGCTTAACAAAGTTCCGGGTATAACATAGTTTAATACAAATGCGACGAATGGTCCTTTGTCCGGGACGCGTAGCGTGGTTGCCTACATCTGGCCTACATCTTGGCACAAACGCCTCGCACCGCGAGGCGTTGTGTGCTTGTAGATCTGCTGTTTTCACTACTTTTGTGCGACTGCCTTGTATGATGAAGCAGGGCATTGCTTTGCGAAAAAAAATTACAAATTTGAAACTTGGAGATACGAGGTTTCTGCCCGACCGGCCGGGAATGAACCGGCCGTTCGGGAGTTGTCCCGCTTTTCCCAATGGCCAGCACGTCCCTGCCGGACAAGGTCCTCCTCGTGGCACTGCTGTTGTTGACATATGGAGACATCCTGCCCAGGAATCTTGACCTTGGAGGTCCCCTTCAATAGCTATTGTTTTCGTTAAAACATGTCTTGTTATGGTTGAGCTTGTCCTTGTAGCAGCAACAGTATAACTATGGCCTCCTCGCATCGGGGTGGTGAGATCCGGGCTAGCTGTTTATAACGTATGATTTCCCTGCATGTATTTTGTCTTGTATGTAGGTCCGAGTCTGTTGTAGTCTTGTGTAATTGTTGAAAAACGTAAAAAGAAAAATGACAAATAATAACTACAGTATATTGGTCTGATCCCTGTGCTAGTTGGCAGAATATATCGTACTACACATGACATGTTATTGTAAATGTTATATAGCGCCTTTATCCAAGGCGCTTTACAGAGATTGTGCTTTACATTCACCCATTCACAGACACACACTCATACTATGACAGAGGAAACCATGCTCACCGGGAGCAACTAGGGGTTCAGAGTCTTGCTCAAGGACTCTTTGACACTAACTCTGGGGGAGCCCGGGATCGAACTGGGAACCCTTTGGGAACCCTCCGTGGTCTAATGACGGTTTCTCTACCCCTGAGCCACTGCCGCCCATTGTACTTCTACCCATGATACCATCTACATTAAAGCAACCATCACCACCTACAATATTGTATCCCTCTTGCCTCATCAGTTACTGATAGATCCAGAATTCCACAACAGCAGTCAAGTCAGCACATTCTATGCTATTTTTGTGTGGTCAGTTTGTTTCCTCAAATGACCCAAGAGAACTGCACATGGTGCGTCTAAATAAATGGAACATGTGCAGACTCTACATTGTAGAGTCTCATATTACACAGCTGGGTCCAAAACTGGACTGGAACTAGGGCCAAGCATTATTTGGATCCAGGCAACACATTCTTGGCTAGCGGTCAGACCCTAAACACACCTATTACAACATGGACGGAGAGGGAAGTCCAGTGAGCTGGCAAACATTATACATTTAGTTACCATTCTTAAATACTTGAAGAGTTAAACATCTGAGAGAGTGCCTACGCATGCAAATAAAGGAACACTTTCAAATTACAAATTATATGGACACAGATTGACAGGTGCAGGTCACACATGCTGTCTGTCAAGCTGCTCACACCTGCTGTCTGTCTGTCTGTCTGTCTGTCTGTCTGTCTGTCTGTCTGTCTGTCTGTCTGTCTGTCTGTCTGTCTGTCTTGAAGAATGTTTAGCCTACATATATTTGCTGCCTCCTCAAATAGCTACAGAAAATGTGGTTTGTGAGGATCTTGTGGAAAGGAAAGTGGCTGTATATTTCACTAAATGGCATTAGTGTTGTAGTACTCCATCTCAGACCAAGGGACTGTTCCCCCACCGAGTCCACTCGAGTCAATACAAGAGTCACTACAATGCAATTAAATAATTGTATTATAATCAGATAACATTCACATTAACATTATAAGAGGGCTGTCTGGTGCGTTTCATGAATGAATTACTAGATGATGTGTGAAAATGGTTTGGTAAGTAAACCCATAGTCCGGAGAATGTGTCAATCTTGTGCAAATAATATCTGGAATTATAAACTTTTCAAGATGTTAAATTATGTCCTGACTCCTGAGAACCCCATGACTCTCAAAGTGCACCCGAGTAATACATTTAACTTAGGCCTACAAATGCAAAGAAAGGGGATAATTGACCATTGACCACAAAGTCTGACCAGTGACCACCCCCCACCACCCCAACACAAGCCCAGGTCCAGATTAGATTAGATAAACCAGACCATTTGCTACATGCCACTTCCCTATACTCTCTCTCAATGTTTCCTGTCTTTGTCAAAGAAAGTTTCAAACTCCTCTAGTAGGTCTAGCTGTTCTAGCCTAAATCATTGGGGTTAATATTATTACAAACCAGTTTATGTAGCTTAGATCTCAGATGTTCAGAGATGCAGTTGCCCTCAAACTGGCAGACCTGTAGAATAAATAAACGGGGGGGGGGAAAGCATCTGTCAGCTGCAGGAACAACAGGCCTACAGTCACATTTAAAACAACTTGACAAGAAAAAAAAAAGTTTCTAACATGTAAGTAAGTTAAAACAAGTAATGTAGAAATACTCTGTTACAAGTGAGATTCTGGAATTCAAAATGTACTTGAGTAAAAGTAAATTATTGGTATCAAAAAGTACCAAAAGTAGAAAGAGCTCATTATGCAAAATGTCTTACTTCAAGTTTTCAAAATGTATCTTTTGAAAATAGCAAGGCATCGTGAGCTTGCTATATCATCTATTTTCAAATGCCCGAAATGTATATATAATATGTCTGAAGTTGTTTTGTATGCTTTGTAATAATAATCAAAACCAAAGTAACTAGTAACTAAAGTTTTCAAATAAATGCGGTGGAGATCCGAGATGTATAGTGAAGTAGAAGTAAAAGTATTGGAAATTGGAAATACTCAAGCAAAGTAGCTACAAATAACTCAAATTGTAGCCTACTTAAGCACAGTAGGCTACTAAATGTTTACACACCACTGGCTGCTACTCACTACGTACCTGGCAGTAGTAGTAGAGTCCTGCATGAGCCATGCTGAACTCCAGCTGACCTGACCTGGAGAAATGACCTCCTTCTTCAAGGAACCCACATCAAAGCTGCTCAGAGGATACTCTTGTTTATTCCCCAGCTGGAAACCCGGTGCGTGCGTAGCCTTTTTGATAGTGGTAAATAAATTAAAAATATAAATGTGAATACAAAAAAATCGTTCCCATACCACTCAAACTACCCATGCATGCCTCCGTTCATTCAGTAAATAAACACATGCCCATTGCCCAGTAGTAGTAGGTCTACTGCTCATTGGTTTTAAATAGTGAGAGGAGGAGGAGGGGGAGGAGGGATCTCCAGAGGCGGTGCCTGTGAGTCTGTGATGTCACTGATGGGGGATGGTGAGTGGGGGGGGATCCCCACCCACCCAGCCAGAATGATAGTGTATCATGATGTGTTGTAGCAGCTGACCCTTTAATGCTTTAGAGTAGACTGCTCCTCTTACTGCCCAAAAACCCAGTGGCAACAAGTAAACACCTTTTAGCCCACATGGCTTTCAGCCAGTTAGGTGACACATAATATCTGTCCCTTAGCAGCTGCATTGATAACATTCTTTGACATTAATAGACCTGCACATACAGTATAAACAGAGCTGCTCTAAACACGTTTTAAACCTGAGTCTTTTTTTATCATTTAAATCGTATTGACAAAAGATAAATGCTTTATATAAGCTTTTTACCCTGTAGGCCTATACAGTATACAGTATAACGACTCAATGCGCTATTTACACAATACTGTACCCCCTCCAAATGTATATTATGTTCCCAATGTTCAACTGTTTTTATTGTATTTTGACACTTGCTCTGTCACTTGTTTTCTCATGCAAATAAAGCTAATTTGAAAGGATATAAAGAAGTCAATGCTGTTCATCCAGTCTGTCTGTCTGTCTGTCTGTCTGTCTGTCTGTCTGTCTGTCTGCCTGCTGTGGAGTGAATGGGGTTCATGTGTCCACCTTGTATCAAAATATACCAGAGAAAGATATTGTCAAATCAATATACCATAAAACCCAAACGTGATCGTTGATCCTGTGATATGAGGAACCCAAATGAAACAATGTCCAGGCAAGAGTTACAATCCAATCATCCAAATTGTTTATTACCCTATTTGCTAAGTTTACAATTCTTTTTTAACCTAATCTAATATAAAATGATACAACCTTGTATATAGCAACAACAGCAATACAGCAGAGCTCTGGGTCCAGTTCTTAATTCCCTAACATACATACCAGTAAGACTCCCTAATCGATAAGCGACCGCCACGTCGCACACACAAACTTCAGAAGGCAATCGTAGCCAATATGGGAAATGGGACAGATCCATGTTGATGACAGGACTTTAGAGATACTGTGTACCGCTTTGCGTGATTTTAGGCCAAAAATCTGTAGGAGCAGTGTCCAAAAATGTGTTTTGCAAAAGTCGGCCTGATGGTGGCGCTAGAAGAGTGCCATGTGAGAAATCAGGGGCGGAGGTTGTGATTTGCCATCCAAGGAGTGGGTGTGCAAAGTTTGGCATCGATGGGCCAACGGTGGCAGAGATAAGAGTAGGGGCAAAAGTGTGACGTGACGGACGGACGGACGGACAGACAGACAGACAGAGGGTGGAGCTTTTCATAGTAACTTGCGACCTGGCGGTCGCAATTATTCAGTGTGAGGGCACAAAGACTGCAGGCTGCATTTCTAAGATACAGAGCTTTTATACAATTTAGATAGACCAAAGAGGATGGGACGGTCTTGCGTGTGAGGCGATCGCAGGTGACGACAGATGGATGACAGTATGATAGATGACAGGTTGTTGACAGATTTCAGTCTTTCGAGAATGGAGCACTTTAAACACGCACGGTGCGCGTGTACCTCCTTCACACTTCCTGAAAAGAAGACATGCAGCTGTGCAGTAGGCTACTATAGCCAGCTGCCGGTCTGTCACCTGTTTTCGGTTGATGAACGTCCTCCTCCACCCTTGTTGTCAGTTTCGAGGCTCCGTGGGAGAGTTTGTGACCTGTGCAAGGGCGTCAATTGGGTATGGCAGGGGTATGCAGCTGCCATACCCTGGGGCCAGGGGGGGAAATAAAAGTTACTTTTAAATATAAATCCATTAATGTCTCTTTGTCTATCTGCGCTGGTTATTATGTTGTTAAATTACAGTAAAATAACTACAAATGCAAAATGTAACAAAATGGTCACTAACTATTCTCCACACTTCTCCCCATCTTGACAAAATGGTATATTCCCAGGTTCCGCAGGTCAGCTGCACAGGTGCAATGCATTATTGTTAATTGTGGCACATTTACTAACATGCCAAGTTTAGCTGCACTTGAACAACCGTTCCAAGCTGCCATTAAGAAACCGTAGAAACCTGTGTAAAAAACTGACAAAAGTCTCTTTTTTTCTTCGTTTTTTTAGTTTTTTCAGACATTGTGAAAATAGCCGATCTACATGCTCACAACGCCTCGCAGCGCGAGGCGTTGTGAGCATGTAGGATCTGCTATTTTCACAATAGAACCGTGTTATCCAAAATGTAATGCCTATTTTCCATGAGGACTCCCATCTTTGTCATACCCTAGCTTTTGCTGAACTGACGCCACTGGACCTGTGTCTGGTTTCTCTTTGACAGTGAAGACAAACTGCAGTCACAAGCGTAACATTTTAGTTCCATCAACAGATACATTACATGAGCATGACAATGAGACAATAACCTTTCGTACATAGCGGAAAAATCGCCACTATGTCCCTTGCTATGGTGATGTGGATGAAAAGAAGTTATGAGCACCCAGAGTGATACGTTTTAGCAGCAGGAAAGGAAGCGATGCATCGGTGAATAGGCTGAATCAAACAACAGGTGTTGGAGTTCAATGAGTTCCGATTTTATTACACTCAGACAAGATATTATGTACACATAGTAGGAAACCATCCAAGTGGCAGTCACGTGGGTTAAGGTCAGGGACATGCTGGCCATTGGGAAAAGCGGGACAACTCCCGAACGGCCGGTTCATTCTCGGGCCGGTCCAGGCCGGCCATTAGGAAAAAATTAAACTGTTTGCACAAAAGTAAAAATTAAACTGTTTGCACAAAAGTAAACAGCAGATCTACAAGCACACAACGCCTCGCACCGCAAGGCGTTGTGTGCTTGTAGATCAGCTGTTTTCACTAGTTTAAATCATTTTTTAAATGATAAATACAAAACAAACGGTTTTGGACATACAAGGTTTCCACCCGACGACAACAACAAAATATAGGCCTAATTCATGTAATTGGCCCACTGGCTTGTCACTTGTCATGATCTGAAATGGCAAATCTTTGAGTAGCAGCAGCGCTATAGAGAGAGATCTCTCTATAGCGCGCAATGAGGGCCTCTCCAACTCTTTTTCCCGGGCCGAATCAGGGGCCCAGCACGTCCCTGGTTAAAGTCAAAAGCAGGTTACATATTGAGAAAGATCAAAAGGGTGCATTGGTTAAACTTTCTGAGTAAATGCTCGCTGTGGTTAAGAAATACAATGTAAGTCGAATGCGAGATGGAGAGACGTGCTTCCTGGGCGTGCAGGTGACATTGCTGGGTCACGGCACATAAGCGAAGGATGGGCAGGAAGTGGTGTAGTGGGACGGGGGCGACATTCTGCATATCGTCGTTGTCGGGCGGAAACCTCGTATCTCCAAGTTTCAAATTTGTACGTTCTTTCGCAAAGTAAAGCCCTGCTTCATCATACAAGGCCATCGGACAAAAGTAGTGATCTACAAGCACACAACGCCTTGCGGTGCGAGGCGTTGTGTGCTTGTAGATCGGCTGTTTTCACTAGTTTAAATCATTTTTAAAATGATAAATACAAAACAAACAGTTTTGGACATACAAGGTTTCCACCCGACACCGACGATATGCACGTATGCACTCATGCAGAGCCCAAGTAAAGCCCACCCAACACTTCAAGGCAGATACATGTCAAATGACACTTTGGTGAACTTCAGGTAACCAAGTACAGGACATCACATAGATATTTGGTGTCTAGATAAACAAGTGGAAACAGTCTTTCTGAGAAACATTAGAAAAACAACTGGAAACAATCTTTCTGAGAAACATTAGAAAAACAACTGGAAACAATCTTTCTGAGAAACACTGCCCGAGTCATGAGCGGTCAGTGTTTCACAGCGATCGGTCACAGCGATCGGTCACAGCGATCACAGGAGGTCACAGGAGTAAAGCAAGAGTTAGCATGAACTGTCTAAGTGAGATTGCATTGTGTCTGATGACTCTGATCACAACAACTATGGTGAAAGAAATGCAAATGCCCTATTTCCATGCCATACCTGAAGGCAGCATTCAAGAGAATTCCCTTGTCCCCAAACTCTCCTGAACTCGAATGCAGCATCTTATGTTGAAAGAATTGCTCTGTGTGTAGACCCTTGGGGCGTATTACTAGTTTAAATAGCCCATATATTCTAGTGTGCCTTATGTACTGTTTCATTCAATCATTTCATGTGATCATTTTAAGTCAACCGGCTCTACAAAGTATAAAGTAAAGAGTTTAATAAGACTGTTCATGAACAACGACAGTTTGAACCAGGATGCAAAGACTTTAAGATTGA